>NC_068409.1:24837625-25185125 GCF_023724105.1 Carassius gibelio | reverse complement strand
AGAAAGAAAGAAAGAAAGAAAGAAAGAAAGAAAGAAAGAAAGAAATGTATGGGTTAAGCAGCTCTGTTTTTGTTTTTTTTTGTTTTTTGTTTTTTGGGGGGGGGGGATGGATTAGCATTGAGATAATTAGGGAAAGAATGCGGAAGAGAAATCAATCCGGTGTCTTCGTTTGATGTGTTATCAGAGCCGGGCTGTCTGCAGTGATGCGATCTGACTTATAATCGATAGTGATTGTGCTGTGTTCTCATCTGCTACTGTGGCTACTGTTCTGGCACATCAAAGCCAGCGGTTGAGGTTTGTCACGATGCTCTGGGGGACCTCGGGGATGTGGAGACATGCTTGGGTACGCTCACAAACACAAGTTCAGATGCTGGTATCACTGAAATGATAATACGAAAACCCCGGTTTCATTTTTGATGTAAGCTGCAAACAAAATTGTGCAATGCAACTGTGATAAATGTACGTTTGATTCTCTTAACAGGCTGTTATACATACCTGAGCAGCTGTGAATTATTCACTATTGTTGGGAGATGTTCAGGGCGAAGTGGAGAGAGTAAAATTGACAAATAGGATAAGCTGAAGGTCAAATCAATGAGCACCATTCTCATAATAGACCTCAGATAGAGAGTACAACAATACGTAACTGAGCAATTTGTTTTTTGACTCTGGCTGCACTGGATCTGTTGGCTCAACAGCAATGTTTTTAATATTGCCCTGTTCCACAGAAACCAAAGGTGTACAATTTGAATATTATAAACATTATATAATGTTTGTTACTGATTTATTTATGAAAATTTTTATACAGTGTTTGAGTATAATCATTTAACATTTGTGTATATTCAAAAATTCAAATGTCCATAAATAAAGGGAATTAGCAATGTCTGAGGGGACTGCATCATTCACTGTAGCAACAATACAAATTTGGCCTTTCCTGGTATCTAGGTCCACAGTCCCTTGGGCTATATGGACTAAAATATTACAAGCAGGAATTCTAGTCCTTGCTTTTTTCATGCATTCTTAAAAGTTGCATTTATTTAATTTTAGAATATTTTACGGTGGTCAAAATGCTCAGTGTAACAAAATAATTTAAGAATTTGAATATACACAAATGTTAAATGATTATACTCAAACACTGTATAATAATTTTCATAAATAAATCAGTAACAAACATTATATAATGTTTAACTAATCATTACTTAATATATATTCACATATCTTGAAATATAAGATAATGTGCTTGTTAATGTGAACTAATTAACCTATTAAACTTTACCAAATGATTTACAGATCATTATTTAATGGAAACTGAAATGCTTAGAAACATCATCAAACTTTCAATTCATATGATCATGCATTAAAAATAAATAAATAAATGAATAAATAAAAATCTACAAATGATTTTGACAGATGATTTACAATTATTAAAATCTTTATATATATATATATATATATATATATATATATATATATATATATATATATATATATATATATATATATATATATATATATATATATATATACGTATATACATATATATATATATGTATATATATACATATATATATATAAAAATCATTAACACATTATGCTAAACGGATCATTAGTTAATGTTTACAAATGTCATTAAACCAATGCGTTTTAAAAATCTTTGTATCTTAACAAATAATCAAAGTTTAAAAATATGTAAAAAAATATATATTTTGGTCAATATTTGGCTAATATTTGGTCTTGGTTTGTTGACGAGACTTCCTATTGAAACATCTTAAATAATTTATTAATCATTTGTTTATGTTTTTGCAGTACCCAATCCAAAGTGGAAACTATTCATCAATTGTAAATGTTCATAAACATTTATACATTTTATAAAATCATTTATAAAATCTTTACTGGCACTGGACTTTATCTACTGTAACAACGTTTGTGTAAGGGTGGTTAGTTTAGTTTAGTTTAATGCTTTGTAAAGTCATAAAACACATTGTAATGTGGGTGCAAAACACACACACACACACACACACACACACACGCACACACACACACACACACACACACACACACACACACACACACACACACATATATATATATATATATATATATATATATATATATATATAAAATCGTATATAGTATACTATTTTGTATCATTAAACAGAATATTCCTTGAATCATAAATCAACAGGAGGGGAAAAAATCTAGAAAATACGTTGTTTTTAATTTATCAAAACAATTGCAATATAAACAGATTGAATTGTGTTGCCTTTTAGCAATCAAACTGACCCTGTACACTAGATAATTTGTAGATTTCCAAGATGTGCATGATCATATGAATCAGAAGTTTAAATGACATTTGTAAGCATTTTAATTTACACGAAATGTTAATTATTAGGTAATGTTCAATACATTTATTAGTAAACATTTCTAGATATGTGAATATATATTAACTAATGATCCATTAAGCATTACATAATGTTTGGTAATGACTTATTAATAAAAGTTATTATAAAGCGAATTATAGGGTTAATTATCAAAACACATGATAAAACCACATTGAAATTAGCACAAATGGCACCTCAATCTGGAAACCAAGAAATTCACAGTGTTTTAACATATGTTAGGCTTGCAAGATAACTGGCCATAGAAGAGATGTCTGGTATAAACTGAGTGCTTATGTTGTTGGAGCAAAAGAACGGTATACTTTTTCTTACTAGTTTACCCTGAAAGTGACAATATGATAATAAATTAAGGGGGAATTGTATATGCGTGCCTCTTTCGTCCTCCTTCAGGGGCAGAAATTTAAAGGATCACTGGATCAGATCATTAAAATAAAATCCCCTCATCTCTGCTTGAGCTCCTCTTCATTCCTGTTCACCCCATGCATGAAGGAAAGAGTTAATTACTAGGATTTCAGTCATTGCTGTAGTGTAGCTCCGTGCTAATGTATTTCCCTGATCCTGCCATCTGTATCCCTTCACTGAAGCAAATTACAACCATGAAAAGATAAAACACATATAATATTGAAATGTTTACAAAAGTTAATACAGATTTGCTTGCTGTGTGCTAGCAAATCTGGCCACATTCCAGTCGGTTGTGAGTTTTGTGATTGCTTTGTAAATGGGCAAACATCTAACATGCCTCACGCAGATATTCCTTGCCACGTGTTTAGGCCGCATGAGCAGTATTTCTGCTAAAACAAGCCTGAAGGACATGTCGATTGCTCTTTTGAAAGCTAAAATGGAAAGTCTCACTACATCTGAAACCGATTCAACCCCTAAGTAAAGTACTGGAGATGTACGCATCCAATCGCTCCTGGTTAGCTGTACCGCACAAACCTGCTTCCCCAATTACCCTCTCTAATGCCACCGACGTCTCCATAGTCAGCCCATTTGTTCACTTCACACAGCTGGTTCTGATGGGAGATTAGGCTTGAATAATAACCCAGAGTTGAGGCCATCTCGATTCCATTCCAAAAGGTCCACATCCATTTTCCCTGTCGCTGGGCTGCAGGTGAGCCCGGGGGGCTGTGTGTTGTGTTTATACTGATGTAGCTGTCCCTCGCTTCATTATTAGAGCCCTCCCTCCAATGGCATTTCCAGTAAGAGAAGCCATCTGTGGACATGCAGGGGATAGGAGAAGAATAAATGATTCAGTTAAGGTTTCAGTTAGGAAAAAAGGAAGATGGTAAAACAGTGGCCGCTATAATGAGTCCATATATCTGTAATGCTAGATATACAGAGAGACAGATTCTGCTCTGCACTTTATGTCCAGACGTTTCAGTGCTTGAGCAAGTTTTTATATTTGTGGGCATCTGCACTCTCGAGCAAACATGCCGGGAACGTATAAAGCAATAGATTGTGGCTTTTATGCGAACTCCTTTTAGAAATGAAACGCAATTATCCCAGCGTAAAACAAAGGAAGTTCCCATCTCTTCTGTGATGATGCAATGCCTGTTTTCAGGACGGACTGGATTAGCGCAGGGCAATCGGAGACGCTTCTCCTTCGTCACTACCTGTTGAGATGCATGTTAATGTGGCAGGCGTTCACCAACCCTCTCAATCTCTCGCTGTGTTTCAAAATCCACTGCAAGCAAACTTGCATCTGTCTTGCTTTATATTTCGCCCAAGGTATTTAGCATCTTGCCTTATACTTGCATCATCAGTCCCTTGCACTCTCTCTCTCTCTCCCTCTAATGCTCTCTCTCACATCTTTCACACCAGCATTCAGATCGTATTCATCAACCTCTGTGAGTGGCTCTCCATGCAGATAACAATGGGCACGTTGGGAGTTGCGACATGAGACTATTGTTCAGTTCTTCTTGCAAGGTGACCTCCATCCCACCAAAAACACAGCCAAAAAGACAACACAAACAATAGAGCTGCCTGCAGTTAAACAAACAGTAGTATTTTCAAGCTGTTTTGCTTACAAAGCCAATGGGGATGACATTTTATTCTCGCTTTCTCGCTCTTTCGAGACTCGTGTGGCATGTTAAATTCGCAAAAGACCTTTCAGAGGGCCTATTTCGGTTCTAATTATGATATTAGGCGTAAGGTTACATTTGATTAACTGCTGCTCAATACTGCTGACATCCAGTGAGATGTAATATTGAACAGACTCACCTCCTTCACTTCTCCCTGAACTCGCTCGATCTATCAGCAACGAGCCTGTAAACAAAGCAACTTTAATCTCGAATTCAAAGGTAAGCTAGTTCATTGGATTCACAACCTCAAATGATTTCCATTTGGAGCGTGATGGAGCTCCACACGGTCCTGTAGCAGCTCGCGTGGCATTCTGAATGCACGAGATTACACTGTCCCCCTACCTAATGAAGATGCAGTGCACTGGGCTGTATTTCTCTCCCCCGTGAGCCCTTGTGGCAAATAGCTAAATGGCATCTGATTAAAGACCCTGCATCAAAGGCAACCTGCCAATAAAAATTCGCTTTGACCCTAAATGATCCAAATGAGCCGAGTCATCTTTGGTTTACTGCACACGCGGCACAATCATCTTAGGTTTACTGCAATGCAATGGGCATGATTCAAATCTATTCGTGCTGACGGAGACTTGGCAGGTCAAGACGTTCTAAATTTACTGTTATTCTCTTTGAATGAGTGTGTTGAGTAATATTTGCAGTGCAGGGCCTCTGCAGAAAATGCAGGTGGAATTTTGATGCTGAAAGCAAGTAATTGCACAATAGGGGTACAGGAGGAAGCGGAATGTCTGATGCATTTGATATAATCCTGCCGTCTTCAAAAGCACAGATATAGATACTTTCGTTAAGTAAATCATTCAAAGTTTTGTCAGAAACAACCATAGGGTGCACAGAAAGAGTGACTTGCTGTGGTTGTACAGTGCTGAGAAAGCGTGTGTTTTGTGTCTGGCTGTGAATGAGACAGACTCATCTCTTTGATATGAAAGGATCAAAAGAGCTAGCAGAATGTTCTCCTGAAATAATTGATGTGAAGAAAATCAATTTATGTTTTTTACACTCAGCCTTCGCAAAACACACATTTTATAGCTCGAGCTTAAAATACTTTGCTAATAGATGTGATGAGAGGTTGTGGTCAATCAAGACTAAAAGCTGCTTATGGAGCAAACAAAACTGCATCTCTGTCATTTCTGTAATTTTCAATACATCATATTTCAGACCTCTGCAGGGACATTACATCTAAGTTCCAGTCTCTATGCAGCAGGCTATTCTTGTTCCCAATGGACAACTTGTGCTTCCCCTTGAATCTATTTCTATTGATTGTCTGCTGGGCCTTTAGCAAAAGGTCAAAAACACTATCTGGCTAGGAAAAATATATACCACTGTTTAAAATAAATAAATAAATAAATAAAATAAAAACAGTTGCTAACGAAGGCTACTGTTTGATTAAAAATTGCAGTTAAAACATATTTTTGTATTGTGAAATGTTGTTACAATTTAATAGAACTGTTATATTTTAAAATGCAATTTATTCCTGTGATGGCAAATCTGAATTGCAGTCATTACTCCAGTCTTCAGTGTCACATGATCCTTCAGAAATCATTATAATATGCTGATTTAGTGGGCAGTCATTATTAACTATCATTGATACTCACTTATTAGTTATAGTTCTTATTATTATCAATGTTGTAAAAAATTTCAGGATTCCTTGATTAAAAACTTTAATTAATTGCTTACCCTTACATTGTTCCAAATCCGTAACACCTTTGTTCATCTTTGGAAAACAAATTCAGATTATTAATATATGTGATATCAGTGGTTCAATCGTAGTTTTAGTTGAAGCTATGAGAATACTTTTTGTGCCCAAAGAAAACTAAAAATAACAACTTTATTTAACAATTCAATAGAATGGTTCATAAAGGATCATGTGACACTGAAAATTCCTTGTCATAACGGGAATAAATAACATAAAAAATACACAGTATATTTAAAAAAATAAAGTTTCACAATATTACTGTTCTAACTATATTATTAATATCTCACTTCCTATGTGCACACACTATGTACATAGTTATACAATAATATACTTTACTGTTTACTATTTTTGCTACAAATATGTGCATTTGGCAGTGGCAGTTGTTCACAGCTGGAGTAGAAAATATGAAAAAAGACAAAAAGGAGAAGAATATAAATACTTCTCGAGGGCTTTTAAAAGCATGCATTTTACATAATGATATGACATTTACAGGTGATTGAGAGAGAGAGAAAAAAAATACATGGCTGCAGAACAGAGCATCCATGAACAAAGATCTCAAATGGCATACTTTCTTCTCCAGCTGAGCAACTGCCAATGAGATGAATGAGAATGCTAATGGATGGCTTTCATTTTAAATAGACATCCTTGGCCTTCACATGTGAGAATGAGAAGGCCTGGATTACTTAATGTACTTTCTGGTGTAATCTGATGACAGCAAGAAGCCAAAGGCAGTTCAGAAGAGCGCTACACTGAAAAGAGCAAAAAAAAAAAAAAAAAAAACCTATATATATATATATATATATATATATATATATATATATATATATATATATATATATATATATATATATTAAGGTAACTATTTTAGCTACAATAAAGAAAGTTAATCAAATAAAATCAGTAAATTCAATTAATCTTTTTATTTTTACTTTTTTGTTCAGTGTAGAATCTGAAACTTGTGCTGCCTCTGAAAGCAGATGAGATACAGGCTGATCTTGTAGGAACAGCATGATGTGATGACACTCTATGACTGAGCATCAGCATTGTGTTTTCAACATATTCAGGCACAAACACACATATGCACTTAAAACCTCTTGATATTTCTAAATATAAAAGTAGAAAAAAAAACAAGTAAAGTTTTTTTTTCTATACCAAGACATGCACATTCTCGCAGACATAAACATGCATTTACTCTCTCACACTTCCTTCATCTCACCTAAACTTCTTGTGGAAGTTGTATTGTGTGCAGTGTAGACTGAAGGTTGCATTATCGAGCATGAATAATGCTTAACCTGTGCTCATAATGATCCAAATAAATGTCAGCGGCCGCTATCCTTCACTGGTAAATGACTGAGGCCTGTCTGATCAATTAGATCAATGTCCTTAGCCAACCTAAAAGTTATTTGTTGTGGTGTACAGATAAACAGTGACATTATGCTTCAGCAACAGCTCCTCAGATAATTATCTCTCATTTGACAGCTCCTCTTGTGACTGGTGTCAGCAAGAATATTTGGGGGTTTTGAAACACTCTGTAACAGATGACAATTTTACAGGAGCATTTGTTTATTATTCCTGGTGGTGTTTTCTCTCTAGTCAAGAGGGGATGTTTTTGGTTTATTTTTGCATGCCTCCCCCTTACCATATGGATGTCCCAGAATGCCAAATCTGTTCAAGACGACCATGCATCCGTTTTCCCCTCACTCCCGATGGACGCTGCCTGTACTGAGTGTATGTATTTATGTATGAATAATTTTCTATCCAAGCTCTGCTCCAAAACCTGGTGGGCTGCCTTGCTGTGTACTGCCTACATAGGCAACTGCCTTCTAAGCCAGCATCCTCACCATCACAGAACCTAATAAGTAACTGATTTGAACATTCCATTTATAATTAATTTATACTGATTTACATACATTTACACTCTACAATTTATTGGGAGTATAAACTGGGAATGTTGCAAATACACACAAATACACAATTAATAAGCAAAGCATTTTGCAATTATTTGAAGTAAAATCGAATATTTCTTTACAGGCTCTGTCAGATCGACCTGGCCAGCTCACTGTATTTTGGAACAGAACCTATTCATGTGATTGAATATAATCTATGTTGCTAGGTGTTTTTGCTTGGGATGGGAATGTGATGCTTTTCCTTTGAAAGCAGAGATGGGCAGATCCTTTGGGGCCACGTGCGGTAAGTTTACTGCACTACTTTAACAAACACCTTAACCCGCTGGGTTCAAGAGTTCTCCAAGATCAACAGTCTCTCATTATCCTACTGACATATTTCAGGCCTCGAGAAGGTCCAGGTAGCAAACAATGTAGACTTTGGCTGTTGTTTAAGGTCAGAGAGAGATGAACGAAGACAGTCTTCTGCTTGTTTTGCTATACAAAATGGACTGGCCTTCTTTCTGCCTGAGTAAGAGGATGATGATGAATGTAAGGGGTGCTACTGTCTCTGTGTGTGTGTGTGTTTGCTGACGTTGGCACTCTAGAGCAGTGTGTATGTGCTGCCAAACAGTCTGTCTGCATTTAGGGCCAGAAATTGTGAAAGGAAACTCTGCATGGCGCCTCCTGTTGGTGTCATCTGAGCATGATGTGCGTCATTCTCACTTCCCTTTATCTCCCGGCAGGGTCATTTTTGTTCTTGTTGACTGCCATCAACAAAATCTGATCGATCATGCATTATGCAGTAAAAAAGAGTGAGAACAATGGTGGAGTTTGGAAAGAAAGTTTAGCAAAAGTTTTGGATTATGAAAGGCATATAAGTAACAGAGCCAGCCCAAGGCATAAGCGAGCGCACAAGCGTGGTCACCAGGGGGCCTCCAAGAGTACATGAAATGTCAACTTGACATTTATTTATTGTGATATATTGTGTCAATGGACAATTGTAATTATACAAAAACGCAATATTAAATAATTAAATAATCTATATGTATCATCTTATTATTTCTATAGCAATGTGTCCATAGACTGTATAAGGATGTGCGTTATAGACAAATCAGAATCAGATCAGATTTTACTGTAGGTTAGTCAGAATCCGTCAGAATCACTGTTCCGCGAGTCACTGCTATGATTGACGCTTCTGACAGTGATAAATACTGTAGCGATGACAGAATGAACTGAATCTGAAAAGCAATGTCAAAAATGAGCTGTGCATTAAGTGATGCAGAGTAACAAACCCACAGCAGTGACAAGGCTGTGGTGGCTGAACATATTTAGCAGTTCCTACAGTTAAATATAAAATACTTAATGCATTATTATTAATTTATTATATCATTAATAATTAACTTATTCATTCATACTTTAGTACACTAAAAGTAAAAAAAAAAAAAAAAAGCATAATAGACATTTTTATAATAAATCCAAAAGCAAGACGTGACAAAAACTAGGGAGTGAAAATGGCAACTGAGCTGATGAGTGATGCTCTTCTGCCATTTACTGTTAATAATGGTAATTATACGTCAATTTCATCTTAAAAGTTAACTGCACAACAGTAGAGGTAATATCTAATATAGGCTTTGAAATGTTTTAAGTGTTTAAAAAAATAACACTAGAGATGAACAGTGTTTTTTTTTTTTTTTATATGTTCATGCATCTCATTCCAGCTTATCAATGTTGGCAGCCCTGATATAATATAACATAAAATTTTACTCAGCTAGTTTTAGATTAAAGTTTTTTTTCTTTGTATAATAAAATAAAATCATAAAATAAAAATCATAAAATTGGCAGTGATAACATGAATTACCTTAGCCTACCTTTGGGGTCTTTGCTATTATATTCCAATATCGTTATGCCTCAGTTAGTTAATTATAGATTAAGAGATGTTGTTGTTGTTTTTTATGTACAGATGGCTTGCTGATGTGTATGATAATTTATGTTGTTAAAATAACATTCTGTTCTGCTGGTTTATTTGGCTACTTTTCAGTACACCACATTAAGTATGCCAGTTAGTACTGTAAGACTTTGAATGATAAAGTGCAAATTAACACCTGACCACTCTTGTGGGTTTGCTACTGTTACAATTATAAAAATCCTAGAAGAGTAGAAACATTGGTATGGTGTAAAAAAAACAACTATTGACATCAGTGGTATTGGTGGCACTGAGGGGCCCCCAAATAAAATTCTGCTTAGGGCCCAATAAAGGCTTTGGCTGGCCCTGTAACCACAAAAATGTGTGTGTGTGTGTGTGTGTGTGTTAATGAATGTAATGAAAACAACAACAATAAAAGCTGCATGAAAATATCTCAAGTGAAAAGGTGAAAAAAAAAGAAATGCATCCAAACTTAAATACATCTAAAATGCTATATATCTTAACTTAAGTATCTTGCAGAAAACATACGAAAACATACATTCAAGGTGTAGGTGACTTTGTTTCTTCAGTAGAGCACAAATGAAGATTTTGAACACAAAACCACTGCAGTCTGTCAGTCTTATAATGAAAGTGGATGGGAATCACAGCTAAAGCATAAAAAGAAAGAAAGAAAGAAAGAAAGAAAGAAAGAAAGAAAGAAACCCTGTGGCTCGTTACCATTCACTGATGTGTAAAGACACAAAACAATTGGTCTGTGCAAAAAAACTGAACAGTATTTATATTGTTTATATCGTATTACCTCTGATTCACACAATGTCCGAGCATGTCCTCCTGAGTGTGTTCTCAACAGCAGGTAAGGGGTCTTCTCCTTTTTTCTTTAAGGTGGATCGCAGACTTATACGTGCATTACCGCCACCTATCTCTCAAGTGGACCATTGACACTCTATCTACAATCTCAATTAGGAGTGTCAAGAGAATGCGCTCAGGAGAACATGCTTAGGCGAGTACTAACAGATTTTTCGTGAATCGGAGGTAAAAAAAAAACAACAACAAAAAAACGTATATAAATACTGTTCAGTTTCTTGCACAGACAGATCATTTTGTGTCTTTACACATCAGTGTATTGTCATAAGCCACAGGATTTAATAATGTTTTGTTTGTTTTTTGTTTTAGCCGTAATTCCCATCCACATCCATTATACGTCTGACAGACTGCAATGATTTGTGTTAAATATCTTTGTTGGTGTTCTACCGAAGAAACAAAGTCACCTAAATCTTGGATGCAGATAAACACAACATTTACATTTTTGGGTGAGCTATCCCTTTAACTGACCTGTTCACTTCCATCCACACAGAGGCTGTTAGGCTGTAAACCCAGCATCAGGCATCTCCAGCGGGGCTCTACCATTTGCATCAGCATCACAGCGAGTTGGGAGAAAAGAGCTTTCCGAGGTGATCCGAAATGACAGTTGGGGAGCCAAATTGATTTTCTATCTCTTTGATTAATTTATCTTCCCCTTGTTGTGCACGGGGAAATTGCTGAATGGCATTCCGTAAGATTAAAACCGCAAACCATACTTTTCATAATCTGACAGATAATTGGCATGGGGGTTGGCTTCTAGATGATTGCCCCATTACGGGATATCTTTGGAGACTCACATGGATATGTGCATGAGAGCAAGCACGTACATGCACATACACAAATACGTCATCAAAAGCCATGCTGTCAATACACATCTGTCTATAACGGAATAAATATTCGCACGACACACACAAATTATTAAACTTACATTACAATTGTCTGGCAGCCAGATGTTTTAATTGAGTTGGTCATGATCTGGGAAGACTGTTTGGGAAGAAAGTTTTGACAGCCAAGACTGATTAACGACACTGCGTGTAATGGGATAAGAGAGAGAGAGAGAGAGAGAGAGAGAGAGAGAGAGGATGCCACAGCTTGGATGTGAGTGACTGCTTTCAGTAATCCCTGATCAATAGCACAATAAAGAAGTGTGCATTAATATGCGTATATGCCATCTTTTCATGCTGCTGTGCTAACAGAGATGAGAGGAGAGGTGGTATTTCACTAATGGATTAATTGCTCATCTATCTCCCTGAGGGTTGGTGACATTTGGGCAATGCCAGGAACAGACAAAGACAATACCATTCCATTAATTCTGGACTACATTATTTGTCTGGTGGACGACCATTTCATACAAAGGATGTCCATCTCGGAACACAAATGAAACAGATGGGAGCATTTATCAGATAAGTAGAGTAATTAAGCTGGATTGGTGGGAAATAAACAAAATAAATGTAATTGAGAAAGCAAGAAAGCAAGAAAGCAAGAAAGAAGAGACCAACAGAAAGACTGACAGACAGAAAAGAACAGAAAAGAGATTAACAGAAAGAAAAAAAAAAGATTGTTCTTATGTTTGCAGCACTGCACCAAGTATGCTTCTAACCCATAAGGCGCAATGCAATATTTAAAAGTCTCAATTCAGTGCCAACCCTGTTGTGAATTTAAAATGCTCTACTACAATAATAACCTCCCATTTTGTAAACATCAACAAAGACGGCAACCAGAATGCAATATGTAATATCACCTTAAATAAGAATGTGATAATCTGTTCCCTCTCAGTTTGTGTATATATGCTTTCTTAGGCTGTTCTTTTAATGTTTAGACATTCAGAATGGGAATATTGCTCCTTTTTGCACAATAAATATTGATTCAGTGCTCATAAATAACAAAATGCGGTGCCCAGTCAGAGATCAAGAGAATAAATCCTCCACTGCTGTGTTTTACAGTAGGCCTATATATGCTAAATTCCATCTTCTGTGCTCACAAACTGATAAGCACTAGAATTGCTTGAGAATGATTTATATAGCGCAGCTAAGCTCACGCTTACGGCGCACAAACCAAGCCAACATGCACCACCAGGGAAGGTGTGCTCAAAAAATAAGTTTTTTTTTTTTCAAGGTTATGTCACAAATTACACTCATTATATGTGTTTACATTATGTGACGCGCTATTTTGTCAGTAGCCATTTGCACCCATTTGTTTCATCAGAAATCCTCTGTTTATCCATGTCCACTTCTTGTTGTGGCACAGCCAAACAACCATACTCCACTAGCTCACCTCCAAACAGCCTCGGGCTAGCATTGGAGAAGAGCTTAGCTGTTCAAAGGCAAAACAAAGTGAGAGTCGGCCTGGCTGTCGTTAGTTATCCTCCATGGCTGCCTCGGGTGACTGCCGTACTTCTGAACCCCCTGTAATTTTTACTTGGCCTTCTTTGTCTGGGAGTTTGTCCCGCACGAGGTGAGAGCCAATGAGGCATGTCCACAGTGATGGATTTCCAACCCTAGTTCTAACGGGGCCGATGTCACACATTATCTCCAGGCCCAGAGATGCAGACAGGAGTGGGGACATTTTGATGCTGCACAGGTGGGAATTCTGACATGGGTCTCTAGATGGGAACTACAAGCGGGGAGGGATTCAAAAACATGGAAAGAACAATCATGCTGAACCATCAGAAAATAAATGGGAGTCAAAAGCAGGGTTATTCTAGTATCATTGATATACTATGCCAGTTTTTGCTATTATTTGAATCATTATTATTATTATTTTAAATAAATATTCTGTTTTTAATTTTAGTCATGGTTTTCATGTCAAAAATGCTACATTTTGCTTTGGAGACTAGTTTAAAAATTAAAAATTATAACTAAAATAAAAAATAAAAAAGTTTAAATAAGAGGGTGTGTGAACTTGTTTATGCTACATTGTGGGGATCAAATGTACCCACAAGTATAGTAAAACATTCATTTTTTTTATATTGACAAGAAAAAAAAAAGAAATAGTAAAAATAGTAAATTATGTTTATCGGTAAGTGTTACAAGGCACACAGCGGTTAGGGGATAGAAAATATTGTTTGTTCAGTATAAAAGTTACAGAAGTCTATAGAAAGTCCCTACAATTCACAAAAAACACGTGTGTGTGTGTGTGTGTTTGGGTCTGAATAAGGAATTTTTTTTTTTTTTTTTTTTTTTTTAAGTAAGTAAGTAACAATACTTACTGGTCCAGAGTAACAAATAAAGACTGTCTAATAATAATAATAATAATAAATAAATAATGTGCAGAAATGCACTGTTTAAAAGCACTAGTCAACAGTGAGCAATTGTTTCTTCAGCTATGTATAAATGTAATGAATTCATGATACAATTTTTTCTCAAAATGCAATAAATCCATTGAATAAATATGAAAGTTATTTTTCATATTGAAACTGATACAGACACTGGACTAAAACTACATTCATCAGTTATCGCTTCCAAAATGAATTAATAACGGGTAATCTTGTTAATGTTATAAATTAACAGTAAAATAAAATTTCATCATAAACATGAAAATGCCAGTTACACACACATATGATGATGCTATAAATAGGATGATTAATATTACATATTGAGAGAGAGAGAAAAATAGTTCATCCAGGTCAGACTACCCTGATAGGACAGCTAATCTCAATTCCCATCTACGATATTAGAATAATACCAATGTAAGGGATAAAGGTGTGAGAAAAACAACTTACACTTCTGAATCGCATCTAGGAATTTTCAGAATCAATTTTGAGTTGAGTTCTTAACCACAGATGTATTCCTCTTGTCAATTTCACACCCTCACAAACAATCTCAAGCAAATATCTAAACATACCTAAAGTTCATAAAGGTTGAAGGCGAATTATAAGGGCAATTGTTTGCTTCACTGCACAGTATATGTGAGAAATGCATACTTCTCACAGTGTTAGCCACAATGCACTGTCTCACCAGTATTTCAGTGCTTCCCCTTTCAAATTCCCTATGAAGGCATTATTAATGCCTTTTGCAATACAGAATAATATCAATACACAACACTTGCTTATTAACAGATTTCATGTGCTCACTAATCCAGTTTTTGAAAAAGTGGTTAAATGCTCTTTCAACATGAACATAATATATTCACGCTGGACACACACACACACACACACACACACACACACACACACACACACACACACACACACACCCGTACACACGCACACACACAGTATCTCACAAAAGAGAGTACACCCCTCACATTTCAGCAACCATTTTAGTATATCTTCTCAAGGGGCATCAAGTTCTGCTTCACACTGTCACAGTACATGTTGTAATCCATGTTTCCCTCAATGAACCACAGCTAACCCAGTACCAGCAGCACTCATGCAACCCCAAAACATGATGCCATCACCTCCATGCTTGACTGTAGGAAATACACAGTTTTCTTGGTACTCATCACCGGGGCGCTGCCACACATACTGGACACCATCTTAGCCAAACAAGTTCACCTTATTCTCACCAGACCATAAAACATGATTCCAGAATTTCATACTCTTGGACAGGTTGTTTTCAGGAAATTGTTTGCAGGCTTTCTTGTGAGCTAGCTTCAGAAGAGGCTTGCTTCTGGTTTCTCCAATTTGTTGCAGTGTGCAGCTTATGGTCTGAGCACTGGCAAGCTGACATTCCACTTCTGCAACCTCCTAAACCAATGCTGGCAGCACTCATGCATCTGTTTTTGAAGCCAGCTTCTGCACCTGATGCACAGCACGAGGACTCAACTTCTTTGATCGACCCTTGCGAGGCCTGTACTGAGTGTACCCCATCTTGGAAAACCACTGTATGACCCTGGCCACTATACTGTAACTCAGTTTCAGGGTGTTACTGATTTTCTTATAGCCTAGGGCCTAGTCCTTCTTTATGGAGAGCAACAATTCTAATTATCAAACCCTTTGAGAGTTCTTTGCCATGAGGTGGCATGTTGAACATCCAGCGGTCATTATGAGAGAGCTGTACTTAAAGCACCAAATTTGAACTGCTCTTATAAAAGATACACACATTTGTATAGTCCTTCAGGCAGACAATAACATGAACAGGATGAACAGGATTTGTGGCTTTGCATGATGTTGTACAGTTGTAGATGTACTTCCTTTTGTTGACAGCTATTTTGACAATAATGCTTGTATGTTGAGTTGTTTTCAGAGGACAGTAAATCTAAATCGCTATACAAGCTTCAAATTGACAACTCTAAAACATATCCAAGTTTCATTTCTATAGCATTGTCGCTTAAGAATATATAGTAAAATGGTTGCAGAAATGTGAGGTGTACACACTTTTGTGAGATACTGTATATAACAATTACTTTCATGATGTGAGAATTGGAGGACAAAAGATCGTGTGTCACTAGATTTGTGCAGTAGTGTGAATGCAGTCTATTTGAGCTGCCACTGTCTATTTTGTCATCAATAATAAACAAACAATTTTGAAAAAGAGAAAAACTCACTGCTCTTGTATGGTATACGTGCAGCCACTTAAAAAGATTGTTCACCCAAAAAAGAAATGAACTACTCTGTAGTTTACTATGTAAAATGTGTTTCTTTATTCTTTATTACTATTTGATCACACATTTTTTTTTAAAGCTATATTCGTTTTTTAATAACTTCATATGCAATTTATTATTAATTGTACATTAATTTTTATAAACTAATCCATAAGGATGGGGGTGGGGGGGTGGGGGGGGTAGCACAAGAACTGTTTTTCGAATCTGACTATGATTTTGAATTTTGGGTCAAAATGAGGGGACAAAGATTAAAACATTTCATAGAATTGTTGAATATGGCATGACAAACTATTAACACTTTCAAAGCAAACTATTAAAAATAATTTAAAAGGGACTCTGTTAAAAAGAAAAGAAAAGAAAAGAAAAGAAAAGAAAAGAAAAGAAAAGAAAAGAAAAGAAAAGAAAAGAAAAGAAAATAAAAGAAAAAAGTTTGTTTGGTCACTCAGATTCAAATAAATGCTTGTCAATCTGACAGAACACGGGAAGATCTGTACGATGAAGGTCAAGACTTGCCTGAATACTAGTCTAGACGAATGACTCTTAGGACAGGAAAGGATCTTTTCTTCCTTTGATGTGAGTGCACAGACTTTCCTGTATATCTGATCTTTTTTTTCACTAAACTGGAGCAGTCCTGATACTTTCCTTGCCTATTTCTCAATCCTGGAAAGACTGTGGCTGAATGCTGCCAGTACTCATCCTCGACTACCTTCAAAAACCTTCTTTTCCCTCTACATTTTTGCATTTTGTAAAAGGGGGTCTCTTCAATAACTAGCTCATCTTTTCTTCTGCCATTTTTATCAACATTATAGACCCCTTTTGCGCGGACGTCAGAGGTACGTCGCGGCGCTAGCTGGAGGCAAAACAAACGGAAAACTCAAGGAGCTTAAAATGTCGTCTTGTTGTGTTGTTGGTTGCCAGAATCGACAGAGAACATTTTATATACATTGTTGTGATTAATTGTGACCGGAATTTAAGAACATGGTAAGAAAGAATAAATACAGAAAGTTTATAATTAATTTGCAGTCTTCAGAATTTTTATTTCTAGAAACTAATTACATCTTAATAATAATTTTACTGTAATGTCACTCTTATATTTAATCTAAGGATTTATACGCCCTCATTTTCTCTTTTCTCTATCAGGTAAGTGTAGATGTCAGGCCACTCAATCGGAGGTAATCCTGTCAGATCGTCCATCCAATGAGTGATTGTGTACGGGTCGACCAATCTGGTTCCGTCCGTTAAAGTTAACTTTTTCAAATAATTATCACGGTCCCGGACAGTGAGTGACCTTAAATATTCAGAAAAAGCAGATATATTCAGATTTTCTCCAGCCATTGTTAAAAAAAAAAACAAGCTAAGAAAACTCGCTAGCTACCGTTTGTTCAAGTGTTGAGGGGAATCTTTCTGCCTCCAGCTAAGCCCCGCCCACACAAATATGTCACATTGTTTACCAACTGTAAAAGGGTCTATAAGAAGAATCGAAAACAACATTTTCTATTGACGCATGTGTTAATGGATTGAGAGAAAAAATGTGATGACATGACAAGCAATGGACTGCTAAAAATATCTGCTTACAGATGCAGACTTCTTTCAATGTGTTCTCTCTATTATTATTAGGTATGAAACTATCATTATGATTGTGAAATGTCTAATGTTGCAAGATATTTATACTTGTACATAAACGTGATTCACAATATTCTCAAGAAACTTGTTAATTTTGTACATTTTACTTGTTAAAATGTAATTGACGTGCATAGAATGAAGTTAATCTACTAAAACATACAAAAAAATATATGTTACTGTTAAAATATGACTTTTTTTTCCATTGCAGTGTTTCTAACGATCTTTCTCAATCTCCCCCCTGAGCGATTCCCAAGAGTCTCAGTTCTTCCAACCAGGCAGACAGGCCATCTGATTGGTCAACCAGAACCATTTGACAGCAATCACGTTTTCCAGCTGCCCAATTACCTAGAAGCCCATTGGATCCTTCATTACCCACAAGCCTTAGGGCCTCCTGAGGCCACAATACTCATTTCTTATGATGCAAGTCCCGAATATGACAAAAAAAAAGAAAAAAGAAAAAGAAAAAAACTTTGAATACACAAAAATAAATCTCAAATTTGCACTATGACCCTTCTAGATTCAAGCAGCTGTTGTCATTATTGTCTAAGGAAAGGTACACATCTGAGAATAGAAAAATAGCAAAAGAGAGAGGAAGACAAAGAAATAGAGACATCATCATGCCATCATTATCCTGAGTTAAAAGGCCAAAAACATTCGGTGCTTTCGGGTGGCAGAGAGCTGATTAGTGGCAGGTAGCCCATTGTGAGGGAAATCATTTCACAGCTGTAAAGGAAGTGATTTCATAGACTTTCTTCAAGATTACACAGCTAGGGCCTAATCAGCTGATCCTTAATCACAGGCATTGTGCACTCTCAGTCTCCAGCACCCCGCCAGCCGGATACCAATGTTTCGCTGCAATTGTGAGAGCTTCACTCAAGTAATCGCCTTAGAACAACTCTTACTGATCTGCCATACAGCCCACAGTTGCTCATGATGTGTATGAGTATGAGAGTCAAATAAATAAATACATTAATAAAAATAAAAAAAACGTGCACAATATATGGATCTATCATTAAACTTGATCCTGATTGTAACACTTGTAAGAGCATGCATTTGATGAAGTCAAAAAATACATTAAAAGGCGAGAGATTAAAGTAAACAGCAAACAGCCAAAAAAAAAACAAAAAAGTAAGACATGTCTTGTTCGATTTAATTGCCCTTACAGATACTTGACCAAGCAAGTTTGTTAACTGTATTTTTTTTCCTAAATCAAAAAAATAAATAAAAATTGTAATAATAAATAATTTATGTAACCAAATGTTTATACTGTTCTTTATCTTATGATGATAGTGATGACTGCAGCTATGGACATTGCGCTAAATATTTCCTTTTGGGTTTCACACAAGAAAAAAAGGTCACGTGTGTTCAAATGATGACAGGATTTTAATTTTCTGGTAAACTATCCCTTTAAGATAAGATCGATGTGTACTTTGTGTACTTCATGACTGCAGCACAGTGCTAGTGTAGTCAACATGATCAAAGACTTCAAGCAAAAGGAAAGAAAAAAAAAGAAAGAAAAAAGGAAAAACTATGTTTTTTTTTTCTTTTGTTTTTTTCTTTTGTTTTGTTTTGAGGAAGTGCTTCTACTGCAAAACATATGATGGAGAATACATGGTCATACTGAGCTCATTCTCTTCACAGCCTGTTTACTGTTTAGTCCTTCCAAACCTGTATCACTATATGACACAAAAATAAAAATACACCAAAACAGCCCAAGTGGGTTCCTGTGTTGTTTTGGACCCCACTTAGTTTCATTGTATGGATAAAATCATGTTTTCAGGATTATAAATTGTATAAGTTATACAGGTTTGGAAAGACATGAGTAAATAATGAAAATGTTCCATTAATAGCAATTTTTTTTAAATTAATTAATTTATTGATTTATTTATTTTTTGAGGATTTTCATCAAAGAAACAAAATTAAAAAAAATAAATGAGTGTTGTCTTCAACCTGCAGTTTAGGCATAATTGCTCTTGGCGCTGTTACTGTTTCATTATTTAATAGCTGTCACACAACATTCCCCCTCATTTTGCTGAAAAGCAGGTGCCACGTCAAGACAAATCGCTGCACGGCTGTATGTAGAGTTGAAAAACAGTAAACAGCATGGAGTATTTCAGTATTCCTTTGCAAAATCCACTGCAGTTGCATCTGGTTATCTCATTTTGTTTGACTTTTCTGTAAAGTGTTGGCTTAAAATAATTGACAGAGTGGTCTGACACAAACACATACTGTTTTCGTTTTGCAGCTGTCAATGTTCAGTATAACTAAGGAAAAAGTAAAGAGAAATCTTTTTGCCCTTATAACATTAGAGCACAGGGTGTTTACCCCACATGAGCGACGTTATTAATTGGCATGTACACTTTTTTTTTTTTTTTTTAAAGAACCATTCATGCACGGCAAAAAATAAATAAATAAATAAAAAATAATAGTGTTGCAGTTAAAACGCTCTCCCGCTCACTCACATGCACACATACAGAGCTGGTAATGAGGTGCAGGTTGCCACAAAGGACAAGCTCTCTCTATGAGCAGGTTAATTATGTTATTACTGCCGTGTTGATGAGATTGTTTGATGAAATATGAATGTAATATGAGACGTGGCCAGGGGCTTTATTGAAACCAATCCCAGAAGGAGAGGGGGCCCAAATCAGTGCCATGCATTCACACTCATAAACACACACACACACACAGAGACCTTAAATATCAGACACGTAAAGGAATATGTTTTTTTCTTACTTATGAGCAATGTGTCAAAATGCTGGTGAGTTAGACTGAGAAACAGAGATGTAACGAGAGAATGAGAGAGAGAGGTAAACAGAAAAGCAGAGAAAGAGATAGTTACCCTCTTACCGAATGTTATTTCTATGCAAATGACAGACAAGGAATTAAGACCGAGGAGAATGGAGATGGTGACTACAGCCACGGATGTTGCTGTGGCAACGGAGAACTCATAACATCAGGCTTTAGTGTAAACCATCAGAAACACACTGTAGAGCGAGAAAAAAATGAAACGGAAAACAGATGACAGGGAAGAGGAAGAAGTTATTTAGACATAATTGGAAAATAACCTGACACAGAAGAGTAGAGTAGTGTTAATGTAAGTGAGAGTTACTAGAGGCAATGGTGATCCTGGTTTGTTTGTTTACACACAAGTGCATTTTGTCAACAAGCATGGAACCCAGCATGCCAGAATAAATCCAGGACATCTATGAGATACTTTAAGAAACATCCAGTTCAAAATTCCCTTGAGGATTCATTAAAATCTTAGTTTCAAAGGCATGCATCTTTAATATATTCTTTTTATGACAAAATGTCAAACAATTTTCTTTGCTGACTATCAGTTGTTATTTTTGGTTCAAACATGTATTGATTACCGCATGTCTTTGAACCCATGGTGTTAAAAGAATATATATATATTTTTTTTTTATCAAATATTGTTCCTCACCCTTTTATCTGATGAGATTTGGGATAATTGACTTAAAAAAAAAAAGTCAGATTCCAGAATGAATAAAACAAACAAAGAAATAAAAAATAAAAATAACACTAATGTGTGTGTGTGTGTATATATATATATATATATAATTTTTTTTTTTTTTTTTTTTTTGGACAAATTATGGGTGATACATTTCAAACATACTACATAAAAAAAAAATACTAATTTTTAAGAAAATAATACAAATCAAATCAATGGACAGACAGATGAATAGATGGAAAGAAAAACAATTTGTATATAAAAATAAATGCGTAACTTTCAGAAGTGGATTCTGATTTGCCCTGGTATTATGAAGAAACACTACACCTAGGGAGATCTAAAAGGCATCTGTCTCAGTAAAACATCTGAAATATGTGAATTGCAGATGACAGTTGTGAAGACTTACTGATTAGTCTTTGCCTTCTGTCTTATTGTCATAATAGTTATGTTCCTCGTGTCACAATCTCTATTATCGTTACCACAGAAAAGACGGTATGTTTCCCTTTCAGGCTCTGTATCTGAACTGAGAGTAAACTGAAGCTTTTGATTTCTCACAGGCATTCGAGATTAGGGCTGCGACTCTCTTGGGTACGAAAGATAAAAACCAAAACTTGATAGCTGCCTAAAAACGTCTAATCTCATAAGCGATGGGACCACTGACTGAGCAGCAGTGGGAAGTAAAATGACTTTAAAAGCTTTTTACATCTTAATGTACCCAGAATTGCCCTGACAGGCCCCTCCCACTGCCATGTTGTCATCCCGCCGTGACACCCTTGGGGAGTGTTGGAGTGGCCCTCTGGGTAGTGTGCGTGCAGACCCTCCATGCTGCACATTGTGACAGTGCCTGCTAAGAATGAAAAGCGGATTAATTTTTTAATATGGCCAATCATCACTGCAATGCTTTGCCTTTCTGCCTCGATGCTAACTTAGTAGATTAGGCCAAATAGAACTGAAAGAGCTTCCATGTGCATGTGATGGTGCGGTTTACACAGCAAACATGTGCACTGGAGTGTTGCATTAGTGTTCTGGTGAAACTCTTGACTAGCTTGTCATTCCCGTTTAACTTGCATATATTGAAGACTAGAACAATGACAGGCTTTCCCAATTGCTAACACGCTAAAACTGATTTTCTTGAAACAGACACATTTATCCAGTGTTTAATATTTAATGTTTTCTGCAGAACTTGACAAAAACAGCATCCTCAAGAGGGGATGACTTCTCGATCTTTGCATGCGGGAGACTAAATTCGGAAAATTAAGTTTTTTTTTTTTTTTTTTTTTTTTGAGCAAGATGAGGAAATACAGACTCTTGTTATTTCAAGTTTCTTATTCTGTTATTATGGGAATTAGAAGAATTTCAGTTATATTGACTTTTGTGGGCTAACTTTATGGTGAAGAATCGAAAACTTTGCTTTTATTGCACAAAAAAAAAAACTTTTTCTCTCACCATGCTACTGCCCGGTGCCATCACTCCCCTGCTTTAAAGAAAGTGGAATTGCAAACACAGTAGCACAATCAGACAAAAGTGTAGTTTTATTGACATTTGACTGTAGACAGTAGAGTATACAGTACAGTATGTCATTTTCATCCTTCAAAAGATGTTAGAGAATTGAGCAGGGAAATACAATGAAGCACTTCACATTTCATGTAGCCTGTGTTCAACAATTCAACTAAGCAAGACAAGCCAAATTTGGGATGGAATAGGCTGACATTAAATATTGTTATTATAAAGAGACCTAGACACATGACCCTGGATTCTTTTGATATCCAGATAATCTCTGCTTTACTTTTATCATTTGCTCTAAAGGAGAACCTCATCTAAAGCACAGGCCTGTAGGGTATGGTCCAGGTACTGTGTTCCTAGGAACTGTAAGCTGATTTATGAAGCCCAAAAAAAGGATGATGAATCTGGATGAAAAATTGCTACAGTGTTGATAAATGTGTGATATAATCTCTTTTTAGATGTAAAGGGCATATTCTTTCAGGACAGTAACTTTCTAAAAGGGGCCAGGCGATCAAAGCCGACAAAAAGTGCTGCTTTGGTCGGCACTTAGCATCACTTTTACATCTCATTACATTGCTTTAATTTTTTCAAAATCAGCTAAAATAATGAAACCGATACAGAGTTAAATATCTTTAAATTACATATACATTTTTCTTCTGTAACTATAAGATACAATGATTAAAAGAATACTATATTCTGAATATTAGTGAATATAATCCCCCCCTTAAGACATTTATACTATTTTACTATATACTATTTATACTACATATTTTATAATGTATCTTTTTTTTTTTTTGGCTTAAAAAAAGACACCTCTTATACTGTATATCCCTGTATATGATAAGGTGGTGACATCATTATCCATTACTGACTATAATATGGCTATGCTCTTTGGTATTCCACAAAGAAACATTTTACAACTCAGAATAAATATATATTTTTTCATTTAGACCTTTTTAAAGCTTTATAATGTATAGACAGACTTAAGAACTTTACAGGCATGTCGAATTTCCTGTGGTGCCCTGATATCCCTTTGATAGTGCACAATGGGAGTCTTGCATGCGAGACCTTGAGAAGCTAAACAAAAGACTTGAGTTTGTTAGTGGGCAGATGGCAGACAGCCATGCTGCTTTGCAATGAATTCAACTGGACTACTGTCACAGATGTCTCAGTACCCTTAACTGTGAGCAGTACATAGCACATTCACAATAAAAAAAAAAAACAACAACAACAACAAAAAAGGCTAATATTGGCAACCACCACACAGATGCAATTGGACAGTAAATAAAAAGACTGCAAAACAAATCTGAAAATATTCAAGCTAGAAAACTTTAGCTCACGTTGTTTTTCATGAACTTGAAACAATTGCAGAGAATGCTGTTTAGTTGATCAAGCATTACCAACTAAGGCTTAAATGGTTTATCAAATCCATTCCCAGAAAGCCTAGTGTATTTCCATCCTCATTAAGACAGTGTACCTGTGTAAACATTAAACAATAAAAGAACTAAGGACTATTACAAGACATGTAAACTAATAACCTGCATTCAGGCAAACAATTCAACGTCAATTCATTTATGCCTCTAAATCACACCCAGACCTAATATAATTGCACACAAGCCATTTTGGAAATGTAAACATTAACCAGAATGTCAGAATTAAATAAAATTGATGGTTGTGTCCGATCACTTTTTGCATCCTCGCCCATGCGGAGGAGTTATGTAAACGAGACACATTGTCTCAGAGCGAACGAGCATCAATGCTTGAATATTAATTTGCCTTGCCTGACTGAGCTGATTGAGATAGCCTGAACCTCCTCACTCTTGTTAATTATACTGCTCTCCATTCAGCTGGCAGGACTGATTTGGTTGCCCTCCTGGACGTGAAAAAGGAGATATGTTTAGTTCGAGAGAGAGGGACTACTTTCAAACAAATATAAAGTGGTGTAAGTAGGCCTTTGTCTCTAAAAGACAAAGTAAATATATAAATAAAGAAAAAAGATAGAGCTTTTCTCTGCACGGCTGTAACACAAATGAAGCAGCAGATGAATAAGGTAGCCTGGATTCTGAGGGGGATTTGTGTTTCTTTCTGATGAGGTGAAGCTTTTGGTATTGTGGTGTAATTGAGA
This sequence comes from Carassius gibelio, assembly GCF_023724105.1. NCBI lineage: Eukaryota > Metazoa > Chordata > Actinopteri > Cypriniformes > Cyprinidae > Carassius > Carassius gibelio. The sequence continues at coordinate 25,160,008 of NC_068409.1, read as the reverse complement.
AACTAAACTCTAAGCAGTGGCTGGTTCAAAGGTTTGAATGTCTAAGGCTTAGTCAAAGTTTTTGAACAACTCTAAATGCAATGGACAAAGATGGATCAAACAGTAACTGGCTCCAGGAGAAGTTAAATTCCCGGTTGATGACTGCAATACCACTGGTTTTCCTTTTTCAAGTCAGCATGAACTTTGCAGCGGATTTGATCATTTGACGATCAAGGCCTCTAAATGGTGCATGGGGACGCACGAGGTGAAAACATTGATTGTCTAGCCGGGTTTTGCACTGGGGGCAGTACATCAATAATCAATGAGTGTTGGATCAGAGAGATGCCATCTTCTTGCCAAAGGACCCTGTCATTAGCTGTCTGCTACGTGCCTGTAGCAACCCTGGCCCTCCTTTCATCTGTGGCGTCCTCTCTCCCGATGTTTCAATCTGCCCCACCATTTAGAGATCTATATAAGCTTCCCTTTCATGTTCTCTGTCTGCTCACCCGGCGCCTTTTACGTGTCACCCGTAGTCAAGTTCAGGCTTTTTTTGCCAAAGCCATTACTGCTGCTTGGAATGGGTGAATGTGTCAAAAGACCAAAGACTCCACCAAAAAGCATAGGCTTAAAGGAATAGTTCACCCCAAAAAGGAAACAGAATAATTCATCCAAAAATGAAAATTTGCTGAGAATTTACTCACACTCAGGTCATCCAAGATGTAGATGAGTTGGTTCTTCATAAGAAAAGACTTGGAGAAATGTAGCACTACTTCACTTGCTCACCAATGGATCCTCTGCAGTAAATGGGTGTCAGATTTTCGCATCACAAGATATTTATTGATGGATTGTAGTCATAAATGTGTTCGTCAGGTGTTTGGATTTTCTGATGGAACCCATTCACTGCAGAAGATGAATTGTTGAGCAAGTGACATAATGCTTCATTTCATAGGGTACAAAGGATATGTGGTGTGGCAAATGGACAAGAAATAATCGATCGATACAGCCCACTTTCATATCCGCTGTTGAATCTATCACTGTTATCCATATTAATCTAATTTCTTGAATTGGTCAGATACTAAAAGAAACATGCAACAGTTTAGGCTCATCCCATCACCATCATCATCATGATCACAATTAACCATTACCACTTAAGAGAATGAACATCTGCTTCCCGGAGCATCTAGCCACAGCGCAGCCACTCCGCAGTGCTCAGAAACGGCACTCGTGGGACAGAAAGTTGGTGCAGTCTGCCATATGCCAAGTTTTAAAAGCTCTCTCTCCCCTGCACTTTACGCTGAGGACAGCTTTAAAAAGGCCTTGTGAGCTCGTCAAGGAACACATGTCTTCAGACACACATACGGACGACTTCCACTTCCTTCTCAATGGCCATCTGAAACACTTAGCAGATTTTACAGCCATTCACTGCCTCTGCAGGCCTCAGTTCTCATTAAGACTAGGCATCAGTCCAGGTTTAAATGAAAAGGTTGAGATATCTGCAGAATAAGATCGGGATGGGATATTTTTGAAGCAACTAGTAACAACCCTTGTCAGTAATTTATTATGGCTCGTTTCCACTGAGCGGTACGGTAGAGTAGAGTTCAGTACAGTACGATTCAGTACGGGTTACCCTGATCAGGCTTGCATTTCCACTGCCAATAGTACCCTTACTTTGTAGGCATGGTGTATGCCGGAAAGTAGTGATCGACAATGAGCCGCGACAATTAGCACAACTCTGCCTCTTTTTGTTAAACGTAAGTTTTAATGAATAATAACAGCCATTATAAAAGTATAAGACCACAAATGCATGTTAAATATAGTTATCCCAAAACATATTGTATCTCATGTTTAATCACTACAGATACATCAGAGCCAATGGCAAATGTCAGAAGGACTAGCTGAGCTACGGCTGCTATCGGTGGATACACAATCACTGTGTGCCCTGTGATTGCCTGGAGTTTCGAAATCGGCATAGCAAATTTTCAGATAGGTGCTATTTTTATAAATAAACTGCAGATTTGAGTTTTAAACAATTACATTCTCACCTGAAAACTCTTAAAACTACATTTCATGTCACATTAACAGTAATATTTAGAAGATTACACTGATTTTTGGGCAATGACATTTCACAAGTCCACAATAAGAGATAAGAACGCATATTGAGAAACAGCTATTCTTTATGTCTTTGTAGTTTTTTACTATAAAAATATAGTTGTATCTTTTTTTGTTTACGCACTCTGATGCAAATAAGCCCAACACTCATGGACAGCAGAGCAGAACGAGTGAAGGACACTTTATCACATTGTATCACTCAAAAGTGACTATTCTAGTCAACCAATCAATGTTCTGTGGTGAGTTTAGCTCCACCCTTTTGGTACCCTTTTCTGTGCTTGGTACCCCAATGGAAGGGTACCAAAAAAGTAGTATGGTACAGTTTGCTATTATAGACTCTGTACTGGTTACCCTAATGGAAGGGTACCAAAAAAGTAGTAAGGTAGAGTTTGCTATTATGGACTCTGTGCTGGGTACCCCAATGGAAGGGTACCAAAAAAGTAGTATGGTACAGTTTGCTATTTTGGTGCCATTTACAACTTCTGACCGTGTAAAGAAAACAGTTGTGTACTGTACTGGGGTCTCATTTATAAATGTTGCGTACGCACAAAATAGGCATAGAAATTGCATACACATTTTTTAAGCACATATCGGGATTTATAAAAAATAAACTTACGTAAATATGTACACCGCACGGACATTATAAACCATGTGTACAAACTCTTTTTCGTGGTGTGAGTAAATTAATGAAGTTAACAACAACTTTAAACTCTGTTTTCATGTCGATATACACTGATTTACACGATTTACATTAAATACTCCACTCGCATTAAAAGAGATTAACACGTACATAATTTTACAAACAACATAATTGCATAATTTCATTAACAATAAATAATTATCCTGTGACATGTTATTTTTATTAAAACGAGGAGTGCTATAGGTGCACAATAATTAATCTTTAAACTAAACTACAGACCACATGTTATGAGAACTATTTTAGCGAGGACAATGATCAATGATGCATACTTACTGCGATATTATGGTGGACACTGCTGGATTACTGTACAACCACAGCTGCATGGAGGTGTTAATGTCATGCAAATTCATCTCTACAACATTATGAAAAATTCCACTATATTTGAAGGACATAACTAGGAGAAAACGGTAAGATTTGCATGTTTCCTTTTTACAATACTTTGTCATCGACGCGCCAAATCAGACAATACACTGCAATAATATGCATTTATCTCTCTCCACTAAAATAGCTAAAATATATTTATCTTATCAGCAAACCTGCATAAATTTAATTTGAAAAAATCGAAATACTATTTGGCCAGTGTAAAATATTGACATAATCTAAAATATCTGAGAACTATTTGCAACCATTTTATTTTTATGGATATTTTCATGTATTTATTCTAAAACATAGCAGGGATACTATTTCCCTACTGTCTCTGTGTTAAACATGGTGTTACGTGCATGGGAATTCGCATGTAAATTATATGCAGATGAGGTTATGCATAGTAAAACAAGGTGTTGTAAGCTCCATATATGGTCATTTCGAGGAAGAAATGACTGGGATTTTTAAAGAGATTTTTGCGCAGGTTCTGGCGTGTGCATGGTTTTATAAATCTGAAAACTTTTGGGCGTATGCAAAATCTAGCTTTTGTGCCTACGGAAAATTTTAGGATGAAATCTATGGAGAGTTTTATAAATGAGACCCCTGAACTGTGCTGCTCAGTGGAAATGAGCCATTAGAATCTGAAAGGAAATACTCTAGATGTGTGTGTATGAATATTAAATAAATATCCAAGGGTCATTAAACAAGCTGGGGTTAAATCAATAATAAATGTCATTGTACTCGAGACAATAATTTTTACCTTGTCCCTAGACTTGGGGGAAAATGCAGAAAACACAGAATAAATTGTTGAATAAAGTCATAATTTTTGTTTTCTTTTTGCACAAATAGTATTCTTGTAGCTTCATAAAATTAAGGTTGAACCACTGATATCATATGGACTATTGTAATGATGTCCTTACTACCTTTCTGGGCTTGGGATGTGTTAAGTTGCTTTGCTGCCTATGGAGGGTCAGAAAGCTCTCGGATTTCATCAAAAATATCTTAATTTTTGTTCAGAAGATGAACAAAGGTCTTACGGATTTGAAAAGACATGAGGTTAATTAATGACAATTTTCATTTTTGGGTGAATGAACCCATTAAATATGATTAAGATTAATAACGTGATAGAATCACTTACTCTCTGTATCTGTGTATAAAAATCACTATTTTTTCATGACAAGAAAATGCTGGTAAACCCTGAAAGCATGGAAACTTCCACATGATATCTGCACATGTGAAAGCTAAGCATTTGTTTTCTAGACAATTGTATTGAATCAGCAAAATAACATAAACATGTCTCCATCCTGTTGTCTACATGCTTTCAGAATGTTCAATGGCAAAAACAAATTAGAAATAGTTGAAAAGCCTTTACCTGACACAAGGTACATGACAACATGCCTCCGTTGATCTGCTGGATCAGGAACAGGAATTACATGACTCATATGTTCACCCAGCAAGAACATGGCATCGCACAAAGGACAATCTACCGTACACAATTGTACAGCTCAAATAATATATGTTTTTTATAGAAAACATTCGTTTCACCATTTAAGCCCTGAAGGCTGCCATGGTTTACTTTCATAAATCAGTAAGAATCAAGAACATTCCAACAATTCAGGTCTGCTGTGAAATGTATATTTAGATGGACAAAGATTATTTACTTTTTGTAAAAATAAAATAAAATAAAAATAAAGTAACATCATGAGACAAAGATTTTTGAGTCGGCGCTGGTCTATGCCCCACTTGTGCAACCAGATTTCAAATTCAATCTGAGATATGCAATGGAAGTTGAAGAAACAGCCTGCATGAGTAATAAGAGAAGAAGAATAAAGAGAGAGGAGATGGTGAAAGAGGTATTCTGATCTCTCTGAAGTTCCTGTTCCCTCTCTTGCTCTCTTTCTCTCATTCCTCTCTTTTCTCCATCTCCCACTTGAGTGTAGGGCAGTCCTCAGAGTATTAAACAAACATTACCAGAGAATGGACTTCAGAAGTTGAGAGGTTGATAGCAGAGGTGATAGAGGAGATGGGGAGAGAGCAGAATGACAAGTGGGCAGGAGTCAGACCAGGCAAAAGAATGTAATTCTAAGCCAATTTTGGAGAGGAGAGGTTATAAATATCCTTCTCGCTCTTTTCCGAAGCTGTTCTCTGATTGGCGAAAAAATGGAATCAGATATTTGGAAAAGCAATTTTTCTCAGACAATTACCCATGGATTGGATAAGTCCTGTTGAATGGAATGACACATGATTGCCCACTTCTCAAACACACAGTAGTGGGAGAACATAACTTCCAATCTCTACAAGAATCAGTACACACTGTCCTTTTATACTGTATAGATATCAACAGTACTGTGCAAACCTTAAATAAAAAATAAAAAAAGCATATTGATATCTTATGAGACTGAGGGATATGTTTGTTTTTTCTTCATCAAGGCAGCTCAGTTAATGCATGTGCTTGCTAAATTCCACCACTGGTACACTATACATAATTTAATGAGATATCGATTACATGGACCAGATGTGCTTGTAGAGAAATTTAGATTTAACTTTTAAATTATAAAAAAATACTTCGGTAAGTGTATTTACGCCTGTCTGCAGACTAAAGAAAATGAATTCTGCTAAGTCATAGTCTGGCGTTACGATTACGGTCAACAGTGATGGATTAGTAAATGTTCTGCAATGGAAACAGATTTTGATTCAGCATTCTGTAACTTCTGGGCCATGACTGATGACTGAAAAAAAAAAAAATCTCTTCTGACTCCACACTTATACTTTTGCTCATATGCAGTCTTCTTGTAAAACTGGCAAATAAAGAATCTGTATGCCAGCGTACATTATGAGAAGGGTTGTTTGCGCAATGCATGCCAGAAAAGACATCTTTCTTCTTTCGCCTTCAAAGAAGTGTCTGTTCTCAGCTGGTAGGAAAGCCTAATCATCAGAAGTGCCTTAAAAATCAAACTGAATTGGACAATAAAAAGAAGCATGCTCAACATTGTTTTACTCCATATCACTAAATTTCAGATTTCATAGAAGGAAAAAAATGGAGGGGGTTCTCTAATTAAATGAACTCCAAATACTTCACAGAAAGTCTTAGACCAAGGAATTATAGGTACAGCAAGTAAAGGCAAGAGAAGAGAGCATTATCAGAAGTACTAATGTAGTAAAACCTTTTTTGGGGGGCTCAGATAAATATTTTATGCCCACTAAGTCAATAGTAAGGCGTATGAGAAAGTACACATTTTGCATGCTAATCAGTGGCAGAGTCCTTAAATGTTCTGGCACTGAAAAAGCTCTAAGCCTGCTTGTTTACTAATGTGAAATGATGTGCCCTTTTGAGTAACACAGTCAGCACCCATCCAATCCAACTGCAGTCAGGCAGGTGACATTTTAGCAACCCAATTTGACTCTCAGATTCTTACCTATGGAAAATAATGAAAGCAGAGCAGCTCCTGAAGAATTCAGTTCTTGGATTGACCTGGCAGAAAGATCTAAAGTTGTCAAAGTGTTTCGATCTAGAAGGCTAATGCTGGACTGTCAGGTACAGTAAGAAGAATTCAGCATTCACATCTTTGAAAGCTCTTAGAACTACTTGCTGGTGGAGCCAACAATATCAGAGAGACAGGCTCTTCAAGAGTCCATCAAGTTAGGATTGCTATCAAATCTGATCAGATGAAAAACAGACCAAGCAAAAAAAATACAAATCCAGTAAAACATGACTCAATTTTTTACAAAACTTGTATGGAGTTGAATGTTGCTACTTATGCTCTCCACTAAAGTCTAGTATTAAAGTATCTCATCTGTCCATCTTTCCATTTATACCTGGTCTGATTCCCTAATCATTCCCTACATTACATATTGTACCTTCATTTCTGCACCTCTGCAGATGACAGATAAAATCATGGCATGTTTTCATACTTTTGTTGAGAGGTTTTTTTCAAGATTTGTCTAGATACCTTTTTATTTTGACTCCAAAGCAGCCACTGAAGCTCTTGTTGTACAGCACACCTAACCTTACCCCCATCTACAAGATTGATATTGATGACTTTCTTATTTGCATTTATGGATCTTTAGTGTTAATGAGGTTCAAGTATGTGATGAGGTTTGTCTAAACTATGTTTTGACTTGACTTGTTGGATACAATGATGTCAAAAAAATTCCTGGTGGGGCTACCCAGGAAATAGCACATCAAAATCATGCAATCTGCCACAGAATTTAACCAATTAAGTCAATAACCTGAGCTAATCAAAAGTGTAAATATATAAACACCCACTGGCCACTTTAAGGTATTCCTTGCTAGTAGCAGGTTGGAACCCCTTTTGCCTTCAGGCCTACTTTAATTCTTTGTGGCATAGATTCAGCAAGGTGTTGGAAACATTCCTCAGAGATTTTGGTCCATATTGACATGATAGCATCACACAGTTGCTGCAGGTTTTTCAGCTGTACATCTACAGTATTATACAAATCTCCCGTTCCACCACATCCCAGAGCTGCTCTATTGTATTGAGATCTCGTGACTATGGAGGCCATCTGAGTAAAGTGAACTCGTGGTCATGTTCAAGAAACTAGTCTGAGTTGATCTGAGCTTTGTGGCATGGTGCATTATACTGCTGGAAGTAGCCATCAGAAGATGGGTACACTGTAGTCATAAAGGGATGGAAATGGTCAGCAAGAATACTCAGGTAGGCTGTGGTGTTTTTAAGATGCTCAATTGGTTCTAAGGCACCCAAAGTGCACTAAGAAAATATCCTCCACACCATACACCACCATCACCAGCCTGAACCATTGAGACAAGGCAGCATGGATCCATGCATTCATGTTGTTTACACCAAATTCTGACCCTATCATTTGAATGTTGCAGCAGAAATTGAGGCTCATCAGACCAGGCAACATTTTCCAAATCTTCTATTGTCCAATTTTGGTAAGCCTGTGTGAATTGTAGCCTCAGTTTCCTGTCCTTAGCTTTTTTTTTTTTTTTTTTTAAATACTCAGACCAGCCCGTCCTAGCACCAACAACCATTCCATGTTCGAAGCCACTTAAATCCCCTTTCTTCCCCATTCCTGTGCTCGTCATCTTCACCACATCTAGATGTCTAAATTAATTGAGTTATTAATTAACAATTTGTGTTACATTAATATTTCAATGTTTTATTAGGTGATTTATCCATTTATATAAAAATGCACTTGCACTTTTGAAAAACAAGCATTGTTGGTCCCCAAAACTTTGTCAACATGTGAACAAACAGGCAAAATGCATAGAAAGTTTCCAGTTTTTGGCTTGAAACACTGTCGTGTAAACGACCTCATAATCGGCCCTGCAATCAATCCCTAATCAGTATGCTGCAAAGGAGAGAAGCAACGAAGAAGCAGCAGCAGAAAAAAAAGAGACATCTTAGAGGTAAGTTCATTAAAGCAATTTTCTGGAACAGGGAGTAAAATCCCATAAATGACTTCAATATTAAGTTTCAAACTGATCACTTTTCTAAACTCAAATTTCCCTAACAGAAAAAATCAAGGCTTAATAATGATGGAAACGACACAAACACCAACACAGAGAAGCAGCCTCCATCACTGTTGGTGTTTCCAGAGCTGCAGCTAGCAGAAACTGGAAATACAAACATACTCTCCACCAGTTTTATTCCAGGATGTATATTTAAAATGGGTTTTCTGAAGATCTAGTAGGAACATTTAAGTGACAGAACCACTCACTGGAGCCTGTTTTGGGACTCTAATGAGCAGCAGCAGTCAGCTGTGGCTCTTGTAGAACAGAGCAAACAGCATGCGCCCTCATGCCTTTCCTGCAACTCGTTCTGTTTAAAGAAATATTAAAAGGGATGTGGTATCAGAATGCCAAGCCTGTTAAAATATTGAAGCTGAGAAAAATAACATTTTGTGAAGGGTAGGGGAAAGTAAGACTAGACAGTGAATGCATCTCACTAAAAAAAGCAATTATTATTCCTTTTATATCATGTTTACGCTATACAGTACCTGATTTAGCCTTACAGGTCAACTCCACAGGCAGCTCACATCAGTTCACTGACCGCATTTGATTCATATTGTACACAACAACTGCCAGAAATCAACAGATTATTTATTTTTTAAATATATTTTTTAAGTCATGGTAAGATATCAGATATAAACTGTATGCACTTTTGAAGAAAACTAATCATTGGATTAGCCAAGGTTTGCAACGTTAATGGTATCAAATCTAATCAAAGTTATTTTTTAGATAATTGTGCCACTGTGTCGTTTATTTGCACATGCTGTCTGTTTGCTTTAGCAGCTGATTTACTAAAGAAATTATGCAAATCAGGTAACAGAGTAAACACGTCCCAAAATTAGTTCTGATCGCAGTTTGCACATCACATTGTCTAATATATCCTCAATTACAATATTCTTCTGTATAGTTTGGTGATGCAAAAATAAGACAAACATACAACTTTTTTTTTATTATTAAACACAGAAGACCAAACTTTTTTTAAGAAAAAAAAAGTGTGTATGTATATATATATATATATATATATATATATATATATATATATATATATATATATATATATATATATATATATATATATTCAAGTTCTGTTTTGACAGGTACTGTATTAACTAGGCTAATGATAAATTGCAAATACCAGGTCATTAAAATCTTTTTTTTCAAAATACGTTTTTCCATGGTTGGAATAATCCTCGGTTGATGATTATTATGTGAGATGACCTACTGAAAAAATGAAGAAATGGAAGATTTATCTTCAGAATGAAACCTCTGAACTCCAATTATGAAAGCCAATAATTGTCTGGATCCTAAACATTAATTTGTTACTATAAAGACTCTCTGGAAACATTAATGTGGTGAGCAACAAACATTATGTCCTCTGTGATATAAATATCTCATAGCTCATATATTTGTTCATGCATTATATATCCACTCCATGATTTATGTAATGCAGCTCTTGAAAAAATAAGCACTGTGGCTAAAATCAACAAATTGTGTTTGAGAGCCTGTGGTACCATGAGGTTACATAGAAAACTTGTCAGAAGGTTTTGCTGCACTATCAGTGGAAGTGATTAAAATTATACTCGTAGCACATGTTTTGTAAGTGAACAGCGACCTTCAACCGCTTCAGCCACTTAAGATATATTTTTCTTGAGATGGAAAAAGAAGGTGTGAAATATTTATGTAGTCCATCATCCCTTTATAACTCCTATATTGTTCATGCATTATTTCTTGTATATGTTGATGTCAAAAGACAAAGAATAACTAGGATTATTATCTAAGAAAATTAATAAATAAAAATACAAGAGATTTTAAACTATAACCTAAAGCTACCAAATTTGTATGCCAGGTGTCTGTTTTATTTCCCATTAATTGAGCTCGGCCCCACTGTTAATAAATAGTGCTACACACTATGATATATGATATACTTTCAAGCAGACTATAATGCTCTATGGGACCAGCCACAGTATTCAAGAAGCTGGCTGGCATTTCAGCAAGCCAATGCTATAACACTCAAAATGCTTTTATAGACGCGAAGATCACAGTTTCTGTGTGAAAGAAATTAATATATATATTTTTTTTATGTTTTTGCCTGAGGCCATCCTGAAAGTATGAAGAAGGCTGAACAACATGTCTGTGTAAAAGAACATGGGACATTTTCTATCTTCCGACTACTGCATGTTACAGTAGCTTTTCTTCTAAACATTCCGTTAATATTTGCCTCGTCCCTCATCCCTTAGCAAAGATTTGTTAAGGTTGAAATGAATGCATAACAACTGAATAGGAAAACCTCTGCATAAAAGCAGCAAAATGCATTATAAAAGAATCGTTTCTAGTGAGAGTGAATCTAAAGGCAAATGATTTGGAAGGTTACAGAGAAGAACTCTTTGAGTTTGCAGAATCAAGACAAACAAAAAATGATGCAATTTGGAATGCATTTGTGTATGAAAGGGAGAGGCAGAAGAAAACAGGACGAATGGAACAAACACAGGAATTAGTGGGCGAAAACCCAGGGCTCTTTACGGTTTAATATGAAAGCACAGTGGGTCTTGATCACTAATAATCAAGAACAAGTGTGCTCACTTCTGAGTGCAGTAAAGTTCACAGAAGGTTTCCACTGAATTCACACAGTTGTTGCCTTTTATCTAATGTTTATGATTATTCTAAATAAGGGAATGCATGTACACCATATAATGTACATTAAAAAATTATAAATAATAATAACAAAAATTAATTACTATAAATAAATATATTTAACATTATTACTACAATAAAATATAAACCATTTAGGTTTAAAGCTTTGTGCAAAACCTATGGTAGGGCACATTTATTGTTGGTTCTTTTCTAAAATATGAACAAATATGAATAAATAAAATATTGTAAATAAATAAATAAACAAACTCAGACTATGTATACACAGTTATAGAATGAGACTGAGACCACTGTTGTCTATATGTCTATCTCAAAAGAGACAACCTTCTACTCTTTTTTACATACATGCACATGAACACACAAACATGCTCACACACACGCGTTTACCCTGTACACACTCCAACCTAAATGTTCATACTCTCGGGTGAACTTGCCAGGCTCTCACGTTTTAAAAACCCTTGAATCCAGTTAGAGACATCAGTTATCCCCTGAGTTTAAACTCGCTTCACTTTCATCTGTTTTCAAAAATGTATGAATTCTTGACAAGTCAGCAGATAACACTTCCTCTTACATAACCGTCAGGCTTGTCAAAGACATGTTAGAGATGGGGTCAAAAATGTGTACATGCCTTTGTGTAGGTATTGTGCGTAAGTTTTCGAGAAACCTCTGCATAATAGTACCTGTGCATGATAATGTGGGAATTTTTTGTCCTCAATATAATTTCTTCCTCTCTACTTTCTCTCATTCTGAGCAACAACTCTGCAATCTGTGACTCTCTGTTTGGAAGATTAATTGATTAAAATTCTGCTGCACGTCTTAGCTAAAGTGGTTCACAGTGATTCTGCATACTAAAAGTCACTTTCAGGTTGACAGGAAAAGGCAGAAGCTTCTTACAACTACATCAGTGAAGTGACCAGGACAAAAGCTTTACATCTACATTTAGGGAGCTCATTAAGGACCTTGATAGAGTGGGAGGAAGTTGTATTTTTCAAAATGTATTTCCCTCACTTTCTTGTAGCAAACAAAAATAAAATGGGTGCCTTATCATCTATAAATAAATATAAAAAAATAATAAAATGAGGAGATTTGTAATATTAAAGAGGTCATATGATGCGATTGAAGTAGAGACCTGAGTGAGGTGGATCTATCTTATCTGGTCATGCTCCCGCCCAAAACATTCATGTTTTATCCTGCTCCCGCCCGAAAATCCCGCTTAAAACTAATCTATATAGATTTTTTTTTTTCAGTAGGCCTACATCAAAGAAATTTACTTGAGATGGCTCTGTAAAATCTGCTAAGCTTCTCAACGTCCCAGCACACACACTCCCGATAAAATATGTGTTATTTAGGCTAAGCATCAACATTTAAGGACTTAAGGGACATGACATTCACAACTTAAGGGAAGTTGTAGCCTAGTGGTTAGAGAGTTTGACTCTTAACCCTAGGGTTGTGGGTTTGAGTCTTGGGCCGGTAATAACATGACTGAGGTGCCCTTGAGCAAGGCACTGAACCTCCAACTGCTCCATGGGTGCCACAGCAAAAAAAAAAAAAAAAAAAAAAAAAAAAAAAAAATGGCTGCCCAGTTCCCCTGTGCCTCACACGAGTGTGACTTCAGAGCTAGATTTAGCAACTTTCAGATGTTTTTAGCACGCTGCATTGTCTCTCTCGTTTTCTGTTCGGTGCAGTGAGCGGCAGAGAAGGAATGCTTTCGGCTGGTCGTACTGCAGACAACTCGTCAATAAATGAGTACAAAACAGCGTTTCCAATTACCTGTTGCTTACTGACTGTTTGGAAATATAAATATGAGCATAGGTCGGCTGTTAATATTAAGGCCCTTTTTTTTTTTTTTACTCAGACGCAGGCAGTGCGCTGCATGAGACAAGTAATATAGCCAAAACCACCGCATAGTTGTTCAACATCTATCTACTGTACAGCCATGTTTATTTTATCAGACAATGTTTTGATTATAAATGAGAGTGACTCCTGGTTAACATGTACTAATGGGTTATGTTTCGTCACTATTTAGAGAAGATTCTTCTACAATATACCTTCATCATGACAGTATAAAATAGGGCATTCTAAGTCAGTCTACTGCAGTAGCTTATTTCCTTTCTCAATCAGTAGAAAATGCGTTTTACAGCGGAGTCTGTGATAGGCCACATTGTGCAACCCTTTAAACACACAAATACAAGCAAAATCTCCAAAAATTCTAATATCATGGGAAAAGATCTTTATTTGTAACTTTCTTATATTCTAGATTAATTGCACACAAACTCAAATATTTCAACAGCGTTTTTTTTTTTTTTTTTTTTTAATCCTTGGTTATGACTTAAAAAACAAAATAATAGAAAGAAAGGGGAAAAAAGAGATTTACAAAACAGAAATATTCAAGATCCCCAAAGCAGGTTTAATCATGCACTCGGTACTTGGTTGGGGTTACTTTTGCAAAAATTACTGCTTCAATGCGGCGTGGCATGGAGGCATTTAGCCTGTGACACTTTTGAGGCGTTATTGATGCCCAGGTTGCTTTGATAGCCGCCTTGAGCTCCTCTGTGTTGTTTGTCAGATGTTACTTATCTTCCTCTTCACAATAACCCATAGATTCTCTGTGAGGTTTAGGTCAGGCATGTTCAAGCACAGTAATGTCATGGTCAGCAAATCGCTTGGAAGTCCTGCTGCAAAATGAAATCTGCATCTCCATAAATGTTGTCAGCAGATGGAAGCATAAAGCGGTCCGAAATCCCCAGGTAGATGGATGCATTGACTTTGGACTTGATAAAACACAATAGGCCAGCACCAGCAGACGTCATGGCACCCCAAATCATCATTGATTTCAGAAACTTCACACTGGACTTCAAGCAGCTTGGATTCTGTGCCTCTCCAGTTTTCCTCCAGACTCCAGACCATGATTTCCAAATGAAATGCTAAATTTACTTTAATCTGAAAAGAGGACTTTGGATCACTGAGCAACAGACCAGTTCTTTTTCTCTTATCCCCAGGTGAAATGCTTCTGACTTTTTTCTGTTTCAAGAGTGGCTTGGTTCTAGGAATGTGACAGCTGTAGCCCTTTTGCTACAAGCTCTTGGTGCATAAATAAGATCTGTAAAGTTGCAAAGACTAAAGTCTCAAATCCAAATAGATATTCTGTATAAAAGTTACTGTAAGAGTCAACCACACCCTCCTAAAATGGCTCGTTATAACACGGAAGATTTGCATAATGCTACCCAAATGTTCATGGAAAGAAAGAAGGTGTAACTTTTATTCTCACTGTTGCTGCTGACGCCATGTTGTGGAGATGCTGTGTGTTTCTTTATGAAAGCGAAACTACTTCGTTTGACCTTCCAAAAGAGGTCACTACTAGAAGTTAGTAGTTAAGTTTTATCTACAACACTGTTCCACACAGTTCAACCCAAATATTCAGATGTGTACAGCCCATTTTACAGAGGACAAGGACTGTTTATTAAAGCAGTAGCCTACAATACCGGTGTCTGTTTCTATAAAGTGGGGCAATTCCAACTTTGCAAGTACAGTCTGGTGCTTCTGACTCACAGTCTGTAAATACGTTTACATATTTAAAGAATTTGCCATTGATGACTTCAAACACAAGGTTTGAGCAGTGCAGAGTAGCACCTGTTGTTTGCAATTTCTCTGATCACAAATGCAGATATGGTTTTATATTTACACGGTGCGATACACAACGCGTAAAAAGACCAAATAAGTCATTATAATCAGTAATTATGTCCCCACTGGATGCTACAAATGCCTCGTTTGTAATGGGTTGTAATGTATTGGTTTTGTGTCATTGAGTCGGGACTCAGCATCACAGTATGTTAAGGGGTGTGACACTTCCATCACACGCTTGAGGTATTCAGCCAATCACAACGCACTGGATAGCAGGCCAATCAGCGTACACTTCGCTTTTCAGAACAATGAGATTTTTAAAAATCAACGTCAACGGGCATTTATGAGCAGCAATAATGTACATTATGTTTTTTTTTTTTTTTTTTTTTTTTTTTTTTTACCTTAAACCACATAAACACATTACATTACACCCAATAAACAAAATAATGTTAGTTTTAGCAACGTCAAAAGAACACTTTAATTTCATTTCAGGCCTATGCTGGGAAATAATTATTTTTTAACACTGGGAAAATGACAAAACAGTGTGTTTAGAGAAACAAATAATTATTAAATTATATGATTTTAAACTAAAATCTGAACACATACATACATACAGTACATACATACGTACATGCAGCATTTCTGCCCGGCTCAAGGGTAAAACCATTATCACTGAAGCAGGGTGGTAACAGCATAGTTACAAACTGAAATCCCAGAGGTCCTTGTGAGTGGTGGTTCCAGGGTTTTAATAGAAAGCAGG
This sequence comes from Carassius gibelio, assembly GCF_023724105.1. Lineage (NCBI taxonomy): Eukaryota > Metazoa > Chordata > Actinopteri > Cypriniformes > Cyprinidae > Carassius > Carassius gibelio. The sequence goes on along the minus strand of NC_068409.1, from coordinate 25,144,333 downwards.
GGGATATAAGAACATAGATATATTCCATTTGTGCATCAGCTCTTTACATGTATTTTGACAGCAGCCAACTAACACTGCAACAAGGGAGAACAGTGCAATGATCAATGGTTCCCTCTTGGGAAAACAGTCAATGTGAGGCTTAGTTAGTTCTTAAGAGTGTCAAGAAGATTGTATGCTACTGTATAGAGGGAAACTCATTTATTTCGAAAGCACAGCCACAGTAGATCAATATAACATCATGCATCCCTCTGCTCTTGCATGAGTGTCTCTGGGCTTTCATTAATGTACAATAATCACAGCTGAGTCTAATGGTTTCTCTCTCTCTCTCTTCCCACTCTCCCTCCAGGCAATTTATCTCATGCACGAGATGTGTCACACTAAGCAGAATGAATGGCCGCACTCTGAAAACACAAATTGCAAAGTAAACAGATTAGGGTAGAAGACTACTCTTCCATCCCCTTCCACGCCTCCACCTTCCCGCTCATTTCTTCCACTCATGTCTCCCTGGACCAAGACGATGGGATGGATGAAGAAGGGACTCTGGGCGGTCAACTAGTCTAAGCGCTACTGGCTTAACCCTGAAATCAATATGCAGTTCCCCTCATATGACTAAAATATGTCTGGGCTTGGAATACATCCATAGTCTCGAAGTAATGGAGCATCTAGGTGGTGCACCACCATAATTTCCATTACACCCCAGCAGACACTAAATTGTGATAAAGGATTCATATTGAGAGTGCATGCCTCCACTGAAGCAGAAACAAAGAAAAAGGGTGATAAAGAAAGAGAGAATCCTACTTTTTTATGTTTGTTCACAGTATTTTATCTTACCCTACTTGGAGCAAAACAAAAGGAGTTACCGTCCAATGAAATAACATTCATTCATTCCTCTGAGGCAGAGACTATAGGAAATTACATTTGGAAATCTATTTTTCTCCACAAGAAACATTATGACACAGCTGACCTTATTTTGCTCTCCTTGGCCGCAGTTCTACAAGCTCAAATCCAAACGGAATTATATTAGCTCAAGTTCAAACACTTATTTTATTACAAACTTGTGCAAAACTGTAATATTATCTGGAAGAGTCAAATGCTTTATACCACATATTTAGTATAGGTTTTGTTCTTTTGATAAGCAGCTGACCTCCTTGCTAACCCATCTCAACACATTTTAATGCCTGTAACTCAATGTTTCTCTCAAACTTTAATAAATGTGTCTGCTACAGATTATATCTTTATGGCAATTATTGTGGATCCAGTAAAGTACAACTGAAAATGTTACATCCCTGCTCGTCTGATTAGACATAGAAAAACTTGATGTCACATCAAATTAAACAAGAGCTGCAAATTGATACGATAGACCTTCATGTTGTCATTTAACATCCATTAACAATCACAAATCAAATAATGAGCCAGACATAAATGTTCAGTCCTTACTCCCTTGTTTTTGTCTCGTCAAGCATTTATATTCTAATACTGACACAAGGATAACATATGATTGTTTTTATATTATTTTACATATATTTACATTATACTACAATGTCGTAAAATCATTACAGAATAAGAAACAAGGAGTGTAAAACAAAAAAAGAACAGTTAATTTAACATAAATGAATGAATGAATGAATGAAATCACGTATATGTGCATATTAATGTTACTCTAAAAGTCCATATGATTAGTGTGATGTTCATAATCCATGTCTTCTGAAGATTAACAGGTTGCTGCTGAATCTAAAGATTGCTTCTCACATTTGAATCTGTCAGGAACAAATTTCCATTTTGTTCTGTTTGCACAGAGCAGTGAGCGTCCACGACAGATGGGATAAGGAGGAGAAGAATTGCTGAATAAAGTTATTTATCTTTTCTTTGCTCACAAACGTAATGTAAATGCAATGTTTCTGTGCCTTGATCCTGGTAGTACCTTGCTGTCTATGGAATGTCAGAGAGCTCTCGGATTTCATCAGAATGATCTAAAATTGTGTTCTGAAGATGAAGGGATGGGGATTACAAAAATTGTCTGTAATATGGCCACAAACAGGTTTTGCTTTTCTTTTTTCTTTTGGTGAATGAGGCAGTTGCATCACAGTTGCATGTAATGCCTGATTGGTTATCAAAGCAGTGTGAGGATTACGAGTCAACAATGAAATTTGGATAAATACAAAGAATTCAGAAACCTAAACAATCCCAGCCATTTGGCTCCCATCTTCTCCCTTTGGCTTCAGCAACATGTCTGCTTAGCATGTCATTGTTTGAATCCCTCGACCCTAACCGCCGTCCACCCCTGACTCCAGTTAGGGGGCTTAAGGTTGAGGCAATACTTAAATGAATCCAATGTGGGGAATTTTCAATATACGGTTCACACTCAACTAGTTATCCTGAACAATGAGAGCTGTAGAGGCCCACAGCTGGCCACAGTACAGCAAGACAGGGCTGCCAAACGTTTATGATAATGCCCATTCACTAGTACAATGCAGGATTAGCACCGCAATGAACTTGGAAAGTGTCCACCACAGTTCTCACTCCCTCTCTCTTCCTCACCCAGTCCCTCACGAAAACCTTTATTATAAAGATTAATCTGACATAAAGAGCTATTTACAGTCCATATTCTTAATAAAGAGTGTGTGCATCCATAGCATGCATAACGAATAAATACAATTTCATTGTTTGCATATTTTCAAGTGAAAATATATGGGAAATCTTAAGATTAAACAAACAAACAAAAAGTGTAATGTATTAAGTCTCATGCTCATAGAGTGTATTTTGAATGACATTTTCTTAGATTTTTTTTTTTTTTTTTTTTAAAGGGATAGTTCACCCAAAAGCAAAAATTTGATGTTGACTTTGTTGCTTCAGTAGAACAAAAACTGAGATTTTTAAAACAAACCGTTTCAGTCCATCACTCTTATAATGTAAGTGGATGAGAATCACGGCTAAAACATTAAAAGAAAACACACACACACACACACACACACACACACACACACATACATGTACAAAACCAAATTAAACCCTGCAGCTTGTGTCGATACATTAATGTGTAAAGACACAAAACGATCGATCTGTGCAAGAAACTGAATAGTATTTATATGTTGTTGTTTTGTTTTTTTTACCTCTGATTCACATAATGTCTGAACTGTTAGAACTCTTCTGAGCACATCCTCCTGTGAACATTCCTTCCCATTGACACGCTATCTACGGTCCAATCTCAATTAGGAGTGCCAATGGTCCATTTGAGAGATTTTTAATTCTGCGATCCGCCATAAAGCAAGAAGAAGAAGACGTCCCCAGGTGCCTGCTGCTGAGATGGAATGCACATAGGAGGATGCTCTCGCTCAGGAAAGTTTTGTGTCTTTCACATCAATGTATCGTCACGAGCCACATGGTTCAGTTTTGGTATTGTGTATGTTTTTTTTTATTGTATGTTTTAGTCCTGTTTCCTATCCACTTACATTATAAGAGTGATAAACTGCAACAGTTTGAATCTCAGTTTGTGTTCTACTGAAGAAACAAAGTCAACTACATCTTGGATTCCCTGGGGGTAAGCAGATAAACATCAAATTGTCATTTTTGGGTGAACTGTCCCTTTAAGCAGAAACCTTTAAAACTAACCTAATTATTTTAAGCATATAACCTAACAAGCAAAAACTAAACAAAAAATCTTGCAGTTGGTTAAGGTATATATATATGTATATTTATATAATACACACACACACACACACACACACATACTGTCATGAGAAATTTTGACATATTTAAAATTTATCATGCTTAAACAAACATTTAATTAGAAAAAGGAAATACTAATTAAGACTATTTTGATCATGTTTGAAATACACGCAGGGTTAAATGTTTATATTTACATTTGATTTTTAAATTACTTCATAGAGTTATCTGTTGACAAGCTGTCATAGTGTGCACATCTGATCGTACTTCTGATGTGGATTTGTGTGCACGTTGAGCATCTGTGTGTGTGTGTGTGTGTGTGTGTGTGTGTGCGTTTACATTTGTGACATATCAGGACAAAATTATGAATACACACCAACAAAGTCAGGACATGGGTAGATGTCAGGACGAAAATCAATGTCCTCATTTTTCTGAGCATACTACAGTGTTCTACAGCCTCAAATATATAGCTGGAGCAAAAATCTCTGTAGGCCAAAATTGTCACAATTTTTTGAAATCATCTGTGTAAGTGTGTATCACATTTTTGCTCACTCACTGATACGCCAACTATGGGACGTGTGAGGTACTGCGCTAAACGTTTACACACACCGGAAGTGACATCAACATTTCACCTAATAAAAAATCAGTTAGGAAATCGAAATACCTCACTATCTTGCCAGTGGTTGAATATAAATATATAGTGCGTCTGCCAGCACTAACACCAGAGTAACACAGTAAACAGTTCTAAAGAAATACAATTATCTGACTTGATATTTGGATGAATGTTGTTACAAGCTAGCTCACGTTAGCAGACTTTTGCTAGCTCAAGAGTCTCTACACAAGCTGGCTAAATGCATAGCTAACCACATCCACTGAGCCAGTTATGTATCGGGGTGGGCGATCTGGCGATTTTATATCATGAACGATCTTGAAGACGTCCACAATCTACTTTTCAAGCGAATAGTAGAAATCGCGATCTTTTTTGTCCTCGTAATAGCGGGACTTTTATTTTGAAGGCGCGGAGACCGCCTGATCACACAGCTCACAGCCTTTGTGTTTAATAGTGTACGGTCTCTGTTTAATAGTCAAATCATATACATTATTAGATAAATCTGTCAACATTTAATTTCACATACCTTGCAGATATAATCGAAAGCAGCTGTCAGATATTCTGAAGTGTGCATTAGTAGCCTGTATGAAGGTGATTACTGTGAGTGACGTACAGTCCGAGTGAATTAGTTCAGCTTCCCTAAACACGATCCACAAACTCAACCCTTGATCTAAACTAAGCGCTATATTCATTGTGTGCTGAATCTAAATCTAGTCTTGCCTCGTCTGTATTCGAAAAAAAAAAACGTGTTTCCCAGTGCTTACAAACTTACTGAATGTCCTAGTTGGCTTTTATTCGATTATAATTTTTTAAAAACAATTTCTTTATATGTGAAAAATACTATATTATTAATATTATGGATGCAGAATCAAAAAGTTAGAAAGTTACAACCTAAAATAAGTATTATATATATATATATATATATATATATATAAATGTGTGTGTGTATGTATGTGTATATATATATATATATATATATATATATATATATATATATATATATATATATATATATATATATATATATATACACACACACACACACACACAGTGGCTTGCAAATGTATTCAAAATGTACCCCCTTGATGTTTCCACGTTATGTTCCTGCCTTATGTAAAACTGCTTTAAATTACTTTTTTCCATATCAATCTTTTTTTAAAAAAACATAGTTAAGTACATAAAAACATAAATAGACTAAATACAAAACCGATTCCAAAAAAGTTGGGACACTGTACAAATTGTAGTAAAAAAGGATGGAATAATTGACAAATCTCAAACTTAAGAATATAGATAACATATCAAATGATGAAAGTGAGACATTTTGAAATGTCATGCCAAATATTGGCTCATTTTGGAATTCATGAGAGCTACACATTCCAAAAAAGTTGGGACAACATATGCTCCCATCCAGACGTCGTCTCTTTAAGGAAGGACCTTGCATTTTCCAACATGACAATGCCAGACCACATACTGCATCAATTACAACATAATGGCTGCGTAGAAGAAGGATCCGGGTACTGAAATGACCAGCTTGCAGTCCAGATCTTTCACCTATAGAAAACATTTAGTGCATCATAAAGAGGAAGATGCGACAAAGAAGACCTAAGACTAGAAGCCTGTATTAGACAAGAATGGGACACATTCCTATTCCTAAACTTGAGCAACTTGTCTCCTCAGTCCCCAGACGTTTGCAGACTGTTATAAAAAGAAGAGGGGATGCCACACAGTGTAAACATGGCCTTGTCCCAACTTTTTTGAGACGTGTTGATGCCATGAAATTTAAAATCTTTTCCCCTTAAAATTATACATTTTCTCAGTTTAAACATTTTATATGTCATATATGTTGTATTCTGAATAAAATATTGAAATTTGAAACTTCACATCATTGCATTCTGTTTTTATTCACAATTTGTACAGTATCCCAACTTTTTTGGAATTGAAATTTTGTGGTTTGTTTTTAGCTGGAACACTTTTACAGCCTCAAGTCTTTTTTTATTAAATGCAACAAGCTTTTCTCATCATCATTTGGCAGTTATCTGTTATTCTTCACCTCTCAAGCTCTGTCAGGTTGGATGAGGGCAGATGCAGATTTTCAGGTTTCTCCAGAAATGTTTGATTGGGATTAATCCCAGGCTCTGGCTGGCTACTCAAGCACATTCACAGAGTTGTCTATAAGTGAACGATCTGTCAAGTCTGAGCTTCTGGATTCTCTGGACTAGGCTTTCATTAAGGCTATCTCTATACAGTATTGTTCAAAATAATAGCAGTACAATGTGACTAACCAGAATAATCAAGGTTTTTCGTATATTTTTTTTATTGCTACGTGGCAAACAAGTTACCAGTAGGTTCAGTAGATTGTCAGAAAACAAATGAGACCCAGCATTCATGATATGCACGCTCTTAAGGCTGTGCAATTGGGCAATTAGTTGAATTAGTTGAAAGGGGTGTGTTCAAAAAAATAGCAGTGTGGCATTCAATCACTGAGGTCATCAATTTTGTGAAGAAACAGGTGTGAATCAGGTGGCCCCTATTTAAGGATGAAGCCAACACTTGTTGAACATGCATTTGAAAGCTGAGGAAAATGGGTCGTTCAAGCCTTTGTCAGAAGAACAGCGTACTTTGATTAAAAAGTTGATTAGAGAGGGGAAAACCTATAAAGAGGTGCAAAAAATGATAGGCTGTTCAGCTAAAATGATCTCCAATGCCTTAAAATGGAGAGCAAAACCAGAGAGACGTGGAAGAAAACGGAAGACAACCATCAAAATGGATAGAAGAATAACCAGAATGGCAAAGGCTCAGCCAATGATCACCTCCAGGATGATCAAAGACAGTCTGGAGTTACCTGTAAGTACTGTGACAGTTAGAAGACGTCTGTGTGAAGCTAATCTATTTTCAAGAATCCCCCGCAAAGTCCCTCTGTTAAAAAAAAGGCATGTGCAGAAGAGGTTACAATTTGCCAAAGAACACATCAACTGGCCTAAAGAGAAATGGAGGAACATTTTGTGGACTGATGAGAGTAAAATTGTTCTTTTTGGGTCCAAGGGCCACAGGCAGTTTGTGAGACGACCCCCAAACTCTGAATTCAAGCCACAGTACACAGTGAAGACAGTGAAGCATGGAGGTGCAAGCATCATGATATGGGCATGTTTCTCCTACTATGGTGTTGGGCCTATTTATCACATACCAGGGATCATGGATCAGTTTGCATATGTTAAAATACTTGAAGAGGTCATGTTGCCCTATGCTGAAGAGGACATGCCCTTGAAATGGTTGTTTCAACAAGACAATGACCCAAAACACACTAGTAAACGGGCAAAGTCTTGGTTCCAAACCAACAAAATTAATGTTATGGAGTGGCCAGCCCAATCTCCAGACCTTAATCCAATTGAGAACTTGTGGGGTGATATCAAAAATGCTGTTTCTGAAGCAAAACCAAGAAATGTGAATGAATTGTGGAATGTTGTTAAAGAATCATGGAGTGGAATAACAGCTGAGAGGTGCCACAAGTTGGTTGACTCCATGCCACACAGATGTCAAGCAGTTTTAAAAAACTGTGGTCATACAACTAAATATTAGTTTAGTGATTCACAGGATTGCTAAATCCCAGAAAAAAAAAATGTTTGTACAAAATAGTTTTGAGTTTGTACAGTCAAAGGTAGACACTGCTATTTTTTTGAACACACCCCTTTCAACTAATTGCCCAATTGCACAGCCTTAAGAGCGTGCATATCATGAATGCTGGGTCTCATTTGTTTTCTGACAATCTACTGAACCTACTGGTAACTTGTTTGCCACGTAGCAATAAAAAATATACTAAAAACCTTGATTATTCTGGTTAGTCACATTGTACTGCTATTATTTTGAACAATACTGTATATTTTGCTGCACTGAGTGTTTCAACTACTCTGACGAGTCCTTCAGTCCCTGCTGCTGAAAAACAGCCCAAAACACAAGTCTGCTACCAGCACACTTTACTCTGTTGAGATACTGCAGGTGATGAGCAGAGCTGGTTTCCTTCAAACAAGACACTTAGAATCTGTAGGGTGTTCTTCTGAAACATACCACTATCTCCCTGGTCTTCACTTAGCAAGTTTGAACCTGCTACCTATTGATCTGAAATTTAATAATCGTACAGTGAATTATACCTTATTCCATTAGCCAGACATAATGTTTAGACTGTAGCTGAAGATCAACGGAAGATGAGTTGAGTATAATACAGATCTTCTTTTCAGCCCTGACCTGGCCCTCCGATGATGTCCACATACTTTTAAAATAATCTACTTTTAAAAGTAAAAAACTTTTTACTTCAGTGATATGCTTACAGGTTATACATGCTTACTTAACGATAAGCCTCTGCACCATACTTGCCCCACAAACAGGCCTTGAAGGAGTAGTTCACTTTAAAATGAAGATTAGCCCATTATTTACTCTCCCTCAAGTCATCCAAGGTGTATGTGACTTTCTTGTTGATTGCAATTCACTCCCATTATAAAGCTCAGAAACATCATGGTGTTAATTAATATAACTCTTAATGTATTGGTCTGGAAGAAGAAAGTCACATACACCTAGGATGACTTGAGGGAGAGTAAATAATGGGCTAATCTTCATTTTAAAGTGAACTAATTATTTAATAGGCCTTTAAGCTACATGAAGTATAAAGTGATAGTAACTACTCAATTAGATCAGTTATAGTGCTAGGAGTACTAGCCCATGCACACGTGTAGAATACATATTTGATCAACAGTCATGAATTAATTAAATGTATTAATATTATTATAAGGCATTTCTGGTAATTAAAAGTCCATTAATTGGAGAAAACATTGATATTAAAGCACATGGTTGCCGACACAGTTTTAGAGTTTTTTATTTTATTTTGTAATGCTGGTGAATAATTATACAAATTGCAGTGAAGTTTGCTGTTCTAGACTCACATGGAGTATGGGTTGGGGAAAAAACTGACGGGAACGTTTTTAATATATTTTATAAGGAAAAATAATTTCATTTGTGAAAAAGTTGAGTGACGTAATTTAACCCGGGAAAAAATTTTTTTTGGCGGGAGCCGTGACGAGTTGAGTTCGTCATTCGCGCGAGGAGACAGATCGTCAGAGAGGTAAGTTCACTGGCTTGTTTTATAAACTCTTATCTTTTCAAATTGTGAAACTTTGACCAAATAAACAAATGATTGATAGCTACCTAGATATACAGACCAGCAAATGACTACATCTGGTGCTCGCCTATAGTATGAAGACGACGAGTAACGAACGTTATTTAGGTGAGCTAAATTAGCGTTAGACCGAAGCCAATCGTTAGGCCTGTCATAAACAATATTATTGTCATTTTAAGACAATTTTGTGCCACTTAGTATTTAATCATAATATAAAAGCATAATAATAAAATTAGGCATAACGTTATACACTTTAAAAAGACAACAACCATTTAATTATTTTGATAAGTGGTGTCAAAAAAACACTGAATGAAAAAAAAAACTTAAATAAAGAGTAAATAATCATTGTAAAATAATAATACTAATAAAAAAGCGCAAAGTACGTTACAAGTAGAGAAGAGAAAAGGTGCACACTATTGCTGAGTTAAGTTAGCGGGCAGATGTGTGTCTGAACGAGCCTCAGCGAGACTGATCTGATAATAAAACAGGTTTTTTATGTGCACCATTTTGCGCTGTGACGTATTAACTTGCTCAAGAACAGTGGATTGCGGCTTTGAAATCGAGCGCATTTAGATTTGTTCTGTAACGTTAGTTGTCATGAAAACACGATGGCGTGTTCTTCAGCTTCTGTAGGGCGCTGTGTGTTTGAAGGAGAACACAACACCACAGCGCGATCTGCGAGATGTGCTGCCACTCATTATCTTTTTTTTTTTTTTTTTTTTTTTTTATTTATTTATTTATTTTTTTTTTTTTTTTTAATGCAGAACACAAAAGAGCATACAAAAGTATAAACATACATCACATAATATCAACCATAAAAAATAATAAATAAAAAACACAATAAAGAATAAAATAGAACTAAAGAAGAAAAAAAAAAAAAAAAAAAAAAAAGAAAGATAAAGAGGGCCAAAATGTAAACAAAATTACACAAGGAGATCAAAAGTAGAGCAAATTCTAACAGTCCTTATAGCTTTCTTATTAGGTGATACTGAGATTAAATTCAGATAGTTTTCCATTTCTTTTAGGAAAACAGAGAAGACAGGTTTACATTTGGAGAATTTGCATTTATGAATGTGAAATTTGGTAAGGAAAAAAATTAAATTGATAACAAAACTGACATTTTCGTTTGTGGGGTTGGAGTCATAATACCCAAATATAATGTTTTTAATATGTAATGAGAAACCTGGAAAAATCTTACGCTTGATAAACACACTGATATCAACCCACAGTTTCTGAGTGTAATGACATGACCAAAATAAGTGTACCATAGTTTCTTCATAACACAAACAAAAAGAGCATGTAAGTTCAATGTCAAATTTAAATCTTTGTAAAAACTTCTTTACAGGGTAGAACCTGTGTATGAGCTTAAAAGAAATTTCTTTCAATTTGTTAGTGAGAAAGAATTTTTGTGGTAGAGACCAGATTTTCTTCCAATTAAGGTTACCATACAAATTATTCCAAAAGGAGATCACAGGTGGAATAGAAATCAGATTCTTAAGAAATAGAGACCGTATTTTATAATTTTTGGCTTTCGACTCAGAGAAACAAATTTGACCAACAGGAGTATCACAAGGTTTGGGCAAGGATGCAGTAGATACTGAGGAACCATTACAGTTTTTAAAAAGCATGCATAAACCAGAGGGGATGGCTCCCAAAACTGTAGCAAATTCTTTTGGGGTTACTGGTATTTGGTATTTGGAAAGAAATTCAGAGTACCTGAACAAAAGACCTTGCTCATTAAACAATTGCTCCACCAAAATTAAACCGTTACTGAACCAACTATCATAAAACAAAGACTTATTCTTGAATAAAATGTTCTTATTGTTCCAAATAAAACATCTTTGTGGTGAAAAGTTATGCTTATAAATTAGTGCCCAAGCTAAGAGAACCTGTCGATGAAAGTTGGAAAGTTTGATCGGGAGTTTGGATACATCATAATCACACATTAAGAGAAAATTAAGGCCACCAAGTTGTGAAAACACTAATTGAGGAAAAACATTCCAAATAGAAGATGGTTGGGCTAGATATTGGTTAAGCCAATTAATTTTGAAAGTATTGTTGAGAGAATCAAAATCAATAAAGTTCAGACCACCATTATTATATCCATTTAATATGACTGATTTTCTCAAGTAATGAGATTTATTTTTCCATAGGAATTTTATTAGAACCTCATTAATTACTTTAGATGTGGACTTATCCACAAAAAGAGATTGAGCTGCATAGGCCAAACGAGACAAACCTTCTGCCTTAGCGAGCAGTGTTCTTCCTTTTAGTGACAGATCCCTTTGTAACCAACAATTAAATTTTTTTTGTGTTTTAGTAATAATAGGTTTGAAATTTGCTGAGCACCTACATTCATCTTTAGTAATTAATATACCAAGATATGTTACCCTATTTTTGACAGCAATATCCTCAATAGAAGTAAGAGAGCCATCTTTAATTGGAAGCAAGTCGCATTTATTAAGGTTTAAAGTTAATCCCGAAGCTTTAGAAAAAGTCTGAAGAATACTCAAAGCCAATTTAATTTCTGATGAATCATTCAAGAATAAAGCTGTATCATCTGCTAATTGACTAATTTTAATTTTAGTGTTACCAAATGTGATACCCTTTAATTGACTATTGTTTATATGTGTGCTAAGGAACTGTGTTGCAATAAGAAACAGGTAAGGGGACACTGGACATCCTTGCCGAACTCCACGTTTTAAAAAAAATCTAGGTGAAGTACCATTACTAAGTTTGATAGAACTGTTTCCGTTTATGTAAAGCATTTGGACCATCCTGCAAAAACCATCACCAAAGCCAATTTTTTGTAGAGCCTGAAATAAAAATTCATGTTCCAATGTGTCAAAAGCTTTGTAATAATCTAAAAAGAAAATGAAACCATCACTGTCTATTAAATCTGAATAATCTAACACATCTAAAACTAACCGTATATTATTAGAAATGTGCCTTTTCTGCATAAATCCCGATTGTGTTTCGTCAATTATGGAGTGCAAAACAGATTTCAATCTTTTTGCTAAAACTAAAGCTATAATTTTATAATCATTATTTAATAATGTAATTGGACGCCAGTTATCTATTAATAGAGGATCTTTATTTAATTTTGGGATAAGTGTTATTAAACCTTGACATAATGTGGCTGGAAGCAGTGTTTTCTCTATGCTTTCCTCATAAACCTTTAATAAGAATGGTGCTATACTACAACTAAACAGCTTGTAAAATTCTGAGCTGAGACCATCTGTTCCGGGAGATTTGTTAGCTTTTAAAGTATTAATAGCTTCCTCTATCTCTTTCAGTGTAATAGAGGCATCACAAATTTTTTTATCTAAGTCACTTAGCTGGTTTATATTAGGTATAGATTTAAAGAAGTCATTCATATGTTGTTGGGATAATTTAGAAGTATACAAATCACTATAAAATTTGGCACAAAACTTTGCAATATTTTTTGGGTCATCACTAATATTACCATTAATCATTAATTTTTGAATTTGATTGTTTTTAGCTTGCTGCCTTTCCAGTCTGAAAAAGTATGCAGAGTTCTGTTCACCCTCTTCAATCCATTTTCTACGCGATCTAATAAATGCCCCTTCTGCTTTCTGTTTATATATGTTGTCTAATTTGCACTGTAATTCAGCCAATTCAGCTTTTTCACAATCAAGTAAATCATCCATATTTTTAGATAAAAGATTAGTGATTTTGTATATAACAATATTTTCATCAGTTTTTTTCTTTTTTGCCACATCACTACTAAATTTTCTAAGATATTTGCCAATTTCGTATTTAGTAAATTCCCAATTTTTGCTGTAACTGTTCTCATTTTTTGCTTTATTCCAATTTTTGTGAATTATCTTTTTGATTTCATCTTTTACTTCATTATAAGAAAGAATAGAATTGTTAAGTTTCCAGTAAGAACAAAACCCACGCACATCATCAGAATCAAGGAAATGGGCACGAATAAAGATACTCTTGTGATCAGAAAAGAGAGATGGTAAAATATCAGAAGAGATATTGTAAAATTCCTTAGAAACAAGCCACATGTCAATACGGGACTGGGAGGAGAGAGCATTATTACTCCATGTGAACATCTTTTGAGAGGGATGTAACTCCCTCCAACTATCAATCAAAGAGAATCTTTGCATAAACATTTTCAAGTATAAACTACTATTGTCAGACAGTTTTGGAGGCCATCGGTCCATGCTGCTATCTAAAGCCACATTAAAATCACCACCAAAAATAAGCATGGAATTTGGGTACTTAGTCAATAATTTTAATACATGTTCCTCTAAGCGATTAATAAAGGCTTCATTTTCTTTCTTCTGATTATAACCGTAAACACAAACAAGAATACAAGTCAAATTTGAAATTTCAGTCACGAGACTGATAAAGTGTCCATCTACGTCACTTTCACTGAGTAACACCTTCCCTTTAAACTGATTTTTTAAAATACAAACACCGGCTGAATGTGACGTGCCATGAGACATCCATATGTCCAGACCCCATTGTGATCTCCAGAAATTAAGATCCTCTACTGAAGAGTGACATTCTTGGAGGAAACAAAAGTCAGTTTTAAATTGTTTGAGATATAAGAAAACAGCCTTTCTCTTAGTGAGATTTCTTAGCCCTCTAGCATTTAAAGAAACAACAGATAAAGACATGAGAAGAAAAGAAAAAAAACTGACTACAAAATAAATAAAACAATTAAATAGACCTATTCGAAACAAATACCTTGTCTAGAACTTTAACCGGTCAGGAAATGACAAGGATGAGAACCACAACTCAAACAGTAGAAGATATATTAAGATGCAGTAGGAAATTAAGTAATCCATTTAAATGAAATTTAAGAACATAAGTATAACACCAGAGCTTATACGTTATGAGGAGATTGTGTTGTAATATACAAACCAGACAACACACAACTCGAAAACAGCTCAATAACTATGTTGTATGACCCACCAAACTACAACACGTTCTAGAAAAGAACTATTTAAATCTTGTGAAAAGGCAGCGGTGTCTTACATAGTAATCAAAAGTGTAGTATCGCCAGACAGGTGTCTTCAGTGTCTTGAGAAGAACTGTAGACTGGTAATGGTCCAGAACAAGTCAAAATAGTGGAAGCAGTATTTAAATTAAGAGATAATACGAATGAACAAGAAACTTATTCTAGTCATTCAGTAGGAAAAATCTCAGCTCCCTCAACAAATGCCCTTCCACCCACAAAATAAGCACGCTTATTTTCTTTTCTGGCCTTTTCCACGACGGGCCACAGCTTGTTTCTTCGTTCTCGATCTGCTTGCGACAAATCCTCGGATAATTTCAGGTTGTTATTTCTAAGGAAATCTGAATCCTTAGCAGCACGCCAGACCGCGTCACGTTGGAAGCGAGAGACAAATTGCACGATGATTCCTCTGGGCTTGCTATCGTTTAGTCGTTTTCGACCCAGGCGATGAACGGTATCCACGGCATCCGGGAGCTTTTCTTTGGCTTCGGGCAGAAGCTGCTGGCAAACGTTGATGATCTTACCTCGGACATCTTCACGCTCACTTTCAGGGACCCCGTGAACTCTGAGACTCCAACGACGTGAGTACGCTTCAAGGTGCAGAAGCCGTTTTTCTTGTTCATGCCGGTTAAACTCGACTCTTTTGGCTAGTGACTCAGTTGCACCGACTTTGACTTTCAGCTCTTTAACTTCAGCGCTCATAAAGTCAATCACATCCTTCACTCCAGAAATCTGCCTAGAATTTTCGTTGATTGTTTCTTTCATACTAGCGATCACACGTGAGTTTTCCCCCACCATTTTTTCCAAAGCATCCGAACGATTATTAATCAGCCTCGAGAGCTCCCCGAGTTGTGAGAGGATGGCCGTTGTGTCAGCGTTCTCGGTCTTGCGTAGTTTGATGGCAGGGGACTTACATGGGGTTTCTGGAAGACAGGGAAATTCTTCCTCACAGAGCATGAATTCTGTAGAGTCAGTGTCATGGCCTACGTAGTCATGCATGTTCTCCATCAGAAGTTCTTTTCGGGCTTGACTTGTCTCATTGCCGTTTTTGTTAGCATTAGCAGCAGCTTGAGTTCCATTCTTACTTTTTCTTTTCTCCGATTTTCCCATTTTGACAGATACTACAAAATGCTGGTGTACTTGGAGAACTGGTAGTACTTAATTATGCTCTTCTTACTGCATTACAAGATAAAACAAACAGCTGAGTTTGCGGAGCTCATCAACATGCCTCTAATCAGAGCGCCATCTTGGATCTCCCCCCGCTGCCACTCATTATCATATAAACATACTGGGCGAAGGATTGCGTCACCAGACGGTTTTGAGGTCATGTAGATATTGTGAGTTATGTCGATATATTATTGATTATTGCGACAGGCCTAATGCTCGCTAGTTGCAGATAATTTGAGAAAAATCGATTCTCAAAAATGTCGACAGAACAACCGCATGCCTTTTTCAACATTTATAACCCTACTAAATTTTGATTAATATGTATTCTTTAGTCAATTTTTTATTTGAGAAATACATGTTTCGTGTGTAATTAGCAAGCATGATCAAGTTGGTAAGTGAGTGTAAAGCTGACTGGAAAGTAATGCAATCAAGATTGAAATATTAGTGACTGAGTTTTTGATAATTTGCTTTCTAACTATCCTTTCCAGAATTTAAATGTATTACTGCATGTCATGTCTAAACGGAAGCGATTTAGTCCTGTGGAGGATGCCACTGCACACATTCTGTCTGGCAAAGACAAACCATGCCTTGAGGAGAGATTCATTAACTCTCATAAAGGTTAGTAACCGTATTTCAGTGCTTCTTCAATCAGAGCAGCTTTTCACATAAATTTAAACTGAACCGATTATGGAAGTTTGCATGTCCTGTAATTAATGTGTGCATGCCCTTTAAAGGCTAGGTCAATTGAATAAAGAACAACTTAATTTCTACAGAGACACTTAATATTCAAGACGTGCCATCTCTGTCTTTATCATAGGTAGAGGTGTGTTTGCTAGCATGTCCATTGACAAAGGATGCTTCATTCTTGAATACCGTGGAGAGTTACTTTCCCAAGAGGAGAGCCAAACAAGACAGAATAGATACAATGAAACAGAAAATACCTTCTTGTTTGAGTTTGATTGGAATGGAAGGCAATGGTGGTAGGTTTTGGGAACCATTTTTTCAGACTATTTTTGACTTATTGGAAACAAATTTCATGTTTTTTTTTTTCTCTCTCCCATTTTAGCATTGATGCCTCAAAAGAAGATGGTTCACTTGGGAGACTAGTGAACGATAATAACAAGACTCCTAACTGTAAAGTGAAAAAAATTAGTGTTGAAGGTAAACCACATCTGTGTTTGTTTTCGGTTAAGGCCATAGCTTCAGGAGAAGAATTAACATACAACTATGGAGATTCAGACTGGCCATGGCGTACTCAGGTAATCAGGTCTCTATTTAGTTTGTGTTGGTATTGTGGAGTTATGTGTTAATTGACATTCTGCGTTTTATTACCTGATGAACAGGACAGAACAACGTAAACAATCTCTGGACTGTCTATTAAATAAAAATAATGCAGTATTGACACAGCATTGCACAGTGCAGTCATACACACTTTTTTTTTTTGTTCAAAATGGCCTTCAAATGTTCAGAGCATGTTCTCTCTTTACAGTTGAACCAAGCAGTCCCTCACAATGAGGAGAACATACCATCAGAAGACAGTACACATTTTCCTGACAAAATAAACTGTCCCAAGCCAGCTGAACAGGTATTTTTGGTTTAAGTCCAGCTCTTCATCTTCTGATAAGGTGCCATGGGCATATTGATCCATTTAGATCCACAGTAGAATTCAAATCTAATCTATTTTAGTATTGATTAATAGACCTATTTTTAACATAATGATGTCCTCATTTTTAAACTGTGACGTTGTTTGAGGATTCCATGAGTGTGTGATGAGAGTCTGTCCACTGTACTGACATTGATGTGTTGTGAAACTTGCCGTGTGTGTGTGTGGATGTCCTGATGTTTCTCCAGTGTGAAATATATATAGTGTGTTTGTCTTAATTATGGATGATTGGTGTGGAATCAGATGGAATGTGTTTTGTATGCTTTCGCACGTTACAGCGATGACTGTAACGAGAGTTACAGATCCATTTGCTGTTGAATATCTTTGTAATTGCTTGTTTCTGCCTTGATCTAATGTGTATGTTCTTATTGAATCAGATTGGGAGTTATTTGTCTGAACCCAGGCCTTCAAATAGTGGTCAATCCACCGACCACAACAGTGACCATTCATCCACAGCCTCTGACATGATGGAGAACCATTCTCAGGTTAGATCTCTTGCACTAAACCCCTGTCACATGGACCGATGGCAAAAAGCACTAACCAAATTGAGACAACCATTGGTTGCCCATAGCAACACCAATCACTGAACTCAACACTGTACAGCCAATCATCCCTACTCGATCTTAGCACTGTTTTGACTTGTACTTTATGCAACTGCATTATAGGCTTGCCGTGATAGACAGAGCTGACATTGATACTGTTGTTAAGCCGCAACACTGGTTATGTCACTTGCCCACCGTGGCACCCCCCCCCCCCCCCCACCGTCTTTTTATAGACGTTTCATAGTTTGTCCTCATTTTTAAACTGTGACGTTGTTTGAGGATTCCATGAGTGTGTGATGAGAGTCTGTCCACTGTACTGACATTGATGTGGTGTGAAACTAGCCATGTGTGTGTGTATGTGTGTGTGTGGATGTCCTGATGTTTCACCAGTGTGAAATAAACATAAATTCACTGTGGATTCTGTTCTCTCTTTACAGGTGAACCAAGCAGTCCCTCACAATGAGGAGAACATACCATCAGAAGAGGGTACACACCTTTCTGACAAAATAAACTGTCCCAAGCCAGCTGAACAGGTAGACATTTTTGGTTTAAGTCCAGCTCTTGATCTTCTGATAAGGCGTAACAGGCATTAGTAATGGGAATCTTTAGTCACCTCACAAGCAAATTCGAGAATAATTCTTGATCTACCCTTTTTCCCCCATATTAATTAATCAGTTTACTGACTTGAGAATCTTAAATTCCTTAAATTTACATAACCTAACATAAGCAATTAAGTAATTTTAAAAAGTATTACAAATTAAAAAATAAATAATTATTAAAACAGTCGTATGTTAAGTAGTTTTGGTCGATATGCCCATTTTTCAGATCGTCATATCGTCAGCCTGTGAGATCGACGAGTTTAATTGAACTGCTGCATCAGCCATACAGCGCTCCGGACCGCACGTTCATAACGAGACCAACGCACCACCACAGAAACAAGAATGAGATGCATTCTAACATAACTGTGGCATTTAAGTCAGTGAGGGCTCGTTTAAAAGAGTGCACATATATAGGCCGTTCAGATTACTTGTTAAAGTTGAATGAATTACCTTATATCTGCAGACGATGTGCATCTGTTTGAGGATGCAGACTCTGAAACGGCCAAAACTATGTATTTTGCATGCATCACATTATAGTGCGGTGTGCATGAAAATAACAACATGGCGGCAGAGCAAACTTATCATCCATAGTGCTTCTCACATAGTCCTTCTACCTCATCACCAGATAGTGTGTGTTATAAGTTAAGTGATCAGTCTTTAAGAGAAGGACTACGTGTGATCCACTATGAATGATAAGTTTCCTCTGCCGTCTTGTTATTATTTGTCTTTACTTTATTTGTAACGCCAAGAAAGTGTTAAGCTCTTATGTAAGAGAAGAGCGCGTTGCCGTGTACCAGCCATTAAATGTGTCGGACACCAACTCCTCGTTTTTTTTTTTCTCTTTCATTTCATGGATTTAGTGAGTTATCCGAGTCAAAGCGGACACCTTCTTCAGTGACTAACGTTACAGGCTCTAATCCGCTTTTGCATGTGCGCGTGTGTGTGTGTCATAGACTGTATAAAAGCAGGTGTGTGTCTGAAACGCAGTGCTGAAGTGAAATAGCTGGGCAGTTTGATAGCCGAATTATAATAGGCCACCTAATAAAAATAAATTTGGTTTTAATTATTGTTATTAATACATTAATAGGAGAATGAGCCTAATATCGTCTTGATTATCGACAGAGAAATCTGCTTACGATGATATCTCTGACTATCGTCGAAACACGATTCTATCGTTTATTGGCACAACCCTAATGTTTAGAATTTTAAACTAATATAGCTTCAAAACATAAATAACTAACATTTAATTATAATATTAATTTATCCGTGTAATCATGTCTAAAAATATATTAATTATGTCTACCAAGCTCTGATAATGTATGGAATATTATATTAACAGACTATCCAAATGTTAATAAAACAGCAGGCCTATACCTTCAGAAACACGGATGTGTCTGTCACTTTTTTATAGTATGGTTCACACAGAAATGAAATTAGTCATAATTTACCCAGGTTGTTCTAAACCTGCATACAGTTCTTTCTTCTGCTGAACACAAAAGATACTTTGAAGAATGTGTCTCAATCAAACAGCTGATGGTTGTAACTTCCAAAGTAAGGTAAAAAAAAAAAAAGAAAATGTCAAAAAAAAAACATTGGGCACCAGAACCGGTTTGGTTACCCACATTATTTACATTTTTTCTTTTATGTTAAACGGAAGAAAGACATTTTCAGGTTTAGGTTAACGTGTTGTGTAAACAATCTTTTTAACTTTTTTGGGTGAACTGTCCCTTTAATTCAGACAGTCCACCGTGATCAACTGAAATGCATCACTGCAAACCTTGCGTTCATCATTAGTTACTTGACAGACAAATTGATAACTTTCCCATTCAGCGCTCCATCTGGAGAGTCTTGTGTTAAGAGGGCAGATGTTAGCTTCTAGATGTGTTAAACTGCGCAGGTTTGTTGAACGCATGCTGCGCTCGTGTGAAAGGGCTTTAAAGGCGCGCGTTCTGGAGACTCCATCGCTATGGAAACAAAGATGCCAAAATCACATGCAAATGAGCTTTTCTAATAGCCTACTTTTATTTAAATGCATTTCTTTATAATTGCTCTTAGTATTGTAAACAGTGCAAACTAGTTATTTATTTATTCAAATGTGTTGGCCTGTGTAAAATACGGGACATATCGTGTCCCATATTGTTTTGATATGGGGTGCATAATTTTACCTTTAAATACGGGACGATTTTGTATTTTAAGGGACGGGTGGCAACCCTAATCACTGACTGTGTTTATATGAATTTTACGTCACAAAACCATTTTGATACGCAAGTGCATTAACCCAATTAGACTTGGTTGCGCACAGCTGCATGCACGAGCAGTCTTCACAAACAAAGCGCGCGTCAGCATTTGAAATGAAAAGTCATATTGAATGGGCATATTGATCCATTTAGATCCACAGTAGAATTCAAATCTAATCTATTTTAGTATTGATTAATAGACCTATTTTTAACATAATGATGTCCTCATTTTTAAACTGTGACGTTGTTTGAGGATTCCATGAGTGTGTGATGAGAGTCTGTCCACTGTACTGACATTGATGTGTTGTGAAACTTGCCGTGTGTGTGTGTGGATGTCCTGATGTTTCTCCAGTGTGAAATATATATAGTGTGTTTGTCTTAATTATGGATGATTGGTGTGGAATCAGATGGAATGTGTTTTGTATGCTTTCGCACGTTACAGCGATGACTGTAACGAGAGTTACAGATCCATTTGCTGTTGAATATCTTTGTAATTGCTTGTTTCTGCCTTGATCTAATGTGTATGTTCTTATTGAATCAGATTGGGAGTTATTTGT
The DNA here is from genome assembly GCF_023724105.1 of Carassius gibelio. Lineage (NCBI taxonomy): Eukaryota > Metazoa > Chordata > Actinopteri > Cypriniformes > Cyprinidae > Carassius > Carassius gibelio. Next base: position 25,123,135 of record NC_068409.1, on the reverse strand, counting down.
CTGAACCCAGGCCTTCAAATAGTGGTCAATCCACCGACCACAACAGTGACCATTCATCCACAGCCTCTGACATGATGGAGAACCATTCTCAGGTTAGATCTCTTGCACTAAACCCCTGTCACATGGACCGATGGCAAAAAGCACTAACCAAATTGAGACAACCATTGGTTGCCCATAGCAACACCAATCACTGAACTCAACACTGTACAGCCAATCATCCCTACTCGATCTTAGCACTGTTTTGACTTGTACTTTATGCAACTGCATTATAGGCTTGCCGTGATAGACAGAGCTGACATTGATACTGTTGTTAAGCCGCAACACTGGTTATGTCACTTGCCCACCGTGGCACCCCCCCCCCCCCCCCCCACCGTCTTTTTATAGACGTTTCATAGTTTGTCCTCATTTTTAAACTGTGACGTTGTTTGAGGATTCCATGAGTGTGTGATGAGAGTCTGTCCACTGTACTGACATTGATGTGGTGTGAAACTAGCCATGTGTGTGTGTATGTGTGTGTGTGGATGTCCTGATGTTTCACCAGTGTGAAATAAACATAAATTCACTGTGGATTCTGTTCTCTCTTTACAGGTGAACCAAGCAGTCCCTCACAATGAGGAGAACATACCATCAGAAGAGGGTACACACCTTTCTGACAAAATAAACTGTCCCAAGCCAGCTGAACAGGTAGACATTTTTGGTTTAAGTCCAGCTCTTGATCTTCTGATAAGGCGTAACAGGCATTAGTAATGGGAATCTTTAGTCACCTCACAAGCAAATTCGAGAATAATTCTTGATCTACCCTTTTTCCCCCATATTAATTAATCAGTTTACTGACTTGAGAATCTTAAATTCCTTAAATTTACATAACCTAACATAAGCAATTAAGTAATTTTAAAAAGTATTACAAATTAAAAAATAAATAATTATTAAAACAGTCGTATGTTAAGTAGTTTTGGTCGATATGCCCATTTTTCAGATCGTCATATCGTCAGCCTGTGAGATCGACGAGTTTAATTGAACTGCTGCATCAGCCATACAGCGCTCCGGACCGCACGTTCATAACGAGACCAACGCACCACCACAGAAACAAGAATGAGATGCATTCTAACATAACTGTGGCATTTAAGTCAGTGAGGGCTCGTTTAAAAGAGTGCACATATATAGGCCGTTCAGATTACTTGTTAAAGTTGAATGAATTACCTTATATCTGCAGACGATGTGCATCTGTTTGAGGATGCAGACTCTGAAACGGCCAAAACTATGTATTTTGCATGCATCACATTATAGTGCGGTGTGCATGAAAATAACAACATGGCGGCAGAGCAAACTTATCATCCATAGTGCTTCTCACATAGTCCTTCTACCTCATCACCAGATAGTGTGTGTTATAAGTTAAGTGATCAGTCTTTAAGAGAAGGACTACGTGTGATCCACTATGAATGATAAGTTTCCTCTGCCGTCTTGTTATTATTTGTCTTTACTTTATTTGTAACGCCAAGAAAGTGTTAAGCTCTTATGTAAGAGAAGAGCGCGTTGCCGTGTACCAGCCATTAAATGTGTCGGACACCAACTCCTCGTTTTTTTTTTTCTCTTTCATTTCATGGATTTAGTGAGTTATCCGAGTCAAAGCGGACACCTTCTTCAGTGACTAACGTTACAGGCTCTAATCCGCTTTTGCATGTGCGCGTGTGTGTGTGTCATAGACTGTATAAAAGCAGGTGTGTGTCTGAAACGCAGTGCTGAAGTGAAATAGCTGGGCAGTTTGATAGCCGAATTATAATAGGCCACCTAATAAAAATAAATTTGGTTTTAATTATTGTTATTAATACATTAATAGGAGAATGAGCCTAATATCGTCTTGATTATCGACAGAGAAATCTGCTTACGATGATATCTCTGACTATCGTCGAAACACGATTCTATCGTTTATTGGCACAACCCTAATGTTTAGAATTTTAAACTAATATAGCTTCAAAACATAAATAACTAACATTTAATTATAATATTAATTTATCCGTGTAATCATGTCTAAAAATATATTAATTATGTCTACCAAGCTCTGATAATGTATGGAATATTATATTAACAGACTATCCAAATGTTAATAAAACAGCAGGCCTATACCTTCAGAAACACGGATGTGTCTGTCACTTTTTTATAGTATGGTTCACACAGAAACGAAATTAGTCATAATTTACCCAGGTTGTTCTAAACCTGCATACAGTTCTTTCTTCTGCTGAACACAAAAGATACTTTGAAGAATGTGTCTCAATCAAACAGCTGATGGTTGTAACTTCCAAAGTAAGGTAAAAAAAAAAAAAGAAAATGTCAAAAAAAAAACATTGGGCACCAGAACCGGTTTGGTTACCCACATTATTTACATTTTTTCTTTTATGTTAAACGGAAGAAAGACATTTTCAGGTTTAGGTTAACGTGTTGTGTAAACAATCTTTTTAACTTTTTTGGGTGAACTGTCCCTTTAATTCAGACAGTCCACCGTGATCAACTGAAATGCATCACTGCAAACCTTGCGTTCATCATTAGTTACTTGACAGACAAATTGATAACTTTCCCATTCAGCGCTCCATCTGGAGAGTCTTGTGTTAAGAGGGCAGATGTTAGCTTCTAGATGTGTTAAACTGCGCAGGTTTGTTGAACGCATGCTGCGCTCGTGTGAAAGGGCTTTAAAGGCGCGCGTTCTGGAGACTCCATCGCTATGGAAACAAAGATGCCAAAATCACATGCAAATGAGCTTTTCTAATAGCCTACTTTTATTTAAATGCATTTCTTTATAATTGCTCTTAGTATTGTAAACAGTGCAAACTAGTTATTTATTTATTCAAATGTGTTGGCCTGTGTAAAATACGGGACATATCGTGTCCCATATTGTTTTGATATGGGGTGCATAATTTTACCTTTAAATACGGGACGATTTTGTATTTTAAGGGACGGGTGGCAACCCTAATCACTGACTGTGTTTATATGAATTTTACGTCACAAAACCATTTTGATACGCAAGTGCATTAACCCAATTAGACTTGGTTGCGCACAGCTGCATGCACGAGCAGTCTTCACAAACAAAGCGCGCGTCAGCATTTGAAATGAAAAGTCATATTGAATGGGCATATTGATCCATTTAGATCCACAGTAGAATTCAAATCTAATCTATTTTAGTATTGATTAATAGACCTATTTTTAACATAATGATGTCCTCATTTTTAAACTGTGACGTTGTTTGAGGATTCCATGAGTGTGTGATGAGAGTCTGTCCACTGTACTGACATTGATGTGTTGTGAAACTTGCCGTGTGTGTGTGTGGATGTCCTGATGTTTCTCCAGTGTGAAATATATATAGTGTGTTTGTCTTAATTATGGATGATTGGTGTGGAATCAGATGGAATGTGTTTTGTATGCTTTCGCACGTTACAGCGATGACTGTAACGAGAGTTACAGATCCATTTGCTGTTGAATATCTTTGTAATTGCTTGTTTCTGCCTTGATCTAATGTGTATGTTCTTATTGAATCAGATTGGGAGTTATTTGTCTGAACCCAGGCCTTCAAATAGTGGTCAATCCACCGACCACAACAGTGACCATTCATCCACAGCCTCTGACATGATGGAGAACCATTCTCAGGTTAGATCTCTTGCACTAAACCCCTGTCACATGGACCGATGGCAAAAAGCACTAACCAAATTGAGACAACCATTGGTTGCCCATAGCAACACCAATCACTGAACTCAACACTGTACAGCCAATCATCCCTACTCGATCTTAGCACTGTTTTGACTTGTACTTTATGCAACTGCATTATAGGCTTGCCGTGATAGACAGAGCTGACATTGATACTGTTGTTAAGCCGCAACACTGGTTATGTCACTTGCCCACCGTGGCACCCCCCCCCCCACCGTCTTTTTATAGACGTTTCATAGTTTGTCCTCATTTTTAAACTGTGACGTTGTTTGAGGATTCCATGAGTGTGTGATGAGAGTCTGTCCACTGTACTGACATTGATGTGGTGTGAAACTAGCCATGTGTGTGTGTATGTGTGTGTGTGGATGTCCTGATGTTTCACCAGTGTGAAATAAACATAAATTCACTGTGGATTCTGTTCTCTCTTTACAGGTGAACCAAGCAGTCCCTCACAATGAGGAGAACATACCTTTGGAGGAAGATATATGTTTTCCTTCCAACATGAGCAAAAAGTCAACTGAACAAGTAATGCCATGTGGTACATTAACCAAGCTCCAATTAAGTAATAATTTCAGACTGAAAGAAAATCAAGACAGATGTGCTCAACGCTATGAACAACTGTCAACACTTGAAACTAAGAGAGGGATGACTGATTACTCGCAGAATAATGAATCTGAGGTATGTGCTGTTTTTTTGTTGTTGGTGGGGGCATCAAAATGGCTTTCAGTATTCATATGTTTAATATTCTTCATAGGGGCATGTAATACAATAATGTTTTCCCCACAGATATCTTGTGAGGAATCCTCCTTTTCTGACTACAGTGACAACGATTATGTCCCTGGTACAGACTGTAGCTCATCAGACAACAGTTGTGAAAGTGAAGAACTAAATATCTGCCATGTCGAGCCAGCAAAGGGAGGTGCTGTTGAGTTTAAGAGTACAACAGACAATAGTACAAGCTCATCCTATCACCGTTCCACATCTGTGACACCGATGCCTACTAAAATGCAAAAAAATAGATACAAGAAGATACAATATTGTGCCTATTGTCAGAAGCCATACTCTAAAATTGCACGGCACTTGGAGTTTGTTCATCGCAATGAACTTGAGGTAGCTAAGGCATTCAGCTTCGATAAAAGGTCAAAGGAAAGAAGAGTGAGACTACGCCTTTTGAAAAGTAGAGGGAACTTTGCCCATAATGCTGCAGTTTCAAAAGCCGGAAATGGGGAAATGGTTGCTTGCAGACGGCCCAAAGAAGTAAAATCTACCTATGACTTCACTCACTGTATCCACTGTCAGGGTCTATACAACAGAAAGACACTATGGAGACACATCCGAACATGCCCCCAGAACCCCAAAAATGAAAACCGCACAATTGGGCAGAAGAGAGTTCAGTCAATCAACAGCTTGACCCTTCCTCCACCAGTGGATGTTAGCAAAAGTCTGTGGACCATTGCTTGTGAGATGGTGAATGATGAAGTTTCAGATGTTGTCAGGAATGATCGATACATTCTTCTTTTAGGGGAGCAGATGTACAACAGGCTGAAGTCACATTCAGGAAGAAATTACTACATTAAGCAGAAAATGAGGGAAGTAGCAAGGTTGCTCATCACTGCCAGATCACTGACACCCATTCATAATATGGAGGACTTCATCCAACCCTGCAACTTTCCTCACGTTATAAAAGCAGTAAGAGCAGTGGCAGGATTTAGTGAGGAGGCAAACACCTACAAGATTCCATCACTGGCACTGAAGCTTGGACACAGCTTGGTGAAGATTGCCAACTCTGTGGAATGCAATGCACTGATGTCAGGACGCGACACGGCTGCGGAGTCTGCACGAAATTTCAGACGTTTGTATGAAAGCAAATGGAATGAGGTAGTGTCTGCAGCTGCACTGACTACTCTGGGAGAAGCTAAATGGAATAAGCCACAAGTTCTACCATTTACAGATGATGTCAAAACACTGCACTCATTTTTGAACTCAAAACAGCAGGAATATGTGGATGCCCTTCAAGAAAAACCAAATGACAAAAACTTTGCCAATCTTTGCAAAGTCATGCTAACACAGATCATTATTTTTAATAGACGAAGAGAGGGTGAAGTTTCCAGGATGAATATTCAATCTTACACGTCTAGAGACCAGGCACCAATGCACAAAGATATCGCTGTGGGACTCAGTGACTTTGAGAAAAAACTTTGTGGGTACTTCCAAAGGGTGGAAATACGTGGTAAAAGGGGGAGGAAGGTACCAGTGTTGCTGACCCCTAATATGATTGTGGCCATGGATCTCCTTGTAAACATGAGAGAAAGGTGTCAAGTTCCTGTTGAAAACAAGCATTTGTTTGCTCGTCCAGGTGCTCTGTCTCACTATCGTGGTGGAGACTGTATTCACCAGTATGCCCGAGCCAGTGGAGCAAAGCATCCAGATGCCCTTTGCTCAACAAAGCTGCGTAAGCAAGTAGCTACAATGTCCACAGTATTAAACCTAAAAGACAATGAGATGGATCAACTGGCCAACTTCCTTGGCCATGATATCAGAGTTCATCGGGAGTTCTACCGCCTCCCTGAAAGCACTCTACAGCTTGCAAAGATTAGTAAACTCCTCATTGCAATGGAAAAAGGGGCACTGCCCGAACTCCAGGGTAAAGGATTAGATGGTATAACAATAGATCCACAAGGTAAATATAATTGTGTAATATGCAATTCAACACAATCGGTAATCAGGATTAATTGTATTTCACAATAATTTATATTCTGTAGAGTATTAGGAGTGTTGTCAATATTTCCTAAAATATCAAACATTGGGTATTTAATTTAGGGATGCACCGGTTGACCAGCCATAAATCAGAACCGGACTGTTTTTGGTCTTTTTTTCGCCAATTTATAAGGAAGTGTGCCCATGTGCACAGACTACATTGTAATCATTCGCTATCATGTCATTTGTGTGGAAGTTTTTCGAAATCTGTGCGCAGGATACGGGCAGCCGTTCAGCACTTTTTTGTTCAGCACAACTTTGCGCGTGTTGGATGAGAAACGAAACAGACTAAACCGTGAAAAAACTGAAATGCTTTTTTTGTTTGTTTTGTAAAGTAGAACTTGCATACACGTTGAAGCCAGAAGTAAACGTCAGTTCTGTTAAGGATTTTTTTTTTTTTTTTTACCTTAAAATTACATTGACTTAATTTGATTTTAAAATCACCTGCTGTAGCACACTGAAAAAAAGTGTTTCATTCATCCAATTAAAAAATTTTAGGGTAATGATTCACATCTATATTTTTTAACTTTTTAACTTCATTGGCTCAAGTAAAAAAATATAGATGTGAATCATTACCCTATTTTTTTTTTTATTTGTTGATGAATGAAACACTTTGCATCTTTGGTTTATTCGCACCAACATTATTTGATTTTGGAATAATTTATTTATATAGTACACTTTTATTTAGTCTCACTGGTAAAGACCTTTTATTCAAAACCAAATTTAAAAACTAAAACAAATAATGAATGCTGATTAAGAAACCACTTATTTGATGTATATATGCATTTAGCAGACGCATTTTTCCAAAGCGACATACAGTGCATTCAGATTCCCTGGAAATCAAACCCACAACCTTGCGCTGCTAATGCAATGCTCTACCACTTGAGCCACAGGAACACTTTTGTATTGTTTGGATTGTAGAACTATGTAGTTGTTGCCTTTAATTTCACATGGTTACAGTTAATCTTTTAATTTAAGGCCAGTTCTCTGTAGTTTCAACCCAATTCAGAAACAAAAGCTAAATGCTGATGTCTGTACCATCTATGTTTGTATTGAATGTAGGCTACTGTACTTACTGTGCAGTTACATCCATTATTTCAGATGGTTACGGTTGTTTTCAATAGCCAAAAGCCAGTTTGGCCTATTAAATACTAAATAAAATCTTGTTTATGCACACTTTCCTTCTTTTATTGTTTGTTGCTCAAAAAAAAAACTAAACAATCGGAAATCAGAAACGGCCAGTTTACTTGTAAAAAAAAAAATCGGTATCGGAATCGGCCATGAAAAATCATGATTGGTGCATCCCTAATTTTAATACAGAAGCAATCTAGTACAAGTTTAGCTTCACAGATTTTTGTAATGGGCCACATTGAGAGAAAATGAAGTAGAAATGGTGTGATAGTGGCATTCAACAACTTTATGCTTTTGTCCTAATTAGATGAAATGGATGTGTCGAGCAACAGTTCCAGTGATGAGGCAGAACCGCAAACTTTAAGCTGCAGAAGACAAGAGTATGAGGATCATGTGAATGGTACATACGTTTATTCAAATTCTATACATTATTATTCCTCCAGCTCTGCCTCTACTCCATTACTCTGGATAATTCCGCTGGATAGGAAGTGTACATTTCAGCAATTGCATGAGTAACTGTGCTGTACTTTAGATAGTTGCTTTTTTTTTCCACAATCAGCAGGCAACCTGCAAGACGAGGGACGTCAAGACGAGGGACTTAAAGTTTCTTCAAAGAAAAACCCCAATGTTGTTTCAAACCCATTAAAGCTTAGTTTTGTCTTCGGAACACAATTTTAAGATATTTTGGATAAGGAGGCTTGTGACTGTAGCATAGACTGCCAAGTAAATTACACTTTCATGGTCCAGGAAAGTATGAAAAGCATTGTCAGAGTGGTCCATCTGCCATCAGTGGTTCAACCGTAACTTTATGAAGTGACGAGAATACTTTTTGTACACTAAGAAAACAAAAATAATGACCCCAGATGGACTATTCTGGCAATGTTTTTCATACTTTTCTGGACCTTGACATAGTTATTTACATGGCAGTCTATGGGACAGTCACAAGCCTCCCGGTTTTCATCCAGAATATCTTAAATTGTGTTCTGAAGATGAACGAAGCTTTTACGGGTTTGGAACGACATGGGGGTAAGTAATTATTGACAATTTTTATTTTGGGGTGGAGTAACCCTTTAGCTTAAAGTCATAAGAATACCACATGTATTGTAAAGATAGCAAAGAGAGCAAAATTAAGAGAATTAACATAGCCTTTCAAAGTAGTACAATAAAGCATTGGCATGTACTTATTATTCATGTAAAGAATTAATTAATTGATTAAAAAAATGCTTCATCATAGGCTCCCAGAAATCACTTGTTCGTAGACCAAAATCCTCCTCCATGGTAGACCTGGACGATGCCAATCTCAAACAAGGTAACCATGTTTTATTAGGAGATTAGTTTAGGACATGTGGTCCCAATACGTAGGTGTGATTTAGACATCAGTGTGTGTGTGTGTGTAGCTCAGGACTCAGTCTTCAACATGGTCCCAATATGTAGGTGTGATTTAGACATCAGTGTGTGTGTGTGTAGCTCAGGACTCAGTCTTCAACATGGTCCCAATATGTAGGTGTGATTTAGACATCAGTGTGTGTGTGTGTAGCTCAGGACTCAGTCTTCAACATGGTCCCAATATGTAGGTGTGATTTAGACATCAGTGTGTGTGTGTGTGTAGCTCAGGACTCAGTCTTCAACATGGTCCCAATATGTAGGTGTGATTTAGACATCAGTGTGTGTGTGTGTAGCTCAGGACTCAGTCTTCAACATGGTCCCAATATGTAGGTGTGATTTAGATATCAGTGTGTGTGTGTGTAGCTCAGGACTCAGTCTTCAACATGGTCCCAATATGTAGGTGTGATTTAGACATCAGTGTGTGTGTGTGTGTAGCTCAGGACTCAGTCTTCAACATGGTCCCAATATTTAGGTGTGATTTAGACATCAGTGTGTGTGTGCGCGTGTAGCTCAGGACTCAGTCTTCAACATGGTCCCAATATGTAGGTGTGATTTAGACATCAGTGTGTGTGTGTGTGTAGCTCAGGACTCAGTCTTCAACATGGTCCCAATATGTAGGTGTGATTTAGACATCAGTGTGTGTGTGTGTGTAGCTCAGGACTCAGTCTTCAACATGGTCCCAATATGTAGGTGTGATTTAGACATCAGTGTGTGTGTGTGTGTAGCTCAGGACTCAGTCTTCAACATGGTCCCAATATGTAGGTGTGATTTAGACATCAGTGTGTGTGTGTGTAGCTCAGGACTCAGTCTTCAACATGGTCCCAATATGTAGGTGTGATTTAGATATCAGTGTGTGTGTGTGTGTAGCTCAGGACTCAGTCTTCAACATGGTCCCAATATGTAGGTGTGATTTAGACATCAATGTGTGTGTGTGTGTAGCTCAGGACTCAGTCTTCAACATGGTCCCAATACGTAGGTGTGATTTAGACATCAGTGTGTGTGTGTGTAGCTCAGGACTCAGTCTTCAACATGGTCCCAATACGTAGGTGTGATTTAGACATCAGTGTGTGTGTGTGTAGCTCAGGACTCAGTCTTCAACATGGTCCCAATACGTAGGTGTGATTTAGACATCAGTGTGTGTGTGTGTGTAGCTCAGGACTCAGTCTTCAACATGGTCCCAATATAGCCCCTTTTACACTGCCATTCCGGCAAATACACGGGTAAAGTGTTCTGGCAATTGTTCACGGGTCACTAGATTTTGCACTTTCACACTGCCAGTGATTACCTGGGATATGTGCGTGCTTTCAGACACAACCCGTAAAGGCCCTGTAACGACACGTGACATCAGGGCGTGACGTGTAATGTACGAGTCAAAAACGTTAGGCATGTTATACTTTCACTGAAGCAAGCGAACGATCTCGGCGTCAGCGCGGCAAGTGAGGAACTAACTGATCTCTGCTTCATTACAGTTTGCACATATTTTTTCGTCCGAACGTTGATCTTCCTTCAAAACACCTGGTAAAAGAGTCACACGATAACGTGCATCATCACTACAACACGGCATTAGATCTGGCTTTTGTTCACACATCGCTCGTCCCGGGATTGAACCCGGCAATGTTACTAGGTCCCCGACCCGGGTTTAATGCCGGAATCAATCCCAGGACGTGATTGCTTTCACACAGAAGGCGACCCAGCAATGTTCCGACAATTTTCCGGGTCCAACGTGCATGTGAAAGGGGCTTATGTAGGTGTGATTTAGACATCGGTGTGTTTGTGTGTAGCTTCACACTGCATGCGTGAGCGGCGCGTGAGCATAACTACAGTGTCACTGCAGCTACAGAGTATTCAAACTGGAAGCGTTTGTACAGCATCACAGCAGTAGCTCCAAAGCTGCATATTTCTCTACAAAGACAACTATAAATTTGTCTTTAGAGGTTTGTCAGTCATAAACTTTTTGAAGTCTTGAAAGTTTGTTAAAACGGGGAATTGCATGTAAATGGTAAACAACGAAAACAGCTCCTGTTCTTTCAGTCAGACAAATACACAACATGCAGTTTAAAACGTTTTTTTTTTATTTATTTTTTTATTTTAAACATACTGGAGGCAGGGTGTAGACTAATGTTAATGTGTTTCGCACTGATGGATGAAGGGTGTAGACTAATGTAAACGTGTGTCACGCTGCTGGAGGTGGGGTGTAGACTAATGTAAATGTGTGTCGTGCTGCTGGAGGTGGGGTGTAGACTAATGTAAATGTGTGTCGCGCTGCTGGAGGTGGGGTGTAGACTAATGTAAATGTGTGTCGCGCTGATGGAGGTGGGGTGTAGTCTAATGTAAATGTGTGTCGCGCTGCTGGAGGTGGGGTGTAGACTAATGTAAATGTGTGTCATGCTGATGGATGAAGGGTGTAGTCTAATGTAAATGTGTGTCGCGCTGCTGGAGGTGGGGTGTAGACTAATGTAAATGTGTGTCACGCTGATGGAGGTGTGGTGTAGACTAATGTAAATGTGTTTTGCGCTGATGGAGGTGGGGTGTAGACTAATGTAAATGTGTGCTGTGCTGATGGAGGTGGGGTGTAGTCTAATGTAAACGTGTGTCACGCTGATGGAGGTGGGGTGTAGACTAATGTAAATGTGTGTCGTGCTGATGGATGAAGGGTGTAGACTAATGTAAATGTGTGTCGTGCTGATGGATGAAGGGTGTAGACTAATGTAAACGTGTGTCGCGCTGATGGAGGTGGGGTGTAGACTAATGTAAATGTGTGTCGCGCTGATGGAGGTGGGGTGTAGACTAATGTAAATGTGTGTCGTGCTGATGGATGAAGGGTGTAGACTAATGTAAACGTGTGTCGCGCTGATGGAGGTGGGGTGTAGACTAATGTAAATGTGTGTCGCGCTGCTGGAGGTGGGGTGTAGTCTAATGTAAATGTGTGTCGCGCTGCTGGAGGTGGGGTGTAGTCTAATGTAAACGTGTCGCGCTGCTGGAGGTGGGGTGTAGTCTAATGTAAACGTGTCGCGCTGATGGAGGTGGGGTGTAGACTAATGTAAACGTGTGTCGCGCTGATGGAGGTGGGGTGTAGACTAATGTAAACGTGTGTCGCGCTGATGGAGGTGGGGTGTAGACTAATGTAAACGTGTGTCGCGCTGATGGAGGTGGGGTGTAGACTAATGTAAACGTGTGTCGCGCTGCTGGAGGTGGGGTGTAGACTAATGTAAACGTGTGTCGCGCTGATGGAGGTGGGGTGTAGACTAATGTAAATGTGTGTTGCGCTGATGGAGGTGGGGTGTAGACTAATGTAAACGTGTGTCGCGCTGCTGGATGAAGGGTGTAGACTAATGTAAATGTGTGTCGTGCTGATGGATGAAGGGTGTAGACTAATGTAAATGTGTGTTGTGCTGATGGATGAAGGGTGTAGACTAATGTAAACGTGTGTCGCGCTGATGGAGGTGGGGTGTAGACTAATGTAAATGTGTGTCGTGCTGATGGATGAAGGGTGTAGACTAATGTAAATGTGTGTTGTGCTGATGGATGAAGGGTGTAGACTAATGTAAACGTGTGTCGCGCTGATGGAGGTGGGGTGTAGACTAATGTAAATGTGTGTCGTGCTGATGGATGAAGGGTGTAGACTAATGTAAATGTGTGTTGTGCTGATGGATGAAGGGTGTAGACTAACGTAAACGTGTGTCGCGCTGATGGAGGTGGGGTGTAGACTAATGTAAATGTGTGTCGTGCTGATGGATGAAGGGTGTAGACTAATGTAAATGTGTGTTGTGCTGATGGATGAAGGGTGTAGACTAATGTAAACGTGTGTCGCGCTGATGGAGGTGGGGTGTAGACTAATGTAAATGTGTGTCGTGCTGATGGATGAAGGGTGTAGACTAATGTAAATGTGTGTTGTGCTGATGGATGAAGGGTGTAGACTAACGTAAACGTGTGTCGCGCTGATGGAGGTGGGGTGTAGACTAATGTAAATGTGTGTCGTGCTGATGGATGAAGGGTGTAGACTAATGTAAATGTGTGTTGTGCTGATGGATGAAGGGTGTAGACTAATGTAAACGTGTGTTGCGCTGATGGAGGTGGGGTGTAGACTAATGTAAATGTGTGTCGTGCTGATGGATGAAGGGTGTAGACTAATGTAAATGTGTGTTGTGCTGATGGATGAAGGGTGTAGACTAATGTAAACGTTTGTCACGCTGCTGGAGGTGGGGTGTAGTCTAATGTAAATGTGTGTCGTGCTGATGTAGGTGGGATGTAGACTAATGTAAACGTGTGTCACGCTGATGGAGGCGGGGTGTAGACTAATGTAAAAGTGTGTCGCGCTGCTCTAGGTGGGATGTAGACTAATGTAAACGTGTGTCACGCTGATGGAGGCGGGGTGTAGACTAATGTAAAAGTGTGTCGCGCTGCTCTAGGCGGGGTGTCGACTAATGTAAACGTGTTGTGATGCTCACGCATATCCCATAAACACAACAACTATGAAATGAAGAAGTGTAGGCAATCTAGGACAGGCACCAATGGTCAGAATATTATAGACAAAAGAATAAAGATTAGCAGCAGTTGAGAGTCAGGTATCATATTTGCAATACCAAAGAACCATTCCATTTCCATAATCAGTCCTTTATGGGAAGCATGAATGTCTCGTAGTCTAAAAACTTTAGCATGATGTGGAAAAAAAAATATTGGAGTCGGTATGTTACTTCATTTTATTAGTGTTAATTTATTTTATTAAACTGGATTAGGGCTGTAGCTATCGAATATTTTAGTAATCGAGTATTCTACCAAAAATTCAATCGATTAATCGAGTAATTGGATAAAATGTGTTTTTGCTTAATTAAAGTGTAATATTAATTATGCACGAGAAAATAAGACTCCTGGGTCTCTTAAAATGAACAACTAAGTTTCCTTTTTTAGAAAAAAAAATATTTGTATTTTTTAAATGCATAGAATGCATTACATCAAAAAATAACATTTAATTATTACCCATTATTTCTCTGTCTGTACTTGTACTGTGAACAATGACAATAAAGTTGACAGATGAATTAAGTGCATTTAAGTGCCATTCAGTTGGGGTTTTAAATAAAGCATTTTCTGAGATGCACATAAAACATTCATTTAATTTATCTTTTAATTATTGAAAATTTACTTAACTTTTTGGTAAACAAAGGGGATTTACTATAATAAAAAAAAACATGGAAGAAATGTTGTGTGATTTAAAACTTAAAAAAAAAAAAAGTTTTATTTTTATTATTTTTTTTATTTATTTTTTTTTTAGTAGTAGGCTATGTACATTCTGCTGAACAACAGTCTTTAACCGCACTTTTATTTCGACGGGTTGGCGTACCTTTACAGTTCTGTGTATGTGATGTGACGCTAGTTTTACTCAAATCAAACGGTCAAATGCTCATGAAATGACTGTCAGAGCAGTTCTGGAGATGTTGTTCATGTGTTCACGTCTTATTTAGAGAGACAGCAGATGCTGAATTCACCGCGAGCTTCATGCGCTCTTCCGTGTGTTTAATGAATGAAGACGCGCTTCTGCTCAATTCATTAACACAGAACATGCAGGATTCATATTTAAACAGACTATTCCGGCTTAATATTTACAGATATTAGTCCATATCGTGATTTGATGTAAGTGCAATGACCTATTTTTGATGAATTCATTCAAAATTTGGCAAATTCCTTGCCATACTGCGTTAAACTGTAAAATTAGTTTTTATTACTGGATTCCGCGATTCCCTCCGCGTTTCCTGCATCGCGGAAGTCATAGGGCCCTAGTTGTGGTATGCCAGCTTTATCTTGCAATGGACACACGCCACGACGTTCTCTTTACGTTTTCCTGCACCCTCAAATCAAAACACTGCTGACTCATTGCAGTGTGCGATTCCGGACGCAGCGCTTGTGTCTCCTTCCGCTTTGTGGGTGATGTAATCGCATTGTCACATTAAAAAAAATCATTGCCAAAGAACCTGACGTGAGATTTAAAATAAATTAAAAGAGGCTTCGAGGCAGAGGAATTTGCCTCGATCATTTTTTGTAATCGAGTTACTCAATTTACTCGAGGAATCGTTTCAGCCCTAAACTGGATAAATCGTAACACCTTTTTATATTTTATGTGGTGTCATGATTTACTTTTGATAAAAAGGTTTATTATTGTATGTTCGTTTGGCATTTCATTTATTGTATACCCTTTAAATGTGCATATTGAAAGAACAGCAGCAGCAGAAAGAAGTATGGTGTAACATTTATTCGAAACACTTGTATTTGGTACTTGCTACCTTATATCTTTACTCTTTCCTTTGATTCTTTTCATGGCTTTGGAAAACTTTTCTCGGGTGTTTCTCTACATCAATTTTTGCATAACTCTGGGTCACCGACACCAAGCTTTGTTGCAATTACTTTCTAGGAATTAAATGCTTTCTCTGAATCTTTTAAAGGTCCCATTCTTCGTGTTCCCATGTTTTAAACTTTAGTTAGTGTGTAATGTTGTGAGAAACTCCTCTTTGTTCATAACCCCTCCTCTAGCCCCAGCTGGCCCGCTTTGGCCCAAGGTTTTCGTCGGGCCAAAAAACCCTGGCCGTTGGCCCAGAGGAAGCCCCGGCGAGGCACGATCAAGCCCCGGAAGTGACAGTGGAAACGCGACTGGCACTGGCACGCACTAGCACGCCCGCTTTAAGCTCGCCAGTGGAAACGCGGCTAATGTGTGTGTGTAGCTCAGGACTCAGTCTTCAACATGGTCCCAATATGTAGGTGTGATTTAGACATCAGTGTGTGTGTGTGTAGCTCAGGACTCAGTCTTCAACATGGTCCCAATATGTAGGTGTGATTTAGACATCAGTGTGTGTGTGTGTGTGTGCGCGTGTAGCTCAGGACTCAGTTTTCAACATGGTCCCAATATGTAGGTGTGATTTAGACATCAGTGTGTGTGTGTGTGTGTAGCTCAGGACTCAGTCTTCAACATGGTCCCAATATTTAGGTGTGATTTAGACATCAGTGTGTGTGTGTGTGTGTGCGCGTGTAGCTCAGGACTCAGTTTTCAACATGGTCCCAATATGTAGGTGTGATTTAGACATCAGTGTGTGTGTGTGTGTAGCTCAGGACTCAGTCTTCAACATGGTCCCAATATGTAGGTGTGATTTAGACATCAGTGTGTGTGTGTGTAGCTCAGGACTCAGTCTTCAACATGGTCCCAATACGTAGGTGTGATTTAGACATCAGTGTGTGTGTGTGTAGCTCAGGACTCAGTCTTCAACATGGTCCCAATATTTAGGTGTGATTTAGACATCAGTGTGTGTGTGTGTGTGTGTGCGCGTGTAGCTCAGGACTCAGTCTTCAACATGGTCCCAATATGTAGGTGTGATTTAGACATCAGTGTGTGTGTGTGTAGCTCAGGACTCAGTCTTCAACATGGTCCCAATATGTAGGTGTGATTTAGACATCAGTGTGTGTGTGTGTGTAGCTCAGGACTCAGTCTTCAACATGGTCCCAATATGTAGGTGTGATTTAGACATCAGTGTGTGTGTGTGTAGCTCAGGACTCAGTCTTCAACATGGTCCCAATATGTAGGTGTGATTTAGATATCAGTGTGTGTGTGTGTAGCTCAGGACTCAGTCTTCAACATGGTCCCAATATGTAGGTGTGATTTAGACATCAGTGTGTGTGTGTGTAGCTCAGGACTCAGTCTTCAACATGGTCCCAATATGTAGGTGTGATTTAGACATCAGTGTGTGTGTGTGTAGCTCAGGACTCAGTCTTCAACATGGTCCCAATATGTAGGTGTGATTTAGACATCAGTGTGTGTGTGTGTGTGTGCGCGTGTAGCTCAGGACTCAGTTTTCAACATGGTCCCAATATGTAGGTGTGATTTAGATATCAGTGTGTGTGTGTGTGTAGCTCAGGACTCAGTCTTCAACATGGTCCCAATATGTAGGTGTGATTTAGACATCAGTGTGTGTGTGTGTGTAGCTCAGGACTCAGTCTTCAACATGGTCCCAATATGTAGGTGTGATTTAGATATCAGTGTGTGTGTGTGTGTAGCTCAGGACTCAGTCTTCAACATGGTCCCAATATGTAGGTGTGATTTAGACATCAGTGTGTGTGTGTGTAGCTCAGGACTCAGTCTTCAACATGGTCCCAATATGTAGGTGTGATTTAGATATCAGTGTGTGTGTGTGTGTAGCTCAGGACTCAGTCTTCAACATGGTCCCAATATGTAGGTGTGATTTAGACATCAGTGTGTGTGTGTGTAGCTCAGGACTCAGTCTTCAACATGGTCCCAATATGTAGGTGTGATTTAGACATCAGTGTGTGTGTGTGTAGCTCAGGACTCAGTCTTCAACATGGTCCCAATATGTAGGTGTGATTTAGACATCAGTGTGTGTGTGTGTAGCTCAGGACTCAGAACACTGTTTTATGGGTTTTTGTTTTCTCTGGCTTTGACTGATTTGCCTTATTAAATGTAAATCCTAATTTTTTTTTTTAGGCACAAAAGTCAGTGTCAAAAAGAAGTGGTCGGAAGAAGAGGTTGGGGCAGTTGAAAAGCATTTGATGCATTTCATACGCAGCTGTCGAGTTCCTGGGAAGACGGACTGTGTCTCATGCCTGTTAGCTGAGCCTGAAGCACTGAAAAACAGAGACTGGTCTGCTATTAAGTTTTATATTAATAACAGAATTACTGCATTGAAAAGACAACAGAGTCGGTAGGACCGATTTTTTTTTTTTTTTTTATACATTTATACGCTGTTAAATCAATTTGAAGTTAAGGCTTTATGAAGTCCTCTTTGATTTTAAGCAAGAATTGTTAAAAACAAAAATTTGGGTAACACTTTATAATAATGTTCAGTTGTAAGTAATGTATAAGTGATTTAGTTATAATGAGGAACTAATAATTTACAAAACGACTTAATGTTCACAATGTTAAGATTTAAAAATCTTTTGGTAAGTTATCTGAAAAAATAGCATCTTAAAATAATAAAACAGATCCTTAGTAAAGGGCTAAGAAGTTATTAGCTAATATATTATTTATCACTTATCACAGCATTAAAGTACTCCATGTGTGTCAGAGAAGACATCTGTCTAACCCTCACCAGTGAGCACTTACATTGTAGTACACACTACAAAGTGTTCAGAACCTGTATGTAAACACATTAATAAATCATTTACAAAGCTTTCTGCGTCCCCTAATCTAAAGTGTACACTACTCATCAGTTGTAAATGTTTTGCAAACCTGCTGGTTACTGGTTGTGTGTGTATGCACTCCAGGGTGAACGATCTACAAATGATGAGTAAAACGTTTACAACTGATGAGTAGTGTACACTTTAGATTAGGGGACACAGAAAGCTTTGTAAATGATTTATTAATGTGTTTACATACAGGTTCTGAACACTTTGTAGTGTGTACTACAATGTAAGTGCTCACTGGTGAGGGTTAGACAGATGTCTTCTCTGACACACATGGAGTATTTTAATGCTGTGAGATAATAGTACAAAGTTGACATTTCAATGATTTATAATCAATTGATTCTGTATTAACTAGTAACTGAACTAGTAACTATTAAAGGGATAGTTCACACAAAGAAGAAAATTCTGTCATCATTTATTCACGCTCATGTCGTTCCAAACCTGTATGAGTTGCTTTCTTATGTTAAACATGAAGATATTTTGAAGATTGCGGGTAATGTTTAACATAAGAAAGCAACTCATACAGGTTTGGAATGGCATGAGCGTGAGTAAATGGTGACAGAATTTTCTTCTTTGTGTGAACCATCCCTTTTACCAGTTTGTAAGGATCTCTTTGATTAATTCATGATGCAATTTTTTTAAGATAACCTATGACAGATTTGTAAATCGTTAGCATATTATTTAATAACTTGTGAGTGTATAGAATGTTTTGTAAATTATTAGTTCATCATTATCTAATCATTTATAAATGACTTATAACTGAACATTATTATAAAGTTTTACCCAAAATTTTGTTAAGGCATCAGTTCCCGGGACGCCAGTTCCATTGCGTAACATTCAATGTTTTCACATGTTGTTTTTTTTATAATTTGTTTCTACAATTGGGATGCTGTTTCATAATAAATCATACTCCGCTGTCGAGTTCCTGGGATGATGAACTGTGTCTCATGCCTGTTGGCTGAACCTGAGGCACTGAAAAACAGTCATAGTTTTAAATTATCCTTTTAAATCAATTTAAATCAATAAATGAATTTAAGGCTTTATAATTGCCTCTTTGAGTTTAGCAAAAAAATGTAAAAACAACACTGAATGTTTTCACATGCTTGTTTGTGTCTGCGATTTAAGATGCAGTTTTATAATAAATGTTGCTTGTTGCTACAGCAATAAAACCATTCTTGTGAATTTGGTAGTAGATCTTTACTTCATGTTATAGGTTGCCCTTTGTTTCTTCTTTAGTGAGTGTATGGATAAGCACAATTTCTGCAAAACAAATAGATTTTTTAGAGGGTGGTTTATTTCAGCATGTTTAGAACTAAGAAATGCAGATCAAATGGACAGCTTGCAATGGCCACTTGTGAAAATTGTTTTATTGAGTTGTCTCCAGTAAAACTCTGTTCTTCACAGCAAAACAGTTTTTTTTTTAATCAGTATGATAATCTTGTACCAATATGTAGGTATGATTTAGACATCAGTGTATGTGTGTTTATATGTCCTGAAAGGTGATGAAATTAATATTTGTACTCATATGTAGGTTAAAAATCTGGTTGTGCAAAAATATGCTTTAAATTAAAATCTTAACAGATTACTGTCATAACAAAACCATTGGCAACCTAAAACTGTTTTCAGCTTGGCTCTAGCTGCTTTAAAAAGGCATGTCCCCATATGTGAGGTATTTTTTATATGTACCAGTTTTTCACAAAAACGCGTATGTGTGTGTGTGTGTGTGTGTGTGTGTGTGTTTGTGAGTCTTCTTTGAGGGCTGCTGCCATATTCTCTCTGTATTTTCTCATTTCAGAGGGTGATTGGTATTTGGATGGATTTGTCTATCAGACTCAGAGAGTGATGGCTAGAGCTTTTAACAAGTTAATTTTCTAGTCCAGTTTCCCTGTGATTGCTGGGAGACAGCACAATCCTGGGAGAATTAAGTCTTGCTATCTCCAGTGCTGCATTGTATTGGAGCCCTGCAAACCGCTCCGCTCCAAAGAAAGAGATTTAGATGTTGTGTCGTTGACTGATAAAACCTTCCATCCATACAGATTCAGACAGAGAGAGAAAGAGAGAGAGAGAGAGAGAGAGAGAGAGAGAGCAAACACACACACATACTTTTTAATTGTTCATATTTTTTTCAACGTATATACACATTATTGATTAAAGGGGAGGGGGGGGGGGGTGAAATGCTCATTTTCACTCAATATCCTGTTAATCTTGAGTACCTATAGAGTAGTACTACATCCTTCATAACTCCAAAAAGTCTTTAGTTTTATTATATTCATAAGAGAAAGATAGTCTGTACCGATTTTTCCCGAAAAAACACGAGCCGCTGGAGGCGTGACGTGTGGGCGGAGCTAAAGAATCACGAGCGCGAGTTGGCTTTTGCGTTGAGAGCATGTGGAAGCTGTGACATTACCGTGAGGGAAAAACCATCATCCAAAACAAACCATGGCTTACAGTCAGATTCAGCCGTTTATTTATGATACAGAATCAGATCCAGAGGCTGAAACTGAAGGAGAGCAGCAGCCGCAACGACTCGCTCAGAGCGGGGCTCGAACCCGGGTCTCCGGCATGGGAGGCAGACGCACAAACAAGGAGGCAGAGATATTTTAAGCAGTTTTACTCACCGCCGGCGGTTCCAACACACGATAGTGACCCTTTTTCGTTGGGATTGCATCATCCTTAAGAAATAAACGATACGCAAATCCGTCGTCAAACTGGGCCTTGTGTACAAGCATCTTCAAAATGCAGGGGACAAACAAAAACACCTGCACAACTCCGTTGATGCTCTGTAAAAATAAACTCCATCCACTGGTCCCTTAATGCTGTTTTTTTTTTTTTTTTTGGTAATCTGTGCAGGGTTGTCTTGCCCTGGCAACCAAAAACACACTTCTTTTGTGACATTTCGCTAAGCTCTGGCTCTGATCAGTGAATGCCTGTAGTGCTCTGCTATACGGGAGCGTGCGCTCTTCCGGCAGACGTGCCCTAGGACCCATATAAGGAAATTCCGCTCCATCTAACGTCACACAGAGCCATACTCGAAAAAAAATTTCCGAAACTTGTGACAAACCGGAAGGAGTATTTTGGGAACAAAAATCCTCCTTCAAACGTACAACTTAATTTTTGAAACTTTGTCCATGTTTAGCATGGGAATCCAACTCTTTAACAGTGTAAAAAACTCAGCATGCATGAAATAGCATTTCACCCCCCCCCCCCTTTGATTGACTGATTGATTGATTTTAAATACAAATCTGTTCTAAAATTGTTGTCTGTAAACTAAATTCTAAAGTTCTAAAATTATTTACGTAGCACCGTGGTCCTGTGAGGCACAGCATTCCGTTCCACTGTATGTTCACACATGTAGCAAAATGACCATAAAGCTGAACTTGAACTATATTCAATGTAAACACTATGCTATGCTATACATTGCAACAAATGACAATAAAGCACATATTGGAATTGAAAATTGAGAGAGAGAGAGAGAGAGAGAGAGAGACATCAACATCTATTGGAAAATAAATACCTTATGCACATTCTTACAATATGTATGTTAACCCTAGAAGTCTATTCTGTGATATTTGATAATTTCTAAAGCATCCAGACTATGATAAAAACTGGTCGTACACAATCTACCATATGCCTTCTGCCATCTGACTGATCATCAGTTCATAAGTTTGTTCAGTAAAATACCATTTATTATCATTTTTAATATGCATTTTGCATTTCACCGTGCAATCTTTAATGATTTTTATCAAGTACATTTAAAAACAACTCTTATATTTAGCAATATTTCAAGATGGACACTGGAGTCAAGCATTCTAGATTTATTTGACTATTTTATTTTATTTTATTATTATTATTATTTTTGCTATATGATCACTCAATCACTATATTGTATTGCATTATAGGCTTTGCCCTAAAACTTCAGAGCTTTGATCATAAAACTAATAATTCAGATAGTATTGTATTTTTATAAATAAAACATATTATAGGGATTATTTTTTTTTTCTCTTCTTGTTGAGTGTGAGAGCCATATACTTACTATATATATATATATATATATATATATATATATATATATATATATATATATATATATATATATATATATAGAAATAAAATCTAAATAATGTAATCTGCTTTTTCAAACTATTATTTTGTCAGGCCAAATGTTGCATTTTAACTTTGTAAATATTTGATATTTCATAATACGAGGCAATGCATGCTCCAAAAGACCACATGTAACATAACTTTTAATAAATAATAATACCGTTTTCTTCATTTTGCAATTTTTCATTCCACCGTTCCCATTTACCTTTTACCTGGTTCCTGGTCATGGCCATCCACCATTTGAGTAATTTCATAGAGCCAGGTCATCAATAACCAAGACAGAAACGAATGAAGACTTCAGCACCTGCTGCTTCTGGTGTCCAGCGTAGAGTTTGATAGATCAGGGAATGTCTGAAGAAATCTTCCTCAGGCGCGTTCCAAACCTCTCCGTCAAGAGACAGGGGTCATTAAGCGCTTTCATTTTTTATAGCAGAATTAATCTATTATAATAGGTCACTCAGTTCAGAGGCAAATATAAGTAAGGCAATGGAACAGAGCAATACATCTGCCTGCTAAACACACTAATCTCTCTATTATTATTATTCTGGAAATAATCACCTCAGCCCTGAGAGGCATACCCGGAAAAATGAGGCGATCAGGAATGTGAGGGACGAGAGAGGGCCTCTAAGCTGAATTAAGCAGGGACGGGCCCCGCAGGATTGCTGCTTGACACCGGCTGAGAGAAGATGAGATGGCATCCTCGGGCCTCGTCATACTGACGGAGCTCTTGGGAGACAGTAAGAGACGAAGGCTGGGAGAGAGAAGAGGCTGCCGCATGTGGCCAACTGTCAAATTTAGTCCTGGGAAAGGAAAAAAGAGAGGCATAGATATATGTTAGGAAAGATTCTCCTGAAATGGCGACAAACACAAATGGTAAATGATCTGGGGGGGAGACAGGAGACACTGGTCAGGTGTGTATTTGTATATTTTGTGCACAAATATGTCTGTTTGGCAAGTTTATAGATAGACAGGTAACCTAGATATAATGGGCTTTTCACACGTGAAATCATTAACCCAGGGACTTAAACCATGGATAAATGTAATCCTGGGTTATCCTATTGCATTTTTCACATTGCTCATATCATGGGTTAGTAATTAATCCTGGGTAATCAAGTTTCAAAATTTCACACTGTGCTCTCGTAAACCGCAGGTTAACATTCTAATTTGCATATTTATGATGTCAAGGAAACTGTTTGGACAGTTTGCAATTGGTATACAGCTTGATTTAATAAACATGCTTTCAAGGACTGTCTGTAAAACATTTGGCACTGAATCCGTTGTTTTGAAGTCAGATGAATAAATACCACTTCTTTTTTTTTTTTTTTTACTAAAATTAATGTGATATTTTATCACTTTTTTATTTCATTTTCACTAACATTATCAGCACTTAGTGATCATATGTAATATACATGAGTCATATATATAACATGTAATCACTGAGTGTCAGTAATGGGACCATTCAAAAGATTTGTATAATAAATATTTATATTCATCAAATTCAGCATTAAGTTTAGCATTAACTTGGTCCAAACTGACAACAAAGACCTTCACAGTGTTACAAGAAGATTTCTTTTGAACAGTTTCATCAGCTGTTTTTAGCTTTGATGATATAAATAAATGTTTATTTATGTGTTTGTTTGTTTATTTTTGAGCACCAATTCAGCATATTCTAATGATTTTTGAAGGACTGTGTGACACTGAAAACTGGCTGTCATCACAGGAATAGATTACAATTATGTTAAAATATTTTAAACTGAAAGAATATTTCAAGATCAAACCCTGCTCTAGAATCTTAGAAACCCTATAAAAAATGCTGGGTTGTTTCAACCTTTGGGTCATATATGGACAACCCAACTGTTGGGTTGGATTTTTAAATTACATTTTAACCCTGAAGTTGGATTAGTGGTCCTTATTTGACCCAGAGTTGTTTTTTAGAGTTCAGTGGTAGTTCTAAAATCAGAATTGTGAAATGGTGCTCTACCTAGGTTTAAAGTGACCCATTGTGAAATGCTATTGAAGAGCAATTCCCTAATAGGCAAAGAGAGAAAGACAGAGGGTGGGTGTGTGTATTTATCAGTGCACTTTAGGTCTTAGGGCTAACAAAGGTCTTGGACTGTTTCTAGGCCTGACACTGCCCTGAGCCCTCTGATGTCAATGTCCCCGTCATTTAGAAGCCAGCCATACATACACATGAGGACCTGTCGCTACTAGGGCAAGCTGTCACCTAGCAACACCTGCAGGCCAGTGACACCTGTCCTCACTGTCTACCCCCGTTTCACCCCGATGGCATGCTGTCACACCCCCGTGTCATCTTATGACAACCTTATGTCATGCTGTCATGGACGGTGTCAAGTGGTGGCAGGGCAATACAGCATGTCCTAATTTGTACGGGAGCAAAGAGGAGAATCCATGGCAGGAAATGAGCTAGTATTTTAAAGATGTCTCTTATGCTGCTAAAGAAGCCTGATCACACTACACTGGGGGCTGTGAAGTATTAAAACCCGAAAGAGTCAATGTCACAATATAATAAAAGCGAGGATAGCGCTGAATATATAGCACCACAACTTCACTAGTTGTCATCTGTGATCCAATCTTTCACTGACAGGTGCTACTGAATGGACAAATTTGTAACACTAACGGTTCACAGTGTTTAGGATTTGCAGTTATGAAATAAGCGCTATAGACTGTCAGGAGTTGGAGTACTAATGCGGCTCAGGCACAACTTCCGGAGCGCCATCCTTCACAGAGCGCTTTCTGAGGGAACCTGCAAGTGTAAGATGTTCGGGTCCTTTGACTGAGAATCTGGAGAATGGTAGCCAATACTACACCAAAAATGCTATCAGTCTTTGTTCGATGAGAAAGTGAAGCGCGAGGGGGCTTTGGCGTGATCACAGATGCATACCGTCCCTTGTTCCCCGTTGCCTCCGTCACATGGCCTGTGCCAAGCGTTTCACTTTGAAGTGCATCAAAGAAAGATGGCCCTGCCCCCACTTACAATAGAGAGGCAGCCGAGAGAAGAGTGGGAGTGGAGGAGTGTTTTGCGTAAGATGAATTTTAATTGTGTCTTTTCCCAGGGTTGATGATGTTTTCCGTTTCAAAACAGAAAGGGAACGGGGGAGATGTAACTGATGAATTAGCCATATGAGACTTAGGGTAGTGCCATAGCTTTGTGAGAAGAGAAAAGACAAAGAGAGACATGCACATCACCAGAAAGAGAAAGCAGTGACAGATTGTCAACAAATAAAGCTCAGTGACCACAATGTAGCGGACACGAACAAGCATGGCTTCAAAATAAAATAATATAGGGACTTTTTTTATGATTCTGTGTTTGTTTCAATAACAAAAAAATGCCGTAAATAAAATGAAATAAAGTAAAAATAAAAGTCAAACTTTTGAAAAGGCCTTGACAATTTGGATCCCTCTTGAAAAATAATCCCTTTCAACAATATGTGAATCTGGATGACAAAACCAGTCATAAGTCGAACGGGTATATAGCAATAGCCAATGATACATTGTATGGGTCACAATTATTGATTTTTATTTTATGCCAAAATCATTAGAATATTAAGTGAAGATCATGTTCCATTAAGATATTTAGTACATTTTGTAATATTTATATATTCTATCTTTGTGTTTTAACACTTTGGCATTTTTTATTTATGTATTTTCCTTTTTTTTTTTTTTAAAGCAAGACAATCATGCCTATACAGACATTTAAAACTGAAATTAACTGAAAAAGAAGGATGGGAGGTAAGAAAGTCTCATAATAAGGTAACCCAAAAGCCAGCAGAGGGCCCACCTCCCCTGAGGACAAAGCTTTTCACTACGGTCCCTCAGAAAATAAAGAGGATTAGAAAAAAAAAAGACAATATGGGCTTTAAAACCCAAACCCACCATGATAGCAAGAGGATGGTTGCTCACATCACTTAATGCATCACTCACCATTGTAAGCTCCTTTTAGTTACACATGTAAAGGCATAATGACTAAATAGACTGAGCACATATCAAATATCCATACATTTACAGAAAAGTCATTGCCAGATGGTGCAAGTCATTCAAGAATGAACTCATGACATGTGAAGATAAAGAAGAGGAATCAAGTGTTTAGCCTGCACACAAAGTTACCCAGAGCAAAACTATAAATCTTGCTTAACAAAACTACATGTGACAATCTTACTCTTGGTTCATTGCTACCATTTGCATCGCAATCACTCAAACGTTTGGTGTCAGTGAGATTTGTTAAATGTTTCTGAAATAAATCTCTTATGGCCACACAATTTGCATTTACTGGATCAAAATTACAGTGAAAATAGTAATATTGATTTTTTAAAATAACTACCCTTATAACCATTTACTTTTTAAAATAGCTTTTATTTTAATGTACTTTAAAAAGTAATTTATTCATGTGATGGCAAAGGTACATTTTCAGGAGTTAGTGTCACATGACCCAAGTTCAAAAGAATAAACTCTTTGAAATGGAATCATTTTGTTACACTGTAAAAGTCTTCTATCACTTTTGATTAATGTACTGCAACCTTGTTGAATAAAATTACCCCCCCCCCCCACCAAAAAAAAATAAATAAATAAAATAAAATATTATATATATATATATATATATATAAAATAAAATAAAAAAATAATAAACTGACCCCCCAAACCTTTGAACAATAATGTAAATTGAAAACATAAATAATTAATTATGGTATAATAATTATGATGCATTGTTCAAATTAAGTGTTATATTGTGAGTTATTATAAGCTGAGGTCAAATCCCTTACAAGATTAAATTAAGCCTTTTTTTCATCTCTGCAGGTTAATGAAGTCCACCTTGCAACAACAGTTCTAATATCCTATGAGACTCCTGCCAAAAACACACATCCAGACCCCTGCCGTGAGCTTCAGGTGTTTGTCTGTAAGCAGTAGAGGAGCCGTGGGTAGGTATATGAGCTCTCTAGATTCTAGAACATTGTATACCAAAATGTTTGTGCACTTTCATGTAAATAGTGTGTATAATGTCCCTGTCCAATCTATCCACCAGAAACCTCCACTGTAATTAAAGTCTTTTAATATAGAAAATTAGAGTGTGTGATCTTTATATAGCAGCTAATTAACAGAGAACCAGTCCACACTAATGAGACCCCAGGAAAGTAAGCACGCAACACAATTTAAACAATCACTAACTGAATATATAGTTTAGGACTTGCATATGCTAAAGCTAAGGTCAATTAAACTTCAGACCAACCAATCTGAATGACAATTAGTACGGGAACACATACAGTTTCTAGAATATGGTAAATGTTAAGATTTGGAAGAAGAAATGTCAGAAGAAAGTGACTGCCCCAGTGTTGTTATTGTTATCACAAATACTTTTTTTCAGTAATTGGCATAAGGCTGAAATGCATCTAAATTGTGAATAAATTAAGGTTCAATATAAATATTAAAAATAAACAATAATTACAAAGTATATATTTTTTATTTTAAAACTTAAAGGAACACTCCACCGTTTTTTGAAATAGGGCTTATTCACATTATTTCCTACATTTAGATAGGTGGGCAAATGCATTTTTGTGTCAGTGCATGCATTGTTTTAGTTTGACTGGGTCGGCGTTAGCTTAGCTTAGCACAATGAATGGAATCCTTTGTTGCCAGCTAGCATGGCCTGAGTAAAAGTGATCAAAAAAATAAAAAAAACCCACCTAATTACTTCTTGTGGCCTGCGTATTCACAACGAGTACAAATAGCGATCCAGATTAACACTAGGCGATTTCCTAGGCAGATATTGACTTGGGACTATATTGTGGGGAAGCACAGAAGAAAGCACTGCTACTTCGGCGCAGAGATATCACGCAACACATGAAAACATCAACTCTATGTGAATACAGGTATAATATGGGTCGATCTATACATGCGTCATGATTAAAATAATCACTTACTCTGTGGACAGCTGTCCATTTGGTCCATTCGGCGTGGGGCGTTTTTTCCAGTTCACTTTGTCACACCGGAAAAAAAAATCGAGTACTGCAGAATGGATCAGCGCCGTGAAATCCTCTGTAGATGTGACACAACTTCGGGCACGCTCATCTTGATCTGACGTGCTGAGCCTGGTCATTAATGGCAAAAACATGTCCCACTCTCTACAGCAAAGACACTCTATTTCTGTCGGCATAGATTGGCATATTCCCCCACATTCACACCACCAGTTCATGTTGGCTCTCATCCTCACGTCCTCAGGCTGTTGAACGATCGCAACTAATACACGCGCATATAAATTTCACTCGCGGCTGGCTTGACGGTGTTTTTCTGAAGTGCGGCTGGCTTGACCGCAGTCTCCTACTGTCGTTCTATTTCCAAAGCACGCAGCTCGTCTTCTGTAAACTCTGGTTCAAATAGGTATGGTTCTGGTTCTTGACTGTCTGAGAAGTCACCCTCTTCGTCTCTCTCAAAATCGGCCATGTTCATCGCCATTCGTGTACTGTAAGGAAAATAGCCAGGCAGGCAGCTACTATTCACGCCGGTATGTTGACGGAAGTCGTGGGATTTCATGTGTTGCGTGATTCTCTGCCCCGAAGTAGCAGTGCTTCGCCTAAGCAGCAGTGCTTCGCCTGTGCTTCCCCATAATATAGTCCCAAGCCAATATCTGCCTAGGAAATCGCCTAGTGTTAATCTGGATCGCTATTCGTACTCGTTGTGAATACGCAGTCCACAAGAAGTAATTAGGTGGGTTTTTTTATTTTTTTGATCACTTTTACTCAGGCCATGCTAGCTGGCAACAAAGGATTCCATTCATTGTGCTAAGCTAAGCTAACGCCGACCCAGTCAAACTAAAACAATGCATGCACTGACACAAAAATGCATTTGCCCACCTATCTAAATGTAGGAAATAATGTGAATAAGCCCTATTTCAAAAAACGGTGGAGTGTTCCTTTAAAGTAAATTACTGAAAACTAAATGAAAATTAAAAGCTTGAAAGCTAGTTCACAATATAAATAAGTACTATAATTAATATATATATATATATATATATATATATATATATATATATATATATATATATATATATATATATAACTATACTGTCTAACTATACTGTAAAACATTAAGATTCAAATTATTTCCAAATTTGCCCTACATCAAAAGGAAAGAGAATTCAGCTGTTATCAGCAAGCATGTTACTGAACTTTTCATAAACTACATGTGTAAATGAGGCAACTCGCACTCATTTGAGTTTGTATTATTATTATTAATTAATTTATTTATTTATTTTGTTTAGAAATTAAGTCAGTTGGGTCCTAAACAACAATGACCCCATTAACTTTTATTGAATGGACAAAAAACATTTTTCAAATTACTTTATTTTCCACTGAAGTCATACATTTTTGAAAACAACACAAACGTTAGAAAATCACTGCATTTTTGATGAACTACCCCTTTAAAAATTACACGGGCGACTCCTGACTCGATGTAGATTCATTCAATTACATTAAAAAATAACATCAAGAAGAAACCGCTTGTATAATACAGAAAAGCGGTCACGTCTTTACCCAATGTAAAACAATGTCTTATATATCTGAAGGTAGAGACAGTCCTCAACAAATAAAGTCTTTTAGACCATCGAATGTGATGGCACATGGTTTCAAGCTATTTATTTGGAAAGGGTCTCACTGTTAATCTTTTGAAACCTGCAAAGGTAGCTTAATTTAAGAAAGAATAGGTCCAAAGGAGGGAATGCGGTGTCCTTTTTCAGATTTACTGCATTATTGGATCAAACACGTCTATCTTGCCTTCACAGTAACAAAAGAGTCCTCTATCCTCTGCTATCGAGGACGGACGGAGTGCGGCACCAGGGAAACGGGATTCCAGAGCGGCTAAACTGAGAGGCGGTATTTTATCCCCGATCAGGTTCCTTCTGAAGCACGGACCCTTGTTTGCTGCTAACCGGGCGAGAGGTAATTAGGCCCGGCTTCACAAAAGGCCCCACACTATGAGAGCAGACTGGATGACTCATTAGGAGATGAGAGATTAGATTAAGCTTAGGTATTCTCAGACCTCTGCTATACACCTGCCCGCTGGAGCACACAGCCAGGCAGGTGATCCTTCCCTCTATCTTCGTGGCCTTCTGATTACCTGACCCACAAGAGAAGGTCAGACTCCCTTGGGGCGACTAATGGATGTTAAAGGAAGAGAAGGGCAGGCGGAGTTGAATTTCAATGCAGGCAGTCACTTCCAGGGTGGTTATTTCCAATTGTGAGGACATGCAAAAAATTGTGTGCATCAAAAAAAACATTTAATCCAGATTTTGTCATCAAAATGATGTGACACTGGGTTGCTTGATTTATTTTGTGGAAGACTAGGGTTAAACAATATGACTTTAATAAAAAAGTTGCATCTACAGGTTTTGTTTCATGTGACTCTGACAGACAAACCAGCATAGGCGAGCAGCAAGTGTCAACATCTGTCATCGACAGGATTGTTAGAGAATGAAAACACTTTTTGTCTCAGAGAGAACAAAGCCAGTCTTTGTGAGTGACAGAAAAGTGTTCCCATCTAGACAATTAGCCACATTGTGTAAAGGCGTCGTGTACGACCACACGCATACAACACCTGCATAAGCAGAAAATAGTCATGTTGAAAGTTTTGAAAAGACCTTGACTTTGGCTCTTTATTGAAAGACAAGGAAACATACACAGTTTCTGTTATAAGGCATAGCGATATACTTTACAGTGGGCACCAAAGGTGAAAGTCCATTAGTGTAAATGTGATTTATAAATAAATACGTAAAGAGCAACACTGAAAAAAGTTTCAGTTCATGAACAGATAACATGGAAAATTATAATACTTATTAATAGTATAATATTAGGTATTTATGTTAATGATTTTAATGCTATTAATGTTCTATTCTACAAACCAAACCATTCAAAAGTTTAGGTCAGTTAGATATTTTAAATGTTAATGATGATAATATCTTATGCTCATCAAGCCTGAATTTATTTAATATTTATTTATTATTTATTATATTTATGTATTCATTATATTTAAGTATTATTACAATTTAAACAATGGTTTATTTTAATATATTTAAAAATGTTAGTCTTCAGTGTTGCATGTTCTTTCAAAAACTATTTGGATATACTGATTTGGTGATGAAGATATATTCTTATTATCATTAATGTGGGAAAATTTACATTTCTTCAGATGCCGTGATGCCCCCCCCCCCCCATATTATTTAAAGTAATGAAAAAAAAACTTTTGAACATTAGTGTATACATACAATTTCAACATTTCAAGTTGTAAAACTCAACATTAAATGTATTAGAAAAAATATAATGCTGGCCTATCTTAAAAATGAGATGGAAAAAAATAATAATTAATACATACTGCACTAGTTTAATACAAAACACATTTTAAAGTGTCATCAAAAACAATTCCATTACCAATTGTATTACCAAAATCAAAACTGAGCAAAACAAACTATTTATATATTTAACATAAATATTTATGCCTGATGATAATTTCTGTCTCAGCATGAATTTACACTACATCACCATGAGTTTAAGTCAAAAGTTCATAAACCCTAAAAATGTATTTTCAGGTTTGAACTGAATTTCGAATCCAAAATGTAAATGTGGTCTCTCTTTGAACTTATTATTATTTATTAAACATGCACTGATCTTGTGTATGAAAGTAAGCACGTCACTGAACTCTAATTTGCACAGTGTTTGCTCAGCCCTAACCCTTGCACACACAAAGCAAGCTTTGACATGCTAAAAGTACTCTCACGACACAACAGGCAATTGGTTACCACAGAAACGGAGCATGATTTGATCAGAGGTTGAAGGGGGATCTTTGGTTTTCTTTCACTCTCCCCCGAAACCCCTTTCCCTTCCTCTCTCCCTCTTTCTGTGGCCTGCAGTCGGCACACTGCCCAGGTTTGCCTCATTTAAACTGTCTTCACATTGGCAGATTTGACAAGCAAGCAAAATGGCCAGGTTCCTCTGTCTCACCCACTGCTCAGAGGAGACTAAATGAACCGGCCGTCAAAAGCCAGTCAAACCAACTGTCAGGCCAGGCACATCGCCTCAGCTTGCCACGTATGCTCGGGGTCCAGTGTATAGTGTGGTACCAGGAGGAAATAATGAGGGGAGAAGACTAATGAACACGCTGAATGAATAGTGCAAGAGGGGTTACGTTCAAATGCCGAAACGTCCTTTAGTTTTAAGGGTCTACAGAAGACAGAAAATTGGCAGCAGTCTTTCACCATGTGCTGTATGGGTTGCCGGAAAGGGAATGATGACACAGTGTTGTAATTCTATCATTGTGATATTTTACATATTAGTTTTGCAAGACATTGTCCATTACGTTTTTGTTTTTGTTTTTGAAAGAACACTCTTATGCTAACCAAGGCTGCAATTAGTTGATCAGTAAAACAGTAATATATTTGAGACATATTATTAAGATAACTTTTTTTTTCTTCTATTTGTAAAAGTAATTTTAAAACGTACAGTACAGGTTTATTTTTCTTCTTCTTCGTCCTCCTTTAATGGGAAATTTTAGCAGCCATTACTTCAGTCTTCAGTGTCATTATCCTTCAGAAATCATTTAAATATACTGATTTGCTGCTCAGTATTTTTGTGGACATCATGATACTAGGGTTGTAATGATATATTAGTATGGCGATTTATCATGGTTCGAACGTGTACAGCTATCATACCGTAAAAAAATAAAATAAATAATAACTAAATAAATCTCACTCATGCACAAGCAACTTCCCAGACAGCAAGCAGTTTGCATGGCATTTCCGCTAGTTTTCTCGTGAAATCCATGTGGGCCAGTTCACATTGACTTGGCTGCTTACACGCACGTACAGTGGCGAAAATGGAGAAAGATGATATGCCCGCAAAAAAAAAAAAAAAAAAAAAGGTTACAGTTTGGAGTACAGGAATACTTTGGATATATATATACAGTATTGTTCAAAATAATAGCAGTACAATGTGACTAACCAGAATAATCAAGGTTTTTAGTATATTTTTTATTGCTACGTGGCAAACAAGTTACCAGTAGGTTCAGTAGATTGTCAGAAAACAAACAAGACCCAGCATTCATGATATACACGCTCTTAAGGCTGTGCAATTGGGCAATTAGTTGAAAGGGGTGTGTTCAAAAAAATAGCAGTGTCTACCTTTGACTGTACAAACTCAAAACTATTTTGTACAAACATTTTTTTTTTTCTGGGATTTAGCAATCCTGTGAATCACTAAACTAATATTTAGTTGTATTACCACAGTTTTTTAAAACTGCTTGACATCTGTGTGGCATGGAGTCAACCAACTTGTGGCACCTCTCAGCTGTTATTCCACTCCATGATTCTTTAACAACATTCCACAATTCATTCACATTTCTTGGTTTTGCTTCAGAAACAGCATTTTTGATATCACCCCACAAGTTCTCAATTGGATTAAGGTCTGGAGATTGGGCTGGCCACTCCATAACATTAATTTTGTTGGTTTGGAACCAAGACTTTGCCCGTTTACTAGTGTGTTTTGGGTCATTGTCTTGTTGAAACAACCATTTCAAGGGCATGTCCTCTTCAGCATAGGGCAACATGACCTCTTCAAGTATTTTAACATATGCAAACTGATCCATGATCCCTGGTATGCGATAAATAGGCCCAACACCATAGTAGGAGAAACATGCCCATATCATGATGCTTGCACCTCCATGCTTCACTGTCTTCACTGTGTACTGTGGCTTGAATTCAGAGTTTGGGGGTCGTCTCACAAGCTGCCTGTGGCCCTTGGACCCAAAAATAACAATTTTACTCTCATCAGTCCACAAAATGTTCCTCCATTTCTTTTTAGGCCAGTTGATGTGTTCTTTGGCAAATTGTAACCTCTTCTGCACATGCCTTTTTTTTAACAGAGGGACTTTGCGGGGGATTCTTGAAAATAGATTAGCTTCACACAGACGTCTTCTAACTGTCACAGTACTTACAGGTAACTCCAGACTGTCTTTGATCATCCTGGAGGTGATCATTGGCTGAGCCTTTGCCATTCTGGTTATTCTTCTATCCATTTTGATGGTTGTCTTCCGTTTTCTTCCACGTCTCTCTGGTTTTGCTCTCCATTTTAAGGCATTGGAGATCATTTTAGCTGAACAGCCTATCATTTTTTGCACCTCTTTATAGGTTTTCCCCTCTCTAATCAACTTTTTAATCAAAGTACGCTGTTCTTCTGAACAATGTCTTGAACGACCCATTTTCCTCAGCTTTCAAATGCATGTTCAACAAGTGTTGGCTTCATCCTTAAATAGGGGCCACCTGATTCACACCTGTTTCTTCACAAAATTGATGACCTCAGTGATTGAATGCCACACTGCTATTTTTTTGAACACACCCCTTTCAACTAATTCAACTAATTGCCCAATTGCACAGCCTTAAGAGCGTGCATATCATGAATGCTGGGTCTCATTTGTTTTCTGAGAATCTACTGAACCTACTGGTAACTTGTTTGCCACGTAGCAATAAAAAAATATACGAAAAACCTTGATTATTCTGGTTAGTCACATTGTACTGCTATTATTTTGAACAATACTGTATATATATATATATATATATATATATATATATATATATATATATATATATATATATATATATATATATATATATATATACACACATTTAAAAAATGTCTCAAATTTTCGCTTATATTTGTGGTTGCCATCCCTCCATGCAGACGATGGTGTGCCGTATTAATAACAAGCTATAAGTTACAGCCGTATGAATCCCATGATGCAGAGCCGTCTGAAATGCACAATCTGATGGACAGATAAATCAAAAGTAGATATGACATGTGTCTGTGAACATTTATGCACAAAGAGACTGCAGGTTTTTTTTTTTTTTTTTTTTTTTGAGTGAAAACGACAAAACAAATACTCCTTGTTAATTATAAGCACTTTTCAACAAAACAAGCCAATTTCTCAGATTTTTCAGACTTGGCTTTCTAAAAGTCAAATTCAAGCACTTTAAGCACCTTGTGCTAACCCTGATATTAGTTCCTGTTTCGTCTTCATTGCTTGTCTGGTCAGCATCGTAACTAGTTTTATGTATCCTGAGTTTTCGGTATTTAACCCTATTCAAGTGAAGCTTAAGACTCCTGCGTTTTCCCTTGCCACAACGAACCATGACATATGAAAGGAGCAAAAACAGATGATGGCTGAGGACAAGCTTTGGGGTTCGCAGCAGGCTGGTCGGAGGTTGGATCAGTATGTGGAGGATTTCCTTGAGCTTGCTAACCAGCTGAGCTGGCACGCCGCCACTGGTGCGTGCTTTCAATTGGGGCTGGACGACGAGACAATCTGATGCGATCTTCATATGATTTTGAAGTGGAAGAAATAAAGGAAATGTTTCAGTCTCATCGTCCTGCACCCTCTGAGTCATACCGCATCTTTCTATACCAGCTTGGTAATGACGGTGTTGTGGACTTGTTTTACCCCATCCTTGTTCCTGAGTTTCCTTTATGGTAACTGTCCTGTTCTTGTTCGGTCGGAATAAACTACATTATAAAAATACTGTAACTGAAAACAGTTATTTTAACTTGTAATAATATTTCACAACGTTACTGTTATATTGTATTTTTTATTTAATAAATACAGCTTTGAACGTTTTAACTGTGACCAGGTGTAATTGAAGTTTATTTGCTTTTCTGCTTAGCGATACTGAGATTGAATTATAGCAGAAAGTACACTGAGATATAAACAAAAATATTTAGCAAAAAAAAAAAAAAAAACAGAACATATAAGGAAAAACTATATTTGTATAATAGATTTGTAAAATAGATATGGCTGCGTGTTTCCATTAAAAGCTAACAGAAATAGGCGTTTTTTACGATGACATCCAGCTTCAATAAGGTCACTGACTCTGTTTAAACCTGTTAAATGAGATTGTGATGACTTGAAATCTAATTATCAAGTTGAAAGGCTCATTTTAAGTTTATAGATTGATTGACCAAAGATGAGGTAGTTTGCTAAGTTATCACACACGGGTCAACTATAGTTAGGTTCTACATTAAGTGCTGTATGGTTGCTACATTTTGACAAGCAAATTTACTGAACATATTATATTCTATTCTATTCTATTAATTATTTATGCCAACTTGTGGCAATGCACATGAAAAGGTTAGTTCCTTGGCAATATTAATATTTTCTGTCTACAAAAGCAGGGTTTTTAGATAGAAATAGAACTATCAAATGAGACAGAATAATGAGGGTATAAAAATATTCACTTCACTGCAAATGAAAGTCATTTTACTGATAGCAGCAGAGCATTTCCATTGCTTTGTGCACTAAAATGATCACATACATGATCAGAAGATGAGCTCCAAATCACCTTCTTATGATTTAGCTTGATGAACAGATCTAGATCAGCCCTTGATGAACAAAAACGTACATTTTCAGATAATGCTCAATTGCCTTTGTTCACAGGCTCCACCCGTCCAACTCTCTCCCTTCTGTCATCAACAGTCTCTAAATCGAGCAGTGCATTTGCTCTGCA
The DNA here is from genome assembly GCF_023724105.1 of Carassius gibelio. NCBI lineage: Eukaryota > Metazoa > Chordata > Actinopteri > Cypriniformes > Cyprinidae > Carassius > Carassius gibelio. The sequence goes on along the minus strand of NC_068409.1, from coordinate 25,086,342 downwards.
GAACTCTTACGCTTGTAGGCAATAAAACACATTGTTAAAGTGACATGTAATTACCCAGGCTCTTATGAATAATTAAGTCACTGCCTCTTATTATGTGCAAACGCGTGAAGATGTCAGGTGATCAATAATGAGAGAGGATAGATATTACATACCAAGCACTTAAAATGAGTCCTGTCCGGTCTCTGCTCAAATTTACATTGACTTTAAAATGGTTAAGATATATGATCCGCAGGAATCAAGGAAGGAAGGAAGGAAGGAAAATACAAAAAGTACAAACATGTAAATTGTATTCTAGTCACAAAACCTGATGGTGAAAAAAGGATTGGATATTAATAGACCTGTTAGCTATATGTTTCCAAAAAATGATGTTCTTTGGAATTTTATATTAATTAAATAATCCTTTAAAAAAAAAAAATACATTAAAGAATCCTGTAAAAAAATTAAAAAATAAAAAAAAAAATAATAATAATAATAATAATAATAATAATAATAATAATAATAATAATAATAATAATAATGGTTCCTATTGTTTTCAACATTGAAAATAATGTTACTTGAGCACCACATTTTTCCTGTGATACTAAAGACTGGATTAATGGCTGCTAATAATTCAGCTCTGCCATTACAGGAAAACATTTCATTTGTAAATACATCACAAAAGAATAGAGCTATTTAAAATTTAAATTGCTTTAATATTTTAAAATCACTGTTTACACTGTTTTATACTGTAATAAGTTCAGCCTTGTGTTTTAGATACCAAAACATGAATAAATAAATAAATAAATAAATAAATAAATAAATAAATAAATAAATAAATAAATAAATAATAATAATAATAATAATAATAATCCAACCAAAAGGTTTGAAGGGTTTTATAAATACAATAAATTATTTATTTTGTATTATTTTGAGGTAGCAGTTATATTGTGGACAACAAGAGCAAAATGTTCCACCATATGCAAAATATTATGCTAAATCAAGGTCGCAATTAATACATATTAATTTAAAGCAATCACTTTAGCCAATGTACACAACTTTGTAAAAGTTTAGTAAACGAACTTGGAGCTGCAACAGCTTTTGATTTAAAACACCTTACCAAATCTAAACTAAACTAAACTATAGAAAACTAAACTTAAATTTTTTTAGTGACGCTTTTCATTCACTGCACCCACTGACTTTAATGACATGAATCAGGACCATTTTAGGGACATGCTGTTTAAGTTACAATCAAACGGGTCTTGTTTCCAGAGAGCCTTCAGCTTTGTTGTACCCTACCCTACAATCAAAGTGAACAACACTTTTTTTTTTTTAAATGGCAGGTATCATATTCCCTTTCAATCTGTTCACTGTTTGTTTTCATGCCACTCCTCACTTGTTGAATGACTGAAAAGACTCGCGAAAGAAAGAGAGGAGCACCAGACATAGAAAGATGTAAGCAAAGGACAAAATGAGGCACGCTTAGAGAATGAGCACGAGAGACAGAATGAAAGAGACGGGGAAACGTGTGCGATAGATGGAGACGGTGGCATAAACACAATACGCTTGGCTCTCTTAAATGGAAATCCAATTTCGAAGAGGCTTACAGAGTTTATGGGAAAAAAGCAAACAAAAAAGAGAGGCCAAAATTGGCCAGCGAGCTGAGAATACTCACACAGATGAGCTATGGTGAAAAAGCATTGCAAATCCTGAGGGCCCAGAGAGAGACAATGATCTTCAATTACCAGCTGCTCTGTTCCCAATTTCAGACAAGAGAAAAAAAGGGATGGGAGTAAAGAGAACAGGGTTGAGATGAGGAAGGCATCAGAAAAAAAAAAAAAAAGCAGGAGATTGTTAAATAGGAAATGAGACAGATGGAGAGATTGGCTGATGGTGAAGAAAAAAAAAAAAAGATTTGCAGGAAAAATTGTTAAAGCAAGACGTGCAAATCAGACCGACAGAAAATGGATGGATGGTATGATTTCAAATTCATTCTATTAGATGGTTAGGGCCAAACTCTCTCTTTCGCGTCCCCATCCATTCTGAGTTGCTTTGCAGCCGAAGCTCCATTTGCAGATCATATCATCTGTAAACACACTGTTACACTTGTCTGTGCGCTGTGCTGTCCTTTCCCCTCATATGTCCTCCATTTTAAAGAAAACAAATAAGTAAACAATCTGTACAAGCAAGGGTATGCAAGGCCTCTACAACAATAAAGACGCATGCCTACATCCTTCACTCACTAGAGAGAGTGTCTACAATCCCTTTCACCTCTAGAAAGAATAGTCCTTTACTGGGTAAACTCTCTGAAGGAATGATTGTACAAGTTCGAAATACCTGAGCGACCACCTTTGTGAACGCTGCACGCATTTCTGGCATTGCTACACACATTTGTCATGTTGCAAAATGCTTGAGGGGAATTTGGTAAGAATGAATAGCGCCCAATGAAGGCAAGGTTTATTTTCACGCACTGTCTGTGTTGTTTTAGCACCTGAATATAAAACAGGACTCTGGGTGGTTAGTAAATGAAATATAGGATTTTGTGCTAAAAAACTAAATTTGTCTCTATACGATATAGTCACCATCACAGAAAAAAAACAAAAAAAAACATGTCAAACACATAAAAAATAAATAAATAAAAACTATTATGTTGAATTTAAATTTTTAGACTATTACTTTTTTTTTTAATCTATTGTCTTGGTGAACTTAAGAGACTTCTTTCAATAACTCAAACTTAATGTGAGAATAAAATAAAATAAAAACATGAAAAGGGGGGGATTGTTTTTTTTTTTTTTTTTTTTTTTTTTTTCACCAAATGCAAAATATCTTGTAATATGAAAAATAGAAATCACATTAAATGCATATAAAGTAACCACAATTTAACATCATATGAACTTTATTGCATATGTGTTTAGTTAATTGTAGTCTCATGAGCTAATGTTTAGAGAGGCATGCAGATTTTTGTTAAATCTTATTATTTCTCTAAAGGTAGGTAGAGCTTTTTCACATTTGGCTCCAAAACACTAGAATAGCCTTCTCGATAACATTCAGGGTTCAGGCACATTCTCTCTGTTTACATCTAGATTAAACACAAATCTCTTTGGCCAAGCATTCAAAAAATGCATCTCATAATCTTGTACTGCAGTTACTATATCTGATCAAATGCAAATGATTATTCCTTAGTTTGGGTTGAACAAATAATTTTTTTGTTTGGTTGATTATGTCTCTATTCGTTTCTCTGGTTTCGGTTTCTATCAAGGAATCATACAAGCTTCAGTCTGGATCCAGAACACCTGAGAAGAGATGCCAAACTCTGAAAAAAAAATATATACATATGTATATATTTTTTCTGTAAAGCTGCTTAGCAACAATTTGTATCACAAAAAAATGGAATTGAATTGAATTACTATTTCTTTATATGTTCCAGAACTGATTTGTCAAGCATTTCCATGAATTGTTAGCTATTGACTGTTTACAATAGCGGAGCAAAGGCGATTCTTACCTAGCATTGCAGCTGTCATAACACTAATTGCAGTTTCCTCACAGTTCATAAAGAGTCGAACAAAGATATTTCCTTTCTTTTACATAGCGGCTCTATTTCTGAGCTTTATTCTATACTGTGAGTATTGTTACCGGTTGATGGTCGGTTTTGCGTCAGAAGTCTAGTGAACAAAGGCATCAAATCTGAAGCTGCTTTAAACCCTTTTCTAAGTGCCTTGGGTCATTATTGCCCTAATTAAATCAGAAAAAATAAAATAAAATAATATATAAATATATTGAGATTCTGCATTTGATTACATGTCAGATGAAGTGCAGCATTTATTTATTTATTTGTCTCGCCCACAAGGGAACAAACATTGCTTAAGATTCATCAGCAACTGTCATGTTCCAGGCGCTCTCGCCATGCCGGCTTGAAAGAGGTGCCGGAGGGCTTCCTTAACACGAGAGCCCCGCTAGTAAAGCGCTTTAATTACACGCACACTCACCGCCGGTGTCTCTTTTCTCTCCTATTCTCATTCTCACCCTCATTTTCCTCCTCTTTGTCCATAATGCACAGCGGCCTCATGTTAACTAGAGGAAGAATGCTTATTTCTACTGCTTTTTTGCTTTCTTTTCCCCGTTAATTCTACTCTTGGCAGAGCTGCCAACGTCTTACTCATCTCTCTCTCTCTGGCTGTATGGAACAGGTGGGAACAGAGACTCATAGATGTCGATTCTTCTTCATTTGGGTAAATGAAATCGGAAACAATCCCCTCTGTTTAGGCTTCAGAACCACTTCCCTTCTCCTCCGCATACATCTGGAGACTGGCAGCCCGCTCTGCTTGCTGGCACTGCCTCAGAGCTGATGCCATTCTCTAGCCAGGCACATCCTCAGAGGAGCCCACCAATCAGAGCTCGGCTCACTCCACTCTGACATCAGACAACCCTCGGCAGGAATGACAATAAGATTCTGCTCACTATGCTAATAGGCTGCTTATTCGAATGTTCATTATTATTAGGGTGTTTTTGAGTTCAATTTCCCAGCAGTACCTCCATCAGCACATCAGAAACGTTGACTTAAAAAACACATGGGCAGTGCACCAAATTTCGCCAATGTCACCTCTCTGACTTCTTCTAAGGGAGCGGATTTAGATAACCGCATGGCACGATACAATCAATAAAAGCGTACATTTGCAAGGTGGCTGTGAATCATCACAGCACTCTGTGTTCCCGTCGGTATACAAAATGATACAAGTTACCGGGCTTCATAACTTACTCGAGTCATTTTGAGAGCGCCGTTCGACTGTAATGAAAAATAGAGACTACAAATAATTCATCTTGCACATAAAATATACTCCGCTTGTTGTTCTAACATCAGGTCGTACCTTGTGCTGTACAACAATATTGATTCGCAGCACTTCTAAAACATCTGTGCAGCGTAGCATTTAAGATGTAAGTTTAAAGTAATACTTACAAAAATGTCTAGATCACGTCCATTATTTCCATGGCTACAGACTGATGAATTGAAACTGTCAAAAGGCCAATTCTATCTCTCTTTCCTTGTACAGCTGCTATCACAGTGATGGCATTTCTATTAGTCTGAATCTCCATGGTGATGCCTGAACAGGAACCATAGACATGGGCATGGGCATGGGCGAGGGCGAGGGCGGCGTAAAGTCTCTTTTATTACTAAAAAAAGTCATTTTCTTATTCACTGTTTGGTTCTGAATTTCTAGTAAATAATAATAATAATAATAATAATAATAATTATAATATCTCTTCAAACAAAGGAGGGAAAGAGCAAAATTATATTTTCTCATTTAATACTATTACTACTGCTTCTATAGCAATTGTCCACTAGGGTAAAAAATTTAAATTTAATTTAATCCTCCCACGATTCTGAACTTAACAAAATAAAGTGTAATTAACAAATAAAGTGTAATTTACTGGACGCTGTGACAAAACATTAAATTCTGCAGTCTATTAAAAAATACAGTAAAAGTGTTTGGTTAATTTGCATAATTAAAAATGTATATAAAAGTTTTTATATTAAAATGATGAAAAATTGGTTTAAATGAACGATTTAATGGCTCACTCATAAATACTTCACTTGTTTCATTACTAGATAAACAAGCATTTTTTGGAACTAATCTCATGAATGAATGATTCAGTGACAAATAACTTTTTTACCAATCACTTGTCTCCACCTAGTGGCAAAACAATGTAATGGACACAAACGATATTTGAAGTGCAAATTACTTTTAAAAGATGATTTGCTCTATTTTGATCGCTATCAAAGACATCAATGTATATGTTTAAAAAATATCGAAAGTATTTCTGTGAATGAATGCGATGTTGTGTTTACACCAGACGCAAAGCGAATAAGCACATCACATTACTCACTCTAGATTATATGTGTGATGTTTTTCGTGTCAGTTGTGCAAATAAAAAAAACGCGCGATCAACCATGGAGGAGATAACTACAATCACTGTTTTATACCTGTTGTCAAAAAGTCCCAAATACAATGGAAAACCAAATGCCCACATGTCTGGGTTCACCGCACCGTCCAGAGAAGGATGAGTAAAAGTTAAGATCCTGTATTAAAGTGTTACATTTTACTTCTGTGTATATACACTGAAATTGCTATTATTTTTATTATTGATATCAGCTTCTCTATAGCCATACTATCAGGGTGAGGCGAATATCGTGGGTTCACGGCAAACACATTGTGCATTTCACATCATTTGCACTGCTCGGTGCAAATTCACCTCCATTCGCATCTTTGTGTTGACATCCTATGTAATCTACTCATGCAAATAATTACATTCATGCCAGGTGTGAACACACTTTAAAGGTTTAATAGACATTGGGGAATAGTTGTCATGAGATTGCGTGGGGGTTTGAATCGAGATTGCAATATTTTAACGATTAATTGTGCAATTCTAAGTACAATATTCCTATTCTTCTCATAAACTATACATTTTCTATCAGTTTTTCTATCAATAACTGACAGGAACATTTGGTTCTTTCTGCCTTTTTTTACCATTACAGAGTAGAGTTCCAAGAAGAGAAGTAAGTTGAGGTCTTGGTAGACTAATTCGAATGAAACAAGCAATAAGGGATGATGATATGATTGCAGAGATTTATTAACCATGTTTAAGATGCCCAAAGATCTTATTTACACAGCTCCCACTGAAAATAGAACATCTCCAGCTCACAAGAGGCCGAGAACTCACCACCTCTTCATCTGATACCCAGAAATCAGTGATCACTGAAGAAAAGCTTCACCCATATGTGACTCAGATCTACTAAGCAGTGAATAACTGGGAACAAGTTCTCTTCTCTCCATCTGTTTGCTTGATCTTTGCTTAAAGCAATTGGCATAAATTTTACTTTAAGTTGCAGTAACTAGAACTGTCGTTGAACTATCATGAACCGTGTCGTCGCAAAGTAGGTTTCTATTTTAAATTGGCCAATATAGTCTGCAGTGGAAATATATAGCGCTGAGGTACAAATTGAATTTTGCCATGCTCAAATTGGATTTTTATATGCTAATTCACTTTCTGCAAATGATCATTTAAATCAAGCTTTCATTTAGGATATGGCAAATTTACTTTATACTATCGCACAATCTAATTTATGTGACCACAAAAAAGGAATAAATGGCTTCACAGCTTCCTATACTCTCCTCTTCTCTCACCACCCCTCTCTCGCTGCTAGCAGACTGTGATACTGTCAAATTCCCGCACGAAACACCTACCTCACTGTAAAAACATGAAGGCCCTCATAGGAGCGGGACCAACAGGCTTACCAACACCACAAATCTGCCAACATCTCTCCACTAGTGTAAGGACGGCAGCGTGCAATTGTTATTCCTTCATGGCATTTTCGGTTAATGCAGTTATGCAGCTGAAACACGCTAACCCTCCACCATGGCACACACACACACACACACACACACTCCCATCTGAGAATTAAGCAGGCTTTGAGAGAGATGAGTCCACGTTGATAGAGACAGCCCTCGTGATAATTGTGCACTTCGACATCCAGCTTAATGAAACTCCCGAGATTTCCATCAATCTTCTTTCCTCCACTTTCTACTCCCCCTCTCTTTCTCTCTTTCCCTTCCCTATGCTAACTCTACCCGCCCATCTCCCTGAATCCATCTCTTTCTCTCTCTTACCGCAAATCTCTCACTTCAAATAAGTCCCTGTCTACACTCCCACCTCTCTTGCTTACTTTCCTGCTTTTATTCTCTCTTCTTCCTTCTGTATAATGTCTTTGGCTCATGGTATGTTGGCAGGCTTGAGCTCCAGCGTTGATCAGCTTCATTCTGTTCTCGTGAAATGGTAGCGTGCCGTACCCTTGAGCCTAGCCACAGTATCTGGATGCTTGCAAAATGAAAGAAGTCAGCTCACATGGCGTGAAATGAAAGAAAAGAATAAGCTGATGCATGCGAAAGAAAGAAAAGAGAAAGGCTGAGCTGTTCTGCATGACGGAAAGGGATCGAGCGAGGCGGGAGGAATGAGGCGTTCTGCTGGACCACAAAAATGGAAGATGATGCAATGATGCTACAATGCATAAATAGATGAATACATTTATAAACTGTATTTGTGTGCTTTTTTAAAATAAAGTGATCTATCTATCTATCTATCTATCTATCTATCAAGTTAAGTTAAACATTTTTTTTCTATTAAAAATATCTACATCCTTCAAACAAGGCAAATATAAAAGTTACTTTTTTGTCGTTGTTTGTTCGTTTTCGGTTTATATAGACTTACAAGCATCTGGTGCTGTAAAGCCTGTGTATTGAGCATAAAACATGGCTTTCCCTTTATAAATAATTTGGCATTAAAAATTATGTGCTGTTGAATTGTATTCATTCAGTTCGACAGAATTTCATTATTTCTGCACATGACAACAGACTGGAGTTAGTTCATCTAAATGTAGCTATTACACACTTTCTCCCAGCAGGATCTAAATGGCACGTTCGGCTTCCTGCTGCTAACTGCCAGATGTGTTTAGCCATGTGCTTGGTGTAGCATATTTTCTCTTCTTAGATTTATATTTGAAACAGACACGTGTCCATACATGAGGGATTGATGTGTTATATAACGCCTGAATAAATAAGTGCCCTGGTGACCTTTATTAACAGTATAAAAGTTAAGTAATTAAATATAAATGTACAGTGATACATTATATGGTGCTTGATCCTACAGGGATGTCATGACATGCTTTGGAATATAGGTTATCAAGGATTTTGCTTTGAAAAATTATTTGTTTACCTTATATAGCTGTCTTCTATATGGTTCTACATACAGAAAATATACATTTCATGTAAGGTTTTGTAAAGATGAAAACCTCATTCTTCACAAATAAATAAATAAATAAATAGATAAATCCAGGACCCGCAATTAAACAATACAACTATAAATAAAAAAATAAAAAACTATAAAATACAAAGAAATTAAAAAATATAAAAATTGTATTCAAATAAAAGTTTGTAAAAATAGGTAATTACATGTATAAAACTAACTAAACTATGTTTAATTGCTAAAATTGGTATATATATATATATATATATAAACAACCTGAAATGAAAGATTAATAAACAAATTAAATAAATAAAGCCAAAAAGAAAATTACCACAAAAAAAAAAACACTACAAAAGCAAATTATGACAATTAAAACATTTATTTTAGTTTATTTACTAATAAATTAATTAAATAATTAATAATGTTTTCAATAAAGCCTCCAGCTAAAGCCATACAGCCTCTGTGAAAACAAGCCCCAGACTCCCTTAGACATCACATTATCAAAGGGATACACCTGAGACCATGGACCTAATATCCATTCAGATGACAGGTTTACCATGTTTAAACTCACTTAGCACTACATTTCCCTTCACAGATAACACAGTTTACTGGAGACCCCCATTCATCACCCTATCATATTTTCCCTTTCTTTCACAAGCTTTTTCATATACATTTTTGTAAGAGTTAGAAGAGGTCGACATCGAATTTACAATCGTTTTAATATCATAGCACAGTTGTGGTGATTTACAGCGTTAAACCCATGATTGAGTTAAGAAGTTGGGAGCGCATGGGCTTAGAACCGCTCTGCATTACTTTGCACAGGCTCATATATATCAATGCAGACTGGCTTTTAATGCAAATGACCTATGGTCGATATTGCTGTGCTTGCTTTCCTTGACATCTTTCCATTTCCGCCCTCAGTTAAAGAGAGCGTGTAGCATTTGAAATACAAATCACACAATACAGACACAGGCGAAGGTGTTCACCAAGTGCACAAGCTGCCGGCAGAAATTCTCCTTCTTTTCTTGCCCATTTATACTATTGATTTTCAAAATCAAAACACTCTGCCTTGAGCAACTTTAAGACGGTGAAAATCAGTGAAACTGGGTATATTTTTGTGAGCAAGCAGGAGGTGTCTATAGTGTAGATGTGAAGATCAAGGATAGGGCCTGAAACTAGGGGTCACACATTTCTAAGTGCTTATGGCTAACTCCTTCATTTAGTGGTCAGGGGTCATATAAAGAGTATACGGTAAATACAGGTGTATGAGTTGGTCTTACTGAGCCTTAAAATACTACTTTATGCTGGAAAGCACTCTGTTGTGCGTAATGAAATGGATGAAGTAGGATATGGTTTTGCCTCCAAAGCAAACAGATTCAATGATATTAATCTATAGAGTGTGGCTGTTGGAGTAATTTCCCAAAGGGTAAGAAGATATTATTACATTCATCTTGAGTGTACGGAGACACAATACAATATGATTATATACCATGACCACAACATAAGGTTTCTTTCACCCTCTTTTTTCTATCCATTTTTTTATCTCTCTCACACTATCTTCATAACTTTATCAGTGATAATCACATTACAAGTGAAGTGGGTTAAGTTAACAGATTACTTTTTTCCCCCTCAATTAATGAGTGAAATATGGCATTACTTGTTAAATATTGTATTTTAATCATCTAATTTACATTTTCAGTTGGGCACAAAATAAGTTAAAAAAAGGACAATTTGTGGAACATTTTTTTTTTTTAAATAAATAAAACTAATAAAACTAACAACAAAAAAGCACAACTAAACACAAAAACACAAAACATGCCAAGCATGCACGCCACCGTGGAGATTAATCAGCTAACAGTGAATGAAAAAAGAATTAAGATAATTTTTTTATTATTTAATAAACGATTGTAAATTGACAAACTAATTCTAACATGTTTAAAAGCAACATTCACTATACATGATGACGTCTGTAGTGTATACACCTTTTATATGGAAGCTCCACAGTCTACGGGCATCTCAAGCAAGAATATGTCACGGCACGCCACTTCTGACCACAATGAATCACCGCTGAATGGATCGAAGTGCCAGAAATTGCTGACATTATGAAGCATAGCGTGCTCCTGGCGAGTAAATCTCGCAGAGCTTCAAAATAAATGACCAACCACAGATGACCAACCTACAGGAACAAACTCGCTCTCTCTCTCTCTTCCTCATTCTCAATCATGCAGTCAGTCAATCATACACACATTCACAAACACATCTGTTTCTGGATGAAACCATGCAGATGTTTTGCATCTCGCTGTATATTTAGCGGGTTTTTGGTGTTGCACAGTGAGGGCTTCTGTTTACAAGCTTTGAGGGAGATTTTCATCATAACATACATGAAATATGGCACTCTGAAGAAATTCATATACTGTACTAACAGACGATGTACAATGATAAAAAAAAATAAAAAATAAAAATCTAGCTCAAGTACATGACCAAACAGGACTTTAAAAGGAGATATAAACCTCTGCAAAATAGTGAGATGTGTTTATCTAGAGAGAGTAAAAAGGCAGCATGGGATATTATGCAATAGAATTCCTTAAAAGTTGTTTCATTAACAAACTAAAATTGTTGGAATTTGGTCACAGCTCTTATTAATAGTAACAGTCAAACAAGTGACATTTTATTTGATCTTTTTAACTGCCTTTTTGTCATTAAATACACAAACCTTTCCGTCTGCGTCTGAATTCCTCTCTTTAATCTGAGGTTCTTAACTCACTGTAATAGTATGGTAATGAGCCTTCATTTTAAGCATGAGATGCCGTAATGAGACAGCAACTTGTATCAACTATGATGGGCTTGAAAGTCAATGCCTAATCATGTTATAAAATGTTGTATTACAGCAATTAAAGAAGCCTGTTTTTACCGTGGATTCAGTCATCATCATCATCATCATCATCATCGTTTGAGCTCCAAACTGACTGGAGGCAAAATCTTAAGTAACTGCTGACCTTAAAAATCAGAGTAACAGCTTTGTAATTGATAATGTCAAATGATCACACGACTCACACTTTTTCCCTCCCTCCAAACAACCATTTTGTGCATTCATTAGTGTGGAGTGCTTTCCAGACTTTCACAAGAATATCAAAGGTCACACTACATAATGTCAGCCAGAGTACATGAGCTGTACAGAGAGGGAGCGTTTCAGAAGTGCTGTGTGAAAGTCATTGGAGTGGAGTGAACTCAGGAAGGGCTGGGCCGGGCTGGAACAGACTGTGGCTGATTGACTGTGATCTGCAGGCGATCTTTCATGTGTTTTGAAGGCAGGGGGAGGGGTCTCGCTACCTACTGACAGACGGAGCAAGGCCGGCTGAAATTGATATGATGGGTTTCCCCTTTCTAGATGAGCAACTCTCTCTCCTTTTCTGTTTCTTTTCGTTAATGTGGTCTACCTTCAGCATGTATCGCAGTTGATCTCTTACGCAGCCAGAGCCATTTTAAATCTGCAGGCATTTGTGTGTGTTTATTTACTTTTAGAAATATGTGCACATACAGAGGTTTTCAATTGACCAAAAGTTCTGCCTCGCTGCATGAGCTACTTCATACCCCTTATTTTAAAAAAAAAGTTTTTTTTTTGTTTTGTTTTGTTTTTTGTGGATCACTATTTTATACATGAAGGTCTCTTATGTTCACCAGTGCTGCATTTATTTGATAAAAAAAAAAAAACACAGTTAAACAGTAATATTGCAAAATATTATTAACATGCAGAATAGATGCTTTCTATCTTAATACTTTTTTTAAAACGCAATTTATTCCGGTGATGGCAAAGTTTAATTTTCAGCAGCCATTACTTCAGTCTTTAGTGTCACATGATCCTTCAGAAATCATTTCAAATACACTGATTTGGAGCTCAATAAATATTTCTTATTATTTTCAATGTTGAAAACAGCTGCAGCATTGTAGTTGGAAGCAGATTTGTATTTAAAACCAACAGATTATTTTTTTCACGATTCTTATATGAATAGAAAGTTCCAAAGAACAGCACTTGTTTAAATCTCTTCTAACATTTATAAATATATTTACTGCCATTTTAATCCATTTAAACATTTCCTTTTTGAATGAGAGTATACATTTCTTAAATATAATAATACATTATTATTAGTAGTAGTAGTAGTATAAATGAAATCAACATAAATGTTTAGTGACCAATTTAATGAGCAATATTAGATTATTTTTTACTTTATTGGGGATATCATGGTTATTTAATAATTTGCGCTCATTTTAAAAGCGTGCAGTATTTTTGAAACTGCTGGACCATATTCCAGCTCATCCATGTCTTTGCAGCAGCTTTTGTTACGTATCATTACTCATTTTTAGTGGCTTGCAAATGCCCTCGACATCACTACTGCATATAGCCTATATCTTGTATTGCACTCCCTCATGCATTTTACCTCTTGTGTTTGATTAAATAAGAGGTAAGAATGGGGGAACAAGGCCCTGTGGAGAGCCAGGTGCACGATTATTAACCTCTCTGTCGGATAGATGTCTATTTCACCACAGGCCTGCTGTGAAGAGCCAGCCAAGGTGGACGTCCAGACGAAGAATGGGCCAGAAGGGTAGAGAGGAACATTATCCTTGTGGCTGTCTCCCCCCTCTTTAGACGCACACATGCACACTTACACCTACACACACACACACACAGTATAAACACACGAGCAGCACCTGATAAAACGTCCTTCATACTGTGACTTTTACTGCTGTTCCTCCCAAGAGTCTGTCAGGGTTGTCAGAGTAGAGAAGCTGGCATCAGATAGTATTCGATATGTGCCGAGTCTAATTTAAATAAAGGCATTTAACAAATCACTGGTGTGGGTTTGCTTAATTATGCCGCAGATTCCATGGAATATGAATTCGGGGAGGACTTTTACGTTTTGTCTTCCTGAGCTGAGGAGTCAAAAGGTTCTATTTGCCCTCTTCTTCACACTTCTTATCAACTTCCTGAACCAACTCTTCAGACGGCGCTATAATTACTCTTGTGGGCTACACATTGGAAAACCATGTCCCTTCACAAAAGTCACTCAAACTAAACTTCTTGTCGCCTTTTAATTAGGCTATTAATATGCAGTTAGCTCATAAAGGCCACGCCAAAAGGTATTAATGACATAATTGAGCCAGCCACATTCGTGAGTTCAGGCCAGCACAATTTTTTTTGATGTCTAATAATTACTTATAAACATAAGGAAATGGAATAAGAAAATGCAATGCATAAAACTGTGGCTCCCTTCAATCCAGCTGACAAAAAAAAAAAAAAAAAAAAAAAAAAAAAACTAAACAAAAAAAATCTAATGCCACCCTGCAAATGAAATGGGAGAGCGCCTTAGGAACCGCTGATTGTGATTGACACAGGAGGTGATTTAAACTGATTTCATATAGTCATGTTAAGAAAGAGGAAGTGTGTTATTGTGAAACTGCTGAGCCACATTTAATGAGAAGCTTCAATCTTCATACTGTGGCTCCTTCTGGATTCTCAAAGTTGTGAGAAATACATTTCACCGGAGACGTTTGCTGCTGAGTCCTGCTCAGACGCAGAGATTTAGAATGTTCTCAGAGATAATATATCAATAAATCATATGACTTTGTGACCTTAAACTCAGAGATGGTGTTTTACCCTTATATTCAGTTTTTGATGTCTGAGAGGCATTGATCAAATGTTCTGATGTGGAGAGTCTAAAGGAGACTAAATGATTGGAAAAGTTTGTCATATGTCACCAGAGAAAAGTTTGTTGTTTGCACTGGAAAATTTAGACATTTAGATATTTTTGAAAATAAATAAATAAATTAGAAGTAAGTAAATTAAATTGCATATGAATGAATCATTTGCAGGTAACACTTTAAAACAATGTTCCATTAGTTATCGTTGGTTAAATACTTAATTAACATGAACAAACAATGAACAATACATTACTGTGTTTATTCATCTTTGTTAATGAAAATACAGTTATTCATTGTTAGTTCATGCTAATTCACAGTACATTAACTAATATTAACAAACACAACTTATGTTTGCAAAATAGATAAGGTGAATTTTCATTTCACTTTAATGTAATATGCAATACCCGGCATGAAATAACAGTTAACAATGCTTGCATTTATTACTCTTGGGTCTCCTTTTCAGTTTCAAGTTCTATAAATGAATGGAAATTAGTTTATCCACTAACGCAAATTAACAATTAAAAATGATCAAAAATATGTTTAGAAAGAAACATTAATCTAGATCAATAAGTGCTACAGAAAAAAAATAAAAATACAAGCTAGAGAAAAGAAGGGTTAAAGCAGAGAAAACCAAAGCTCCAGATTTGGAAAGAACATTTTTAGCAGCTATACATATATAGCTTTTGACCAATGAGAAGCAGCGTTTGCGTGCTGCTGACTGTGCCTGTCCCGGTCTGCAGGTGTGTGTGCTGTCGGGGTGTGGGCTGATGTATGGGCAGAGGCCTTGCTCAGGTGTGAGCTAATCGAGTGTCAAATGAGCCTGAGAGGAAGCTCGCGCTGAACGATTCAACGATGCAGCTGTGTCCTCCTCCAAACTTGCGCACACACACACACACATTTACTTTTCCGCACACATGCACAATGGACAACAAAAGAGAGGAGCTGTAAACATCCACCTGGATGCACACAGCAGTACCAAGCTGTGTCACCACACACGTCTAAGTAGGATGGTCCGTAAGCATGAGCACTAGGCAATCTAAACAAACGGAAAATAACATTTGCGCGGAAGCGAGGCAATTTCAGATTTTTTAATTCAATTGAGTTGCTTGTTACTTCCGCTTGAAGGAAGGCGCATTGTTTAAGATCTCTTTTGCCATCTTGCACTTTGTCTGTTTGGACTGCTTGTGTTGGGGAGGTCAGGGCAGGTGAAGGTTTCTTCACCGGTGTGGAAGGACCATCTGTGTGCGGCTGGTGATCCGACTGGCGACGGTCTCCTTGACCAGCCAAGGATGGTTGAGAAGGGACTGAGGAGAAACAAACTTTATACCCCCCCGTCTTCATTCTCTCTCCCTCTTCCTCTATTGTTAGTCTTCTTCTTTCAGCTCTTTCTTCTTCATTTCACTCCCTGGAGACTGAGGGACGTGCAGCAGCTGTGCCCTAGCAAAAAGGGAAAGATTTAAGAAAAAGACTGAGAAAGGAAAAGGCGGGGTGGGACATCGACCGTGACCCCATAAGTGCCGCAGCATCGAGCGGTGCACAGCGATTCTTATTCCACAACTGTTTGTGTGGCCATTCAGGTGTCAGTGTAGATTTAAATGCGAGGCGTACAGGAGTTTGATACCTCTGTCACCCCCAGTTAATTGTGCCTCTTTCCTTCTTTAACTGTCTGCTCTCCACAGATTCGCTTTTAATTAGCTGCCACATTGGTGTGTCAGTGCAACGGGGAGATGTTCCTGACGCACTCTCAGTCAGAAAAGGACAATCTGCATCCTGCCATGAGATGAGAAATGAGAAATACACTAAGTCTGGAATTGTGTACGTCCTGCTTCTCACAAATGATGCCAATTATGTGCATGGGTTACATGAATGTGGAAGACGAAACTATAAGCAAGGAGTCAAACAATATAAATACATAGATCCACAAATGCAAATATGTCAACATGATTGTTTTCTTAGCAAGAACTGTCCTCTAAGCATAAACAGCATTATGGAGCCATGTACCACAACCCAGCAAGCTGTCTCACTGCCTACATACTGAAGAAAGCCCTTTTTGGGGTCATGGAACAATCTACAAAAGACAGGAACTCACATAATTAATGCTTGAGCTAAA
Source organism: Carassius gibelio (assembly GCF_023724105.1). NCBI lineage: Eukaryota > Metazoa > Chordata > Actinopteri > Cypriniformes > Cyprinidae > Carassius > Carassius gibelio. The sequence goes on along the minus strand of NC_068409.1, from coordinate 25,069,763 downwards.
CACACAATTAGTTTCAGTATGCACAACACAACAGTGAATATGCTGATTCAAAATAAATGCAAATTCTGATTTAAAAAAAAACAAAACAAAAAAAACATGTAAACTGGAATTTATATAAAAAAAAATGCTTTGACAGATGAATGAATTGTTAACCCAATAAAAATACTAAAACATACAGTACAACAATTAATGATTTGTCAGTTCCTTTTGTGAAGTCTTTAGTATTTAAATGAGAGCACTGGAAATGTGTTAAGAAGAAGTGAAGAAGGAGTGAAGAAGTAATTAATTCCAAGTAACTTCAATCTTTAGTACTGCATAAAAAGCCACAGATAATATATTCTCTGCATCATGGAAGTACTCTACGTATGATCAGAAAAAGTCACTTTTCACATTTGTTGGCGAACTCTTTTTTTTTTCTAAGCAGCAGAAATAGACTGACTTGTGTATACTGCCATTTAAACATTTTGCATAAACATAAACAAGTCTATATGATATGTATAGCCAGAGCACACTCCTGTAAAGAGACACTTTTGTATTTTGATGTATTCTATCAAGAAAATCAACATCAGACATTTTATTCACTTAAAATACAGACAGTAAAAAATACATAGATTATTATTTAATCATTTTAATGCATACCAAAATAGACAGAGTTGTATTTAGTACATTCTGATTATAAACAACGCGTTTACCATTCTGTCCACATTTTTGGTCACTGAGTTAAATCCAATTCATTCTAGGACTACCTTCCCCTGGCAAAATGCTAAAAAACAAGCATGCATTCTTTTTAGCATTTTGGCAGCTTTGCATGCATTCTTAGGGAAGACAATCCAAAAATGCACTACAATGAGCTCATGGCAAAACAAGGTGCCTTAAGATTAGGGTTGCAAAAGGGCAGAACATTTCCAGAAACGTTCCATGGGAACAAGTTCCGCTTTGCATCAAAGAAAAACATTTTAAAGTATATTAAAACAGAAAAAAAAAAAAACATTATTTAAACCTGTTATACCGGTTATACCACGCAATATTACTGTTTTGTTCTGTATTGTTTCCTTGATGAGCAAAACAAATGCAATGTTTAAAACAATATAAATGGTAAAAAGACTCCAAACTCTTGACCAGTACTGTAATTCTGTATGAAAAGAGGCAGCATAATTAAAGTCTCTTCCATTTGGATTTACATTTATGACTTCTAAACATGCTGCCACCATAGGCTGCTCACTAGGTTTTGGAACAAAGCAAAAGAAGCATTAAGACAGCAGGCTCAAGCACGTACACGTCTTCACACCTGACCTTCAAATCTCTTTGGTGTCTTAAAACCTTGTTGCCATTGTGATTATGTACCCGGAGCGTTATGGTGAGCTGTAGAAACAAGTTATGCATGGCTGCACCACAGGTGTCCCTGCACCGAAGGATGTTAGTTTTCCTCACACATTCTCTGAAGAGGACCCTCTCCGTTCCCCGCAGTCACTTCATGAACAAACACTCTGAATACTAATGCATGACGTTCCACTCCTGTTGATCCAAATCCGCATGCAGTTTATGAAAATCAATGCATGCGACTGACCCCTGTTTGGCACAGATGGCTTGTAAGAGGTATATTGGAATTGCTATTGATGGCACCTCAGTAATTAAGCCGTAAGATGCACACCCAGGATTTTATTTAGATGTCCTCGCACGCCGTCGTCTCAGAGGGGTTGGTTTTAGAGCTCTGACATTGATACATCCACAGTTCAATCAATGCATAACAAATTATAGTTTAGATACTGTAATTAGAAGTTTTCTCTGAGCTGCATCCTATTGAGTCTGTGTTGTTGGTTTTTATTTTTCCTCCATCGTTCTCTCCCACATTGAATACTATACAGCTTCAGTTAAGAGTTCTTCTACTGGCAATTAGTCAAGAGAGCCCGAAGTACAGGACAGAACATGTTTTAATAGAGTTTCCAATTAAGTGGTGTCAAACAACCATGTCACTGGAAAGCTCCAGTGATGGTGTGGGTATGAAAGTAAGAGAAAGAGTGAAGACAGAGGGACGTCGAGAGAGGGAGAGGGAATATCAAAGAGCGTAGACAAGGTAATTGCAGTAGTGGCCCATGCACGTCTCATCTGCAGAGGGATTTAGGTTGTACTTACGACGGTGACAGTTCGCTAATGCTTTGACAGTCAGCAGCCTTATGCTGTTATGTCACACCACGAATGCTAAGGGGTAATTGAACAAAATAAATGACGATCTAACTAACCAAAGATTTATGTCGGTGTTGTTTCTTTGTGCTCTATCAAAAGAGACATGTAAAATGACCCTATATGGTTTATTTAATGACTATCTTACTGCATTAATCAACAGTTCTCATTATTCTAAAAAAGACTGTTAGATTTCAGAAACTTTCAACGTTTCTTTACAATTGACATAATAGTGTGCAATAAAGCATGATAAACCAATGAAACATCCATAACTCCGACTTTTCACAACAAAATCAAATCCTGCTTTACATTTTGCACTGATCATTTTACTCTTAACTTGGAAATGATATGGATGTTATGGATATTTGGGATGAAGCTTGTTTTGAGCAGTTAGTTTAGTTAATTAGTAAAACATTTAGCTTTATTCCAAATTGCCAAATTTATTCCTGTCATGCAACTTTGACCATTTTGTAATATTTTTCTTCTTCGTGTTTTATGATGAATTTAACCAAGACAGTCCATACAGATTATAAAAAACACACACACACACACACACAAAAAAAAAAAAAAAAAAAAAAAACACTATAGCCCATTGAAACTACACACTTATTATTTTCTTATTCTTATACTCTTGAAAAATGTTCATGTTCCAAAAATGGTTTTCATAAACTATGCCACAGAAGAACCCCTTTGAGTTCCATAAAGAATTTTTCAGTGAGCAGTTCTTAAAAGAACCACTTTTGTCTTGGTGTGAATAACATTTCATTAATCTACACTATAAAGAACCTTTTGAGAATTGAAATGTTCCATGGATGGTAAAGGTTCTTAATGGAACAACTGACGCCAATAAAGAAACATGTCTTTACAAAAATAAAAGAGTACTGAAAACATGTACTGTAGATAAAAGACAAATGTATGCAGAAATAGGTCATATGACGGAAAATTAAATTTTGCTTTTGTTTTGCACATTTCGTGTTATCATTAAAACAGCTACCATTAGAAACCGTAAATGAATAACTTCAAAAAGTAGAAAATCTTTAGTCTCTTGACTGACAAAGACTCAAACAGCTCAAATGTTGTGTGCTAAATGTTGAGAAAACAACATACAAAATTAGCTGCAGCGTCATGGAAAATGAACATGTTTCACACTGACAGCAATCCATTCCTGCCATGCCTGATATGAGGCCAACTTCCAACAGATTTTTACCTGGGTGGGCTCACCACACCCTGTCTTGAGAGGAAGAGTCTTTGTTTTTCAGCTTGAGCCCCTGATTGCAGTGGCAAACAGAATTTTTTTACCCCAGCCTAGTGGATCTGTTTAATACACTTGGCTGACTTTGATAAAGCATTACACAGAAAAGCCTGGCTCGCTACCCAGCTTTCTTCCCCCAGTTAAATTCATGATATGCCTATTCAGCGGAATTACATCCGTGCTTTCAGGGCAAGTGAGACAGGAACCCGGGCAGTGAGAGAGAGGGAGAAGATACAGCGAGAGAGCCTTCGGCATGGTTCTCAGAATGTGTCTTTAATGGTGTTGCAGCATGGTAAAAACACACCCAGGCCTCTTTTCCCCATGTTTTCCCATCATGCATTGCTCTGCAGCTATGAACGGCAAATTACAATACATAACAGTGCAGCGTCATGTATAAATAGATATTTTGGTAACACTTTATTTAGGGTTACACATTACATGTACTTACTAACTGTCATAAATTATGCATAGTTACATGCAAGTAACCCTAAACCAAACCCCAACCATACAGCAAGTACATTTAGTTAATAAATATTACTCAGTACTTAAATGTGTAATTACACTGTAACAGGGACACCTTAAAATAAAGTGTAACATATTTTGTATGCAGGGATTCTGAATAAAGAGTTAATAAGTAGCCTACCTTTGGTAAAGATTTGCATCATCTGCCTAATTGAAACTGAATGCATTATTTATGAATCTCAAAGTATCCTTAGGCTGGATGGCCAACTTTGAAAAAGAATTGAAATAAATAAATAAAACATAATAAGTATTAGGCATCTGCCAGGTACCCTCTAGGTTTTTTTTTTTTTTTTTTATGATAAAGTGAGTCAATTAGATATACACTAGGTTTATTTAATCCCATTAGCATTATAGGTACAATGCACATAATAGTGTACTTTTAACTTTTATTTAGTTTATTATTATTATTTTTTTAATTTTTGATTTTTGTTTAATTGATTAATGGGCATTGACATGTAAAGGATAAACTATACTATGTGTACATACAGTTTAAGATCTGCAGAAATCTTTACAAATGGTCTGTCCTGTTTCTAAAAACTGGCAAGAGCTGGAATATGCCTGAACTGAAGTAACCAAGTTCAGTGCTCAGACACACACACACACACACACACACACACACACACACACACACACATACACACAAATCCCTAGTCCAACAGGTTAATCAGCTAATGGAGACACTTTGTCCAAGAAAGACATTTTAATTGCAAATTCACACAGAAATTAAATTTAGATGAAATTATCATTGAGACTCAAATAGGTGTTCTAGACAGTGTCTTTGTTATGGTGTAAAATTAAGATTTCCTTCATTAAGTTATGTGTATGTGATATCTCACAAAGGTTCAGTAATAACTATAAATGCAATGACGTTAAACACATTAATAAAAAAATTAAATAAATAAAAAATCCCATTATATTAGAAACGCCATGAATTTCATGAATTTAATACCATTTAACTTAAAGTATTTGCAATGCACATACCCTTCCAATCAATATATATATATATATGTCTATGTACAGAGTAAATACATACATACATACACCACACACTTTTGAATTGCAGTGCATTTAAAAAATATTTTATATAATACACTGTTACAAAAAAAAAAATAATAATAAAAAATACAATATAACAAAATACAATATAACATATACTCTAGAAAATCCACTCTTTGAATATTTGAATACTAATGACGCTCCAGTTTCAGTTAGTTTTATCATCTCATGGACATCTGCTCCATAAATACAGCAACATGACTACTGTGCAAAGTGCTTTAGGAGGCCAGTCTACAAAGAAACAACATATTGAATAAGCATGGTAGAGTAAATTGCCCAGTCTGTCTTTGAACAACTTGTAAAGCATATTTAGAAATGATTAATGATTCCTTAATGGTTGTGTGATCTGTAAAATATGAGCTTCTGGTACATATATAAGGCTGGACAATTATGCCAGAAATCAAATTGGATCAAGTTATATTAAATGAATGAGATAATTCAAATGTACTATTTCAAAATCACTGAAACAGGTCAATAAAAAAAAAAAAAAAAAAAAAAAAAAAAAACTACAAACAAACCATTAGATTAAAATACATTTATTTGTTCAGTTACGGTCATTAAAAGTATTATTATTATTATTTTTTTTATTAGAATTTTTTTTTTTTTTATTAGAATTTTTAATTAACCTTTAGAAACCGACTTATATTTATATTTGTGTATGCAATATGCATGAATGAGCATTATGTAACTTGTGCATGTGTTCAACATCATAGCCAGTGAAGAGGACCTACTATACACTTGGTCTCAGGTGTTAGTGCTGTATAGCACAGCGAACATGTTAAATCAGGTCACCTGTGTGATGAGCAGATTTGTGTGCTCACAGCATTTTTATTTAACTTTGTCTGTCAAACTTAGAAGTTCAAATTTGTACAATAATAAGCTGTTCTAAACAGTAACTCGATGCACATTAACATATATCAATGTTCATTTATTAGTATAATTAAGTGCTGATTTGTGATATACAGTATGTGTGAAAAATTGCCTTCTGGATCATATCTGCTTTCACATAAACAATAAGACCGCCCTTTTTCAAACCTGTAAACATCTGCAGGCAAAGATTATTTTTGTACTAGGTCATTTATTTATCCCAAAACTTTTCTACAGCAGCCTATAAATCCTATAGACCATGTACAGCAGTGAAAGGGGTTAGTGGGAAAGAAAACCGAGAAAAGAAACTTTTGCAATTTCAAAAGTTTTTTTTTTTTTTCAAATCATCAGTCAGTAAATGGCACAGAGTTACTTGTATCAGTGATGCGCGGGTTGATCCAAAATGAGCAGGTGCCTGCGGTCACCCGCGCTTACGAGTCATCCAAAAATATTTTGAAATGATATTCAGATCGCGGTCGGTCGGGTCATTTGAAATAAAGATGCCAACTAAACCTTTGTAATTTATGTAGTTCACAATTTTTTATTACATTGGCCTACACTTTAAGCTGAGCCGCAACTCAGCTTGTGCCTCACAGATTTGAGAAATATAGGCTATACATTACAGAAAGCTTGAAATGTCTTTTAAACGAAAATATTCAAACCAGAATAAATGGGCTACTCTCTGATTATGTCTCTCTGGGGTTAGTCCGCATCGTCAACTTCATCTTTGCAGCGACACAGAAAACACCAGTTTATTACTAAACAATTAAATGTCTCCTTGCATATTTTCGAACCAGCAGGCCATTCTGGGTTGAGCGAGCGACCCCACGGAATGAGTGAGCAGAGTGGAATATTCAGACATACGTTCTCTGCTCACCAACTCTGATCTGAACAATCCCGACCATCATCGTCTGTTGAACTTGCAGAAACATCAAAATAGACATAGCCAGACTAGACTATTTTAGTACTATTTATGAGCTTATCGACATATTTTTTTTTATATAATTCTTGACAAAATTAGAATATATTAAGGTGTTTTTTTTTTTTTTTTTGCCTAGTTCCTACGTCTATGGCCCAATGACGGTACGGTGAGCATTTACTTTTAAAAAATGCGGGCTAGGAAGCGGTTTGGGTATAATATTTTATTTTTATTTTTCTTTCAGAGTGGTTAAATCTGAAAACACCACCCTTGTGTTTTCGTGTGGACAGCGAATCTCCTATATTTTGAAACTATGACGTCATCAGCCCACCTCAGGTCTGGCATGTATACTACATCATTTTGTGTTGTTTTTGTTGTTTTGTGTGGACACAGATATTTCTTGAGATGAGGGGAAAAAAGGTTCAGATAGGGAAAGCTCTTTCCCTATCTGGGAATGTGTGGTGTAGCATAGGGCTTAAATACATGGGCAGGTGAAGACAATTAACAAGACACACCTGAACCAAATGACACAATCAAACATAAGAGAAAACTAGGTCACAGAGCACATGAGGGATGAAACCACAACAAAAACAGTCCAGAGGTGTGACTGATCACCCCCTTCCCAGAAGGTGTGACCTCACGGCGCAAGAACAACAAAGGAAGGGATGGAGGGAGACTTAGGAGGAGGACAAAGAAGTGGATATGGGATGCTGAAAGGGGATGGCAAAGTGCTGGCAGGAAGGCAGGCAGGCAGGCAGGCAGGCAGACAAATACTGGATGAGGATCGGGCAGAAGATGGACACTGGGGAGGAGGACGATGAACGGAGTCCAGGGCTGAGATGATAGAGGAAGGAGCAATTTTGGAGGAAAAGGGCAGATCAAATGGAGGGAGGATTCAGGGAGAAGACAGGTAGGACTTGGAAGAGCCAGGCGGGACCCAAGACACAACCATGATGGCCGCCCATGGCTGAGGGGCTGTCAGGAGACAGGGGTGGCAATGGTGAGGCAGAGAGTTCAGATAAAGGCAAACATGTCTGCATATACATCCAAATTAAAGTCCATAAAGTCCTTTGAGTTCAGGTCACGCTCAGCCATGGCGCAGTGGGCGGAGCTTCTCTCTGCAGGGGTATCCATGGTAGAAAAGAAAAAAAACACTTTCAAAAAATTCAAACAAGACGCGGGGGGAAAAGGCACCACTTACTTTATAAAATTTTTCTGGTCCGGTCTTGTGTCACACCATCATGAGATAAACACACAAATAAGATGAAGATGAATTCAAATGTCTTTAAGAATCCACAAGAAGGTAAATACACAATTGACAGGCAGGATGCTGACATATTGACGTAGCAGACCGGACCAAAACAGACTGCACAGACTATTATTGGGACCATTGCTTTTTTTTTTTTTTTTTATATTCAGCCTTTCAAAGTTTGATGCTTTTCTTCTATGACCGTGACTCCAAGGTCTTCATAGATGAAAGTAGTCAGATAAGTACAGTTTTGTCAGATTACAGTACAGTTTATTTTAAGACAGAATACAAAAGTTCTGATTCATTTAGAACAACTTGTGAGAGCTGACCGCACTAATGTCAAAGACTAGCATTGCACTGGCCTTTTGCTTTGCACCATGCAGTCATTTTAACTAATATATTAGCCACACAGCAAGATCTTCATTTGCGTCACTGTGAAACCCCTTGACATTTGTAATGATTTCTCTCACTTTCTCCACTAACCTACATTTGAAAATTAAAAACCTATAATTATCTTCAATTAACGAGTTAAGAGTAATCAGTGATTAAGGGAATAAAGTGAAAGGGTGGGGGGACTATTTTCATTATAATTTCACTCTCCTTTTCTTAACTTTCACCTTTTATCTTAGCTGGTGTCGGTATGGTACAACATTTTTAATTAACCTTGTAAGTGCGTGTTTGAGTGTTTCCTCTCTCTGGTGGCCAGAGCTGTCTGTAAACCTCATTACAAAATGGGTCCTCTTCTGAGGTATGAAGGGACTGGTGACAGTTGTGTCCACTGAGCATTCATTACATAGCCGCTGGGTGACCAGGAATCGACTATGCCAGCTCGAAGTAGAACAAGATGAGCAGCAGTGTAGCAAGCAGTTCCTCAGATTTTGAAAGAGAGTGTGTGGAGACAAATCATTGGGGCAGCCATCACTACCAGCTACCAGTGGTCAACATTAAACCTTTTCTCTTTATCGATATGGTTTTTAATATGTTCAATATTATGTGATCCATCTGAAGAAAAACTTTACTACACTGAAAAAAATTATATATATAAGGAAAACATATTATTCCTTAATATTACAGACAATTCTGTTATCCTAAAACACAAAACAATGTGTAATTCATAACATGAGTAAAACATCTGTGAAAAGACTGCAAACTGGGTCCTACTTATAAAGTGCATTCAAAGGTTTAGGGGGGTTTTTTTATAGTTTTTTTTTTTTTTTTTTTTTTTTTTTTTTTTTTTTCAATGTATTCTTTTTTTTTTTTTTTAGATTGTGAAATATTATAAAAAAATTAAATAACTCTTTTTGTATTAAAGCCCTGCACACTTTTTTCTTAATCCCGCTCCTGCTGAATTTCTGAACATTAAATTTACATTTAAATTTAGTCATTTAGCAGACGCTTTTTCCAAAGCGACCTGCAAATGAGGTAAATAGAAGCAATCAAAACTAACAAAAGAGCAATAGAACAGAAAAAAAGAAAAATAGAAAGCAAGTTTATTTTTGTTTTATTTTTTATTTTATTTTAATAAGACAAATTGATAAAGCAGAATTAAAATAGAATAGAAAGTGCTAAAGGAAGAGGGTCAAAAAGATGGAACAGATGTGTTTTAGTTGTTAACTGAAGATGGCTAAGGACTCAGCTGCATTACAGTGTTACATCCATTACTGTGTGCTCTTGCAAACATTATATTACATACATTTTTTGCACATCAGGGAGCCGCTATCACTATACTGAGTATTTAAATCATTTTGGAAGCAGCTCAGGGTTGCCAAATTAAATTTCTTTGCACAGAACTCGGCTGATTTTAAACTGTTGCGGCAGGTTGATTTTCTCCCCTGGGTTTAAGTTTTGAATTATTGTACAAATTACATTTGACTGAAGTGCTTGTATTGAACATTTTGCATTCTACCTGTGATAAAACTGTGGTAGATTTTACATTTTGTGAAGGATGGCCACTGGTACTTAGCCATTTGGCTGGGTTTATGCTCAATCTACATAATGGTGACTGTAAAATTGTTATTTTAGGTATGGCAATTATATTTTGAGTTTTGATATTTGGGATATGGTCATTGTGCTACTAAAGGGGCTAATTTAACACCTTAAACCCAACAATAACTCAACCCTCAAACCCCCGTCCTCTTTTGTGAAAACGAAAATATGGTCACCCTATCTAAAATACCCTATGCCACACAGACACCTCAATATTTGGCAAATGAACACCAAAAACAAAATGAGAAGCAACTTTTGAAAGAGCAGAAAAAAAGTTGACAAGTTGACTGAAATGACAAGACACGTCTCAAAAAAGGAATAAAACAGGGCAAACGGACAACATAATGCAAACACAGAAAGTAATTAATTCACAGTAAGTGTTTAAAAAAGGCAGTGCATGTTTCTACTGGTGCTACTAAATAATAATTTTATATATATATATATATATATATATATATATATATATATATATAAAGAAAGAAAGAAAGAAAGAAAGAAAGAAAGACAGTGCTGTATATAAAAAAAATTAAAAAAATAATATACTATACATCTAAACAGACTCTTTTTCATTCCATTCTTCTGCAGGTGCTTCATGTGTGCTGAGGATTAGTGCATGGAGGCTGAAAAGGTCATGCACCCTTCCTGGCATTTCTGAGTCAGCCCAGATCCAGTAAGCTCAGATGCAATAACCTCCAGTGTTAAATGCTCAGGCCCAAAGTCTTCTAAGAAAGAATACCGCCCCCCCCCCCCCCCCCCCCCGCACACACAAAGTGCCCACTGGTGTGCAATATTGTGACAATTTCATATCCGTTTCTCAGATCCTGACCAAAACTGCAACAAGATAACAGACTTCCATTTGAGTGTACAACTGTCTTACAGACTCATTCCTTAGCAGTCTACCAAAGCCTGTCAGATTTAGTTAGCGTTATTTACAAACAACATTCATATGGAGCAATGCCTCTCAGAGTTGGAGAAAACTGTGCATTTATTATTAAGCATGCAACTGTTTAACTAATGATCATAAATGATCTTGAATGAATGTTATTTTGACCAGAGGGCTTTCAAAATTGCATTTGGCCTGTGACAAAATGACTTTAAACCGTGTATTTTTATTAATATTAATCCGCAAGCTCAAAGCAAAGAACTGAGTTTATGTGGTTCTGCCATGAAAGCAGAGACTAAGCAAGGATGTTTGCAGTGAAGATTAAAATAAGCATGCAAAGATATTCAACAGAACTAAAAATAAAATAAAATAAAATAATATTAAATTAAATTAAATATTAGGCTGAACTCTAATTAACTGTTCAATAATGACAGTTTCAAGAGAAGAGTGAGGAAGACTATAGCTATATAAAAATGTACTTTAAAACATTAACATCAGGAGATTTGGATGTGACATGGTTGTAACAAATTATGATTACAGCATTGTTTGCCTGTTATTAGTAAAATGCTGAAATTACACAAAATAAAAACTAATACAGACAGAGTTTGTGCCTCTTTGCATCACACACCATTACAAAGATAAGTTTGAAATTCAAGCTGTGTGATCGCTGCATGTTCAAAAACACAATGATGTGAATGCTGCTCCGTATAAGGGTTAAACAACAGAATAAGGGAATCTCATAATATCTCCAGTGTCTTTATATGAGGATGTTGACAGTAGCAACACTTTGTGTAGCAACATCAGTGCTGCGTAATTTTGGTCATATTCTGATACATACTAGCAGCAAGATACATATTTTGGTTACAAGAAATGGAAGCAACACAGTGTTGTTCCTTTAATAAAGTAATCAGAAATCTGGCTCATGTAAACAGCTCATTTAGAATGTCCTATACACTGTAAAAAAAAAAAGTTGCGTCAACTTAAAAAAATAAGGCAACTTATCGCAAGCGCTTTTTTGAGTAAACTTAACAAACAGGGACTAAAGTCCACCCAACTTAAAATAATAAATTAATATCATAAGTTGTCACAACATAAATAGTCATGTTTACCTAATGAATAACAGAACAAAATATTTTTTGTTTACTGAACACAAATAGGCCTATTATCTATAGGCATACACTAATTTTATATTATTTAAATAGTCTAAATAAATAAAAGACAGACCATAACATGGGTCAAATAACTTTTTTTTATTATTGAAAGTTTGTCCAAAGCACAAGGACATACCAAGTCTTGTATATTAACTTCTTTACTCCATGCATTTTACACTAAAATCAATGCATGGAACATAATGCATGTTAAAGAAATCCAGTGTTAATTATACCTTAATACGTTAGCAGTCTTGTGGCATGAAGTACCTTATCACATGTATTTAACATTTTTGGTTGATTTTTAAAGAAACTATTATGTGAAAACTACTATATTGCATATTTTAACATCAACCTAAGAGTTCCTCAAAACGAAGTTACTATTTTGTCCAAGAACCCAAAACAAGTGCAAGCATCAGAGTAAACCACAAACATTACTCAGTTATTATAAATGCACTGTACATTTTTGTCAGAACATCAACATTGAAACTATAATTACAATGATATGCCTGTAATCCACTCTTGGCCTTGGAAGTACCAGTGTCTACATAGAAATCAAATATAATTAGCTCAGCCTGAGAAAAAAAAAAAAAAGGGAGAAAAATTAAACTAAAAAAAAACTGAAAAACAATATCAATGTGTTGATTCATGTTAAGTACTCACTTTTTACAACCTTTGCCTAGTTCACATAAAAATGAAAGTTCTTTCATCATTTACTCGCCCCCAAGTTGTTCTAAACCTGTGTGAACTTGGAGGAACTTGTGTGAGCTATCTCTTTAAGGCAAAGGTTGTAACAAATTAATACTTAACATAAATTAATACATTGAAATAAAACAGTATTGTTTTTCAGTCATTAACTATAAAAGTATAAAAAAAACAATGGCCAGTGGAAGAACCTCATTCAGAAGCCTTTGTCCATTTAGCAAAGTTTAGACTTCAATGACTGTACTCTTGCAGAGCAGGTACCACCAAGATCCATAAAGATCTTTTGTATAACTTCAAAAGTATACTTGAGTTCTTTTGGATACTCCATATTGAGTGCATACAAGAGACCGAACAAGTATGCAAATGCTGCTGGCAGATCTGTAATGTCCTGAAGCACAATGGCCTCTTCCAGGATTATGGCCAGGTTGATTACAGTTGGCAGTGATGTGACAGCGGCAACATCATCTTCGACCACAGTAAGGATTCCAATCTTTACACCTTTGGTGCTGTGGTCCTCGGGATCAGTATCCTGGGAGAATAATGGATGGGAGGTATTAATGGAAGTGTAAATTTACATACAATAATTATCATCATCATCGTTGTTGTGCAAGTAAACTGAATACATGTCAAATATATTTTAAAAAAGGATTTAGAAATAGGGTATGAAAATGGTAAGTTACCAGGCACATCTTGAGAAAACATGCTGGCTTCTCACGCAGAAAAATAGGCAATCCCTTAAGAGCTGTTATTTTCCGATGTGTGGTAATGTCACTCACCTAAAAAGAAAAAACATTTCGTTTGTAAAATCTGCTTTGGTAGTTAAAGGTACAGTACACACAAAAATGATTCTGTCATCTTTTACTCTCCCCTTATGTCATTCCAAACCCATATGACTTGCTCTCTTTTTTGGAACAAGGAAGATTTTTTTTAATGTACAGATTACTCTGAGGCATCAAAAATGTAAAACCATCATAAAATTGGTCCACAAAACTCATGAACTGTTTCCTAATTGACAACTGCTTTGAGTTGAAAAACAGACTTTATTTACTAACATTTTTTCCTATCTGCATGTGTTCATTCAACGTAGTATGTCATGACTAATTAAAAGCCAACTGGTTATTGCTTAAAGGGTTAGTTCACCCAAAAATGAAATTTCTGTCATTAGCACTCACCCTCATGACGTTCCACACCCGTAAGACCTTTGTTCATCTTTAGGTATTTTTGATGAAATCTATGAAGTTTTTTTTTATCTCCGATAGAAAACAATGTAATTACCATCATTCAAAGTAGAAAAGTAGTAAAGATATTCTACAAAATATTCTATAAAATATTCAATGTGACTACAGTGGTTTAACTTTATTCTTATTAAGTGACAAGAATACTTTTTGTGCGCAAAAACAAAACAAAAATAACTTTATTCATTAATCTCTTCTCTTGCCTGTCAGTCTCCTGTGTAGTTGACACAATGCAGCGATTCCGTGTTTACGCCATAACTCAGTATTGGCCGGCTCTGTTCACGTGACGTGATGCATACATGTGATGCTGACGCAGGAGCCGGCGTTCTGTCGTATACACGGAAGTGCTGCACTGTGTCAACTGCGTAGGAGACTGACAGGCAAGAGAAAAGATTAATGAATAAATTTGTTATTTTTGTTTGTTTTCGCGCACAAAAAATATTCTCATCGCTTCATAAAATTAAGGTTGAATCACTGTAGTCACATTAACTATTTTAACAATGTGCGTAATACCTTTCTGGACCTTGAATGAAGGTAATTATGTTGATTTCAACAAAAATCTCTTAATTTGTGTTGCAAAGATGAACAAAGGTCTTACTGGTGTGGAACGACACGAGGGTGAGTACTTAATGAAAGAAATTTCAACCAACCCTTTAAAATTTGAAATCCTGCAAAATGCCATTGGTTTCAGCATTTCTTGAGAAATCACTTTGAATGAATGCAAAAAGGCCTTGAAAAAATTTTAACTATCAAATGTCACTGTATATAAATGACTGAAATTTCTTCTTTCTTGCTAAATTTCTCCTTTTATGTTCTGCAGGGCAGAGGAAGTCTTAATGGTTTAGAACACGTGGGTAAGAAAAAGATTACAGAACAATTTCAGGGTGAACAATTATAATTTTACATTTACCTCATTACTAAAAGTAGCAAGGTTAATTTATTTTGTTTAGTTTTACTGTTATGTGTTAGACCTAATATATATATTTTTTTAAATGCGCAAAATTGCATCAATGGCCCTATTCAGAAAGCTGTAAATACTGCATTTTTTTTTTTTTTTTTTTTTACATATTAAAGAATATTGAGATTACCTGTTCATCCAGCTTGTCCAAAAGAGTCTTCATTTCTTCTCCAAATGCATCTGTTCTCTTTCTGTACAGTTTCAGGAGAGGTGTTGTGTATTTTTCAAGGGACATGTTGAACTTCTCCAGGAGGTCAACGTTACTGATACGAAAAAACTCCATGCAGATCTATTAATTAAAAAAATAAATAAAAACATTAATAGGAATGACCAGAAAGTTTTGCTAAATAAAATGTTCTAATATTTCTAATAGTAATTATAATATTTCTAATAGTAATTATAATTAAAATAATAATAGAAATTAATATTAATAAAAACCAGAACACAGGTAACAACATTTGCTATTAAATAGCTTACCTCATCCTTTAGAAAAAGAGCAGGCCATCTCTCTCTGATTTCCTCAACTAGTGGCTGAATCTCTACAACTTCTTTGCGGCGAAGAGAAAATGTTTCTTGCATCTTCTGTTGAATGAGTGTTGAATCAATCCTTTTTTTTTTCATTTCATCGATCATGATAAGTCTCACCTCCTCAAGCGAATCATCTGTCTGGCCCTCAGGATGGTCCGGTAAAAAGTTGACCTCTGCTCTTTTAGGCTTTTTTATGGTGGCCGTCACACCCTCATGTGATTTTCTTTTAGTGTTAACACTAACTTCTGAACAACCAGCCTCTCTCAATTTAGCTCGATAATTGCCAAGCTTAAACTTGATACTCATAACCCATCCATCCCAACCTGTGCGTTTGCCAGGTTCTGCAAGGCAAGGATGTTTTTGTACTAGAGCAGAGGCAACTGACTGGACCTCATAGGCATCGGGGTAGGCTTTAATTTCAAAAATTGCTTGCACAATCTTGTCCAGAATCTCACACTTCATGTCCCTTGGGACATTCAGAGGCTTCTTTGTCTGCTGGTATATCTCATTGGCTTTACGCAGCCTGAGCTCCACATCCAAAGAAAAGGCAGGTATGTTAAAAGTAGAGGGCCACTGTTCAACACTTCTAAGATTTCTTGACACAGATGATTCAGGGCTTTGGACATCATTTTGACAACTTGTCATGCTTGCTGTATCAAGTGAGGACACTGAACTTGTATCTGTTGAGTCCAATGGAGGAGATGCTTCCCACAGAACCTTTAAGGTTGCCTTTGCTGCTGGCAATTCTTTGATGTCATTCAAGTTACAAAGTTCATTGTTAAAGTCCGGGTCTTCAAATTGTAGTGAGAATCCAGATTTGAGCTGTAATGTCTCACTAAGGAAAGACTTCAAATGGTCCACAGATGCAGGCCTTTCAGGCAGCTCTACCCTCCGGATGTTGGTAGGGGAAATGTGAACCCGCAGCAACATGCTCACTATAGAAAGCAGAACGTAGAGTCAAAAGCAGTCATCATTAATTCACTGGGACACATTTATTTTCCATTCTTAACAGCAATAATAGGAACATAAGTGAATATATTCTAGTGTGTGGAATGTAGTGTCTGATCAAGAATAGAGACACAACTGTCATCTCTTATCTCCTAATGAGTTAAAAACACTTTTGGAGTCACAAGCACTTTCATACCAACTTTGTATGCTGTCAATGGATGGAAGTCATTCAGCATGTCTGGATCAAGAACATGAATGTCACTAAAACTGCTTTCCTTTATCTCAAAAGACCTGAAATGTTCAAGATACCAGGCTGACAGTTTTTTACAAAGGAATGACACATCTTTGGGGGTCACTACACAGTTCAGTATTTTGAAAAATTCTGGCAAGCCACTACATTGTCCTGCAGAGATAATCATGCCAGCTGAATATCGAACTCCATGCAAATGAATAGTGCAGGAGAGAGACACTTGGCTTGTATTTGGATACCTTCTCTCAATTGCTGACATAACTGGGGCTTCAAGAGAAGCAAGTGTGAAGACCTTTGCTTTCTCCACATGTAGTGACTGTTTGAAAAAGTCCTCACCATCCAGATAATACGCCATCATTTGTTGATGCTTCATGGAAAGTGTCAGTAGAACATTCTTAAAGTTTTGAGTGTCATGGACTACTTTTTTAAAGTAACTGTGTTTTGCCTCAAAGCGCATTGTCCATAGTGACACCAATGGTCCAAAACAACGAATCAAATGAGGGTAATGGTTAATGTAATGGTGTTTTGGACGTAGACTTAAGTTAGGAAAGGTTTCAGTAAGCAAGTTTTGATGATCTTTGATTTTGCTCTCTAGGTAACAAAGAGACTCCTCTGAAAATTTTGAAGATAGAACTACCTCAACAATGACTTTCAGGTCCATTAGAATCTCCCAAGATGGTTCATTTTCAGGAATTTTGTGACCGATCATAAGAGGCAGCAATCGTAAAAGTGTCCAGTTCTCATGCGCGTTACCACCTACTGTACCCTTGGTGAAACTTGACTTGGTTAATACCTTTGGCTTGTTAACCCGGTCTGAATCTTTGTACGGGAAGGACTTAATGCAATGATTGAGCTCATCAAATGAAAATTTTCCTTTTGAAATTAAATCTTTCAGGCACAAAGACAGTTCTACAGGTACAATGCCTTCCAAAAAATCATGTAATGCATCAGGAGGGAAACCAGTGACAGGATGAAAGAAAGACAAGTGTTTGCTTAGCACACATTCCCCCTTCACACCACTGACATTTTGCAAACTTCCATCTGTCTGCACTTCCTGGACAAAAGAATTGTGTTCTTCTACAGTTCTTAATTTGAAATCACTGATCTCAACCTTACCAGATTTGACTTCAGGCTTACTGATCAAACAAAATCTGCACAGTTTGTCAGAATTGAAGCTTTCTTGAAAGCCTGCCAAGCTATGGGCTCCCAAATTATCAGCACATACGCAAAAGACTGTCCCCTTTACGTACTGATTCAGAGCAGGCACAAAAACACCTGTTTGCTCCAAACACTTCACATCTTTCATCAGTGGATCAAGAAATTTCTCGTATCCAAAGAGGCGCACATCATCACTCTTACCAAGGACAGCAAGCTGAATCGAGTAAAGACTAGAGCGGAATTTGGAAGGCAAGTTTAGAACCACCCAATAAATGGCAACAATCTTATGGATTTTTCTCGAAGTGCCCAAGGGATTGCACACTTCAAATTCATCCACATACAGTCCCAAAGATATTGCAAGGTCTTTGTCACCTAGAAGTCTGTTCTCCTTGAAGAAAGAACCATCTTGAAAAGACTCAAAATGTCCAGGAGTAGACTCTCCACTGAACACAATCTTATCCAAAAGATCTTTACGACCTAGTAAGCGCTCCAGAACATGATACAAAGACACATAAACAAAGTGATTTTTGTGTGTCCTGTCATAGAGATACTCTGTTGGCTCAATTACAGAGAAGTGTTCTTTGAAATATATATTCCTTCTGTGGTCTGTGGACAAACTTCCTTTTTCTGAAGTAGTCAGGAGAAGAGGATTGGTCTCAAAAATTGCACTGTTAATTTCCTGAAGGATATAATTATCTACATCAATTTTTCGTTTGACCAAAATATTTTTGATGCTTTCAACAGCAAGAGACTTGGAAAAGTGCAATATATCATGCATTTCCTCAACTATGTTGTGGATGGCACTCTTTGATATATGCAAGACTGTTTGCATTTTCAAAAATACAGAAGCCAGTTTATGCTCAAGAATTTCAATATCCACACTTTCAGTGTCAGTAGCCGTTTGAACAGTCTGTGAGGACTCCCCAGCATCATGGTCATCATTATCTTCAAAGTTCAATGCTGTATCAGTGTTAATGTTCTCAGTTTCAGTAATGACCGAGTTTCTTAAATCAACTGTTGTGTGAGTTTTGTGTTTCCTAGTCCTGTGAGAGGCAAAATTTGTAAGCCTGTTGGTTTTATACTCACAGCCAGAAAAAGGACACCGTACAGTTTCATGCCTTTTTAGATGTCCTTTAAGATGTCTAAAAAAAATGCTTTCACTGCAAACATTTTCAAACTCACAAAGCTCACATTTAAATGATAGGCTAACTTGCCTAATAGTTCTGCGGGTGTGGCAGCGTGACAAATGCGATCTCAAAGCACTTTGTGTCCGGAATGAGCAGACACAATCTGAATATAGGCAAGGCCAATTTGTTCCTTTATGACCTTGTCCATGACGAAGCCTGTAATGCTTTACCAGGACCTCTGGGTCAGAATTTGAAAATTTACAATATCTGCATTGCATTTCCTCCTATGGACTAATTCGCTGTGAAAACATAATTTTTTCAACAGTTTATCCTATTTTTATATGGCTTTTTTTTTATTCAAAAGGGCACAAAATCTGTAACATTATACTAAATTTTATGAATATCACACGATTTTTCCATCAAACGATTATTCAAATAAAATCCCTTTTCCCATTAGCAATCTTCTCTCAAAACTTGAAAAGACGTGCACAGTGCTCATTTACTTTTAAAGCAATTGCAGGAATATGTCTAGATGGTCAATACATTTTTGTCTATACCCATGAGCAAACATCTCATTTAATATTCTAACATTATTTTCGCAATTTCTCCATTATTTAAACGACTTCATTTAATGCATTTTTCAGTGTGGTAAATCAGTAAACCACTGCTAAATTAGAATAAGCCGTCAGTCTGTGAACAGAGCAAGATACATTACATAACTAATAAAATATTATAAAATTATTTTCTATATTTTCGATTATAAAAATGATTAATACACAACAGTTATTTTAAAGAAAAAGCTGGACTGATCAGGCACGACACCACTCCTCACATCAGCATCGACTGAGTAACACTGCTAAATTAGATTACGCCATCAGTTTGGGAAGAGCACAATATAGGCTATTATATGTGACAAATAACATAGGCGATTATATAAATGATTAATACATACCATTTATTGTCCAGAAAAGGTGGATTGATTAGGCAGGACACTGTCACCCGCTTCTTATACTTTTATCATCAACTTTTGGAAACCGCCGTCTTCTCACCTGCATCAACCTCTGAAAACCCCGCGAAGTAGCTTAGTCTCCTACTGCGCATGCGTTCACTGTTCAAACGAGAATCGCGAGATTTAATGAAAACTAAAACTTCTTAGTAAGATCAACATAACATTGCACGTTTTTAACATTTAAGGAACGAATTTGTTGAATTAACTTAGTATCATGCATGAACACTTTCAATAAAAATGTCTTAGTTCAATTTACTGTTTTATGTTTATTTGGAGGACTTTTTGTTAGTTGGCTTTTTTACAGTGTAGAATATTACTTAACAATAATCATTTGTATCAGTGCAATCATTTTTATATATACATACACGTTTTGGATTATTACGTATATGCATCTAATATTCCAACAGGTTCTGAAAAATAAAGGCTTACCCAGAACATGGACCTTAATCAGAAAATCAGTATTAGAACATGGTCCCCGAATAAAATCTTTAGAAAGATAAAATAGGCCGAATATGGCTGAACACCCACTGGAAAGACAGTTTCACAATTCACGCAACAACAGATACATTACAGGCCTGTGCTACTTAAGATAGTATAATGTATAAAAAATTTGTGAAAGTGCTTCCCTTAGTATTCACCCCCCCCAGCCGTAACTCTCTTTTAGCTCTGAAGGGAAAGTTTACCCCATGTGAGCCTTGCACAAAGTCCCTGGTTATGCAAGAAAATATGAATCATTCATGCTTTCAGCCTTAGAGCTACAGCTCTGAGAACAGGGGCAGTGACATCAGTAATGAACCCAGCCACAACCACACACTTACAGAGACACAGCCACTGCAATCCTAAAATTACCACCAATTTCCGAGTTTGCATCCATGTTTGAGACTCTTGAAACGTATATTCAATTGTGATATTTACCAAAATGACAATGTGGAAGATTCAGGTGGGAATATCATTGCATTAGAAAACAAAGCAAAAAAGGATAGCAGCACAAAAATGAATGAATGAATGAATATTATATTATAAATATGTTATATTTATGTATTAAATTAACAACAATAATAATAATAATAATAACAATAATAATAATAATAATAATAATAATAATAATAATAATAATAATAATAATAATAATAATAATAATAATAATAATTTTTAAACCAAAACACTGAAACCGAAATTGACATTTCAGAAATTCAATTTGTGTAACTGGACTTGGTATGATGTTCAGGGTGTTGTGCACTCAGGTGAAAAATTAAACCACTCATAGAAAAGTTATTCAAAAATATACTGCCTCTTAATGTAGCAGACAAACATGACTATTGTAGCATATTTTTTGGTTACAGTGAACTGTCCACACAGCTGACATGTTTATCTGTTGTAGCTCGTTCAGTTGTGTATACATCACACCACAAGAGTTTAGATGTGCTGCATGAATAATGTATGCTAATCTAGATAGCTGTTACAGTTTTTAAATTGTTGAAAATATATTGATCACAGAGATGTTTGGAGCAGAATGGCCTCACTCTTCTTTTAAGCTTGAAAGAACCCATTTTTATCTATTTCTAGTGCATAAGCTTGAAACTACTCATCAGCTGAGTCTAGAAAATAGAAATTGAAAGAAAGAAAAAAAAAAAAAAATGCCATGCCAAAAATTCCAAAAGACGTTGAGTAAGTCAATGCTGGAAACGGTTTTTAAGAAACCTGGCTGTCTGTGCATTTAATATGTTTAATCATGTTTTGTTTTTGTCAAAATCAGTGCTACATGGCTAGTGAAAACAAAGAAAATGTGATGTAGTGAAAAAGGTAGGAAGACTTCAACACCTATGATGCAATGGGGTCAATCGCACCATGAACACAATATATGTTAAAGTAAACTTTTTTTTTTCTTTTTTTTTTAGCCCTGGATCTGTCAAAACTCTCCCAATTGGCACATTTTACTCCTCATTAAAGACTTTTGCTGACAAATCTTGATAAGTGTAACAGAAAAAAATAATACTCATTACTAAATTTACTTATACTATCAACACTTTATCAATAAAAAACTGATTGAAAATCTGCAAACTTAACCTTTAATAATCCTAACTAGTAAATGGACACGCTATGCTAGAAAACTCGGGAGGCAGGCAACATGTTTTGGACAGATCCAGAGATGTCCATGCATAAACAATATCCCATTATCAGAACTGTGAAACAGAGAGATAGTAGAAAAAAAAAGACATGGAGCTTCTGGGAGCTAACGCTGCAGGCAATGCCTACAGGGCAAAAGGTTTGAAGACTGCGAGTTAGTCTCCTAGAAACAAATGCATACAAAAACACACGCACACACACACACACAATCACACAACATACATACACACATACACACAAAGGGAAAGCATACCCACATGCATTGAATGTATTTAGGCAACTTGTATAAAAGACAGAGTAATAATGTATACACACATTCACTCCAACTTTTTAAACTCTCAAAACTCCATTTTAGCACAATGAATAATGAAGCGCACAGCCAAAATGCAGCAATTAGCTCAGTCGATTTGCAGCACACATCTGCGACAGACATGCTCTCCCCGGATATAAAACGCTGCTTTTAGAGACTTTTACACTTCATGAAAATCCAATGCTTCACTGTGAGCACACTAAGGGGCAAAGACTCACAGTCAGCACAGCGCAGTGAGCACTTCCTCTTTAGAGAGAGAAATTGCATACGAATGTGCATTTAATCTTTATAGCAATTGGCTAAAGCTCCACCTCTGCCTTTTTTTCTGATGAACACTCACTTATTGTTTGAAATTTGTCTATGAGCTGAAAAAAATGCCATCTTGCATTTTTTTCAGATATTTATTTCTTTATTTATGTTTGCTGTTGAAAATAGCTCTGCTGTTTAACAATGGCTCAGCATAATTGCACCGATAATGAACTTGTTTAGTGGACTGTTATACTGAGTATTTGCAAAATATTGCATATGGAAACGATAGCATTAAAAGCAGTTCCAGACTCTGAACATGTGCCATGAGTCGATGGGCACAGCAGCTTGTGCGCATATGAAGATGTTTTAGAAGAATCGCTTTCTATGTACTTTTCTTCTAAACTGGAACAATGATTGAACCCAGTAATATATATATATATATATATATATATATATATATATATATATATATATATATATATATATTATTCAAAAGGCATGTGGCGCTACAGTACAAACATTTCTCTAAAATATCACCAGTAATATTTACCTAAACATAAGAATTCAACCAACTAACACACCATCTAGCATCAAACCTTTTGAAATAAAGAGAACAGGTGATAGAGGGACCCTCTTTTCTGACTAAAGTGGTGCAATTTCCTGCTGGAGCAGCGTAAAGGTGAACTCAAAGCACCACTTAACCTTTTGCCTAATGGTAGCCAGACATGCAGCAATCATCTTTTAAAATCCCTCGTGTTTATTTCAAACACAGATTATTATTAGAAATATATTTATACACACAACTCTAACTTCAACAGAGTGAAATCAAAAAAATGTTTTGGTAGATCCAATTATTAGGGATGCACGATAATATCGGCACAACATCGTTATCGGCCGATAAAAGCTTAACATGACCATCATCGGTATCGGCCGATATGAATATTTCTGCGATGAGCCAAACCGATATTCTCCAAGTGAAATAATTGACCTGTTTTTCAGATGTGAATGTCTGTCTACATTTGTAAAATAATACATTTATGGTAGAATCAGTACAGAAGAGATACATGGATTTCTCTTCAGTAAAATTAAAGTTTAAATATATCAGTATATATATCGATATCGGCCAAAATTATTTTGAAAATATCGGCATATTGAATATCGGCCAAAATCCAATATCGTGCATCCCTACCAATTATCAGTTTAATGAAATGTTCTACACACTAACTGCCACAGAGACAGAGGTCCTCAGGGCCGCGATGACCACCAATCCAAATTTCTCCTGCAGCACTGTGAGTGACTATAATCCTCACCACTCCATTAAATTCTGTTTTATGCTAATCCCATCCCCTTCATCAAAGGCCTGTGTTTTATTGTGTGTGTGAGACAAAGAGACTGAGACAGACTGAAAGGAGGAGCCATGTTAAAAGAAGTGTTTATGTGTTTATTTGTTTTAGCAAGGACTCAGATCCGCCTCTATCCTTCTGCTATCCAGCTGAAGCTGCAGCTCTGAACTCTGGACCGAGTACAAGCATCGTAATCCCTACTGTCCACATCGTGACATTTCTACAAGCAAACAAATGCATAAATACAGTTCCCTTTTCTCTGACTGCATTTTGCATTGCTTCGGAAGATATTTTAACCATTTGTTTGTGGGTCAACGATGTGACACTGACATTGACTTCAATCTCATTTGTGATGAGCATGTTTTCAGTTCTTGAATAAAAAAAGAATAGTGAGGTCAAGAACGTCTAGTGCATGAGAATATGTTTTTCAGTATTGTTTTAGACTGGTCATTCATTAATTGGCTATTTGTACTGATATGTCAAGATATGTCAGTGTGGTATAACCAACATAAACCATAAAGCATGTAACATGAAAATATATGGAAAAAGGTAAAGTTCAGTACAAATGGACTGACACAAATGTCATAAACAACCTTGGAAATGTTTGAAAACCTATTTGAATTTAATGATTAAGATGTGCACAATCATGTGTCTTCAAGGTAAAATGTTACATATATATATATATATATATATATATATATATATATATATATATATATATATATATATATATATATATATATATAAATATATATATATGTGAAACATACATAAATACAAATGACATTTCTAAGAGGGTAGCACTTGCTAGATTTTAAAAATATTCATTATTTTCATCATCTTCCTTATTTGCCATTTACCCACTCAACTATAGTCTTGCTAGGGTTTAGTAAAGGCAAATAAACAATCAGTTTTTCTGAGGGCTGGTCACATGTTTTTGAGAATCAAAATTCTGTCTACTTTAATGCACACTCATCAGGTTGCTACTGCAGCCAGTCATAGAGCAACTGATGGCCAACCTACAGCATGGCGAATCATAACCTTGGACTCTGTTTCACCACCAAAAACACCTATATTTCAAAACACATACATTATAGCATGCTATATTTAGTAAGCTGTCAAGTGCATGCTATATTTCATGAAGGATCTCTTGATATTGATTTTACACAGCCTGATCATGGTTTAAGGATGTCAGACACAGGCATTTTTCACCCGCTGGGTATGTCAATGATCCATCAAGCGGGCATGAATAATTTTCGTGTATAAATAATTTTCACGTTCGCAGTGTGGAAATATGGTCCCACTGTATCACAAACATCTCCGCTCCGTGTTGGTTATCATAAATACATTGGTTGCCTGAAATGATCTTCTTTCTAAACTTAAAAAAAAGTATAAGAAATATTTATAAAAGAATATACAAATGCACTTTTATTTTACATTGTTAATTTTAAATAAAACACAATGGTCTGGTTCGAGCTTTGTATTTCTCAGTACGTCAGTTTTGTACCTTTTGTTTGATTTATTTACTTTCTTTTCTTTATTCTGCCTCATCTTGGTTCACAGATTAATTTTGTTTTTATAGTTCTGTCATTGTTGCCAAAGACAGATGGTGGATGATTTGTGAAATTTTGTTTACCGCTTCTTGTTTTGCCTACGAAAACTTTTCAACAGTTCCTGCATGGCCCTGTTCTTTCTAAGAAACAGTCAATAGGTCAATTTCTTCCCTGAAATACAATTTACTTTCCCTCTGTTCTTCAGTCAGCAATTGTTCCTGTTGTCAATTTGAGACTCTCTCTCTCCCGTGCAAACAGCTTTTCTTGTACAACAAAAAGCAAAGTGAAAGCAATACTGACAAACTACACTTTGACTGGCTGGCCTCTTCACATATATTCAGATTAGAAGACATGAGCTTGTGTCCCCACTTTGGAAATTGCTACATTGCCTGGAAATATGACAAGAGTAAGCCGTTCAAGAAACATATCATGCTTTTAACATAAAAGCGAAAAATCAAAGTTTGGCTTTGACGTATTATGATATTCAAAACCTAAGGTGATAAAACAGAGGTTAAGTCAGATTTTTAAACGTTTCCCACCGAAAACAAATGCTGATAGATGGAGTAGTTCTGTTTGATTCACTTTTTATGTCTAGGTTTTTATTCCAACAGTGTCTGTCTGCCGAGTCTCATTTACTCACGTAATGTGTCTCATTTGATCATTTAACTGGTTATTACGGACTGGTATTGAGCATATAAATGTAATGGAGATGGTATCAATTACTTGCCTTCTGACATTATTATTAATGATAATTATATTAAAAATAAAATCTAAAGTTTGCTAGACTCCCCACTGCACCATCTGAGCTCAAACGGATTAAAATGCACATCCGAACGCTCATTTTCATCAATAGTTAATTATAAGAAATAGATATTTCACTACGTTAAGAGGCCTCCGTGGCCTTCAGTAGGTTCGTAATAAAGCCCACATACACAAATGTGGCATAAACACACACGCACACACTTCGCTTCCAGGTTCAGTGAGATTAAACAGGAGAGAGGCACACTTCAGCAGAATCCTGGGAGGAAGCGATATATTACTTCTCTCTGCCTCCTCAATATGAGACAATAAAAGCCCGGCGTGCTCTGCAGTTTCCAGTGCTTATTTCAACCCCGAGGAACTCTGGTTCCAGCCCCAGACTCAGGCTGAAGATGAAGTACAGAACTTACAGCGCTCTCAAAGACATACTGTTATACGAAAGTCTGAAACTCTGGAAGCAGCTTATATTACGTAGATGCTCAGATGGGGAGAAATATATAAGATTTATTACTATCAAGAATCAATCAATTGAAACTTCCACCTCTCTACTCGCTCTCATATATAAGTGCCTTAGCATACTGTTGTAACTTTCAAGACTAGGGAAGGCTAAGCTTGTATTTTTCTATACACTTGCATTTTATTTATTAAGGCTCGACTCTGCATGCAGTGAATTGTGCTATTTCAATTCTACAGGAATCTTTACCTTAAATAATACATGGATTACATTACATAACATAAGATATTTTCTTCTCAGGATTAAGACAAGGCTGCATTACATAGTTAGCTACAGTCTTCAATTGAGTGGAATAATAATGCAGTTCTCTCACTGACCAACAGGGGTCAACACAAGACCCACAGCACAGAGGAATTTTTATAAACTGCCAAAACTGCTTCTGCTCCTCAGCAAGCCCTCATTACACAATAATAAATATTTCAAACAGTAGTATGTCTCATTGTCCCAAGACCCTGTCACATGTGAAGGGCATCCAGTTACTTTTGCAGTCCAACTGTATAAGTCAAACATGCACACACACACACAATATACAGTTCATTCATCACATAGGAAATGTAAGGTCAGCTAAGCTTTAATAACAGGTAAGATTGTCTATTCAAACTTTAGCCCAGCAGTGAGTCACTTTTTTTTTTTTTTCAATTTAAATGTGTGACTCTAAAAAAAAAATTATGATCCTTGACTTTCATGCTGAGATATCTGTGAATTGATATGAATTTAAAAAAAGAGTTCTGATACATATCTTAGACTTCTAACAGAGTTAAATTTGAATACTATAATAAATCTTTGACCACATTAAAGGGGAAATTTGGCAAAGTTTACATGACACAGGCACACATTCAAAATGACAATCTGAAAGTGCCAATAAATAAATTAATAAATAAAATCCTCATCAAATTTCAAGAGGAACAAAGAGTCTCTCTCCCTCTCTTACTTTCTCTCCCGAAACTCCACAGTCATTTTCGGCCCACACATGAAAACCACAGAGTCTGGTTTCATTGCCCCCAGAGCTCCAAACCTGAGACGCTTTGGACCCTGCAAAGCGCATTAAGTCTGTCACCATGCCAGCTTTAGTCAAACCACAAAATTAAAGAGAGTGTTATATCTCCTGATACTCTTACATCGGAGACGAGATGGAACCCTCAGAAACCATCTTGCGAGGCTTTTTTGCTAGTTTGTAAGGGGGGAACCATATGCAAGAACAGCACCAACTGAAAGCAATAGTGAAAGCGATTTGGTCCATGCTACTGGCAGTGTGTCTAATATGACACTCATTTAGCTAATAGCAAGGCCTCATCACAAATGGCGTAATTATGTCAGCCTGTTTCTCTGTCCCCATCACACGGAGCCGCAAAATGATATACGTGGCGATCTCCAGGCAATATGCTGCCGCATGTTGGCCGTCAAATCCCCCTCTGTGTATGATTATTCACCAGCCTCGAACAGGTGCAGCCACACTCTGGCAAATATCAAGTGAGAAAGAGAGACTCGCGTTCCGCTGCCCTACCCCACGGCCCCTCCCTCGCTTTGCAGGCAGCCTGTCCAATGTAATAGAATCTGCTGACAGCAAATTGCTCACCTGCACATTTGAGGGGAAAAAGCACAGTTTCAAAATGTCCCCCATATGGCACAGACAGGTGTCGGTAAGTGGTCGACACTTGCACGAATGCTGGTGCAGATGCCATGAGGAAAAGTTTCTCTGGTTGAAGTTAAGGAGAGAAAAAGTTCAGAGTAATCTGATGGTTTTTTTTTATGATTATACAGTACACATTTAAAATGAATAAAAAAATCTGCAACACTTTCTGTATGGTACAAAAAAAAAAAAAAAGACTCTGAAAGAACATTTCTACCGTTACTGGCAAGAGGAAAAGGAATGATAGATAAGTTCACTTAACATGTATTGCCCTTTTGTGAGAAAAAACATCTTTATGAGGTAAGTTGTCGCAGTTTGAACTTGACATCAACCAGCCTATTAAAAATATTTTCAGCCAAATAATTATGAAATGTAAGACAAAATGCTGAATCTGTGAAATTTAAAGATAACTTTAACCTTATTTTTTTTTTTTTTTAATATATTGTAGTATTACACAGTATTTCACTACTTGTCCCACCCTGGGATTTCTGAAATACCGTAAACAACAACAACAGCCCCACTACTACTACTACTACTACTACTACTACTACTAATAATAATAACAAATAATAATTTTAAAAACAGGTGCCTCAAAAGTCCAAACCTACAGAATAGTTACTGATAATATCATAGAACGACTTCAGCTTGAATAGCGGCATCTAACTTAATAAAATAAACAACAAACAAACGGGAAAATGACACAACACAAAATAAAGCCAAATCACAGACGTTCTTCCTTAGCAGTCTCGCAATTCACTGCATATCATAAATCTAACCAAGAACACATATAGCCTACCTGTTCATGTCGCTTATTTCAGGGATATGTTAGTAATCCGATTCCTAATTTACACAATCGGTGTCCACCATAGACTGTATAAAAACATGGATGTAGTGTCCGTGACGTCACCCATAGGTTTCCGAAAGAGTTTTCTTTTATTGTCTATGGTTTTTGAAACCAAAAGTGGGCAGAGCGGGCCGTCGCCATCTTGGCAGCGCGTCAGTCTGGAGTAATCAAAAATAAACAGGCGGGAGTTGGTTGCTCAAGCCACGCTCACCTAGCTCGACAGTGGTGCTCCAGCAGCAATCCAGCAGCAATCCACCTGTCACTCAAGTGACCACGCCCTTAATTATGCAGAAGTTTAAGGCTTAATATAATTTAAACGGATGAGTTATAAAAAAAGTTATAAAAAAATATATATATATAAGTATAAGTTATAAAAATATATATATATATTTATTTATTTATTTATTTATTTATTTTTTGCACCAGGCTGTAAACATGTTTTTTTTTTCTGCTGTAAAGTTGGCCATTTTAACATGGGGAGTCTATGGGATTGACTCCCTTTTGCAGCAAGCCTCAAGCAGCCAGTCGATGAATTTTAAGTTTAAGTCAGTTTAAGTCACTTCCGTATGGGCTTCACGAGAGAGAGCGAGAGGTAGCCGACAGGTGTCCACTCGTCCATATTTGATAATTAATATACATGAGAATTGATACTTTAGTCCAATGAGTTTTCGGTGTGGGCGGGGCCACCTGGCAAGATACACAAATTATGTGGGCTTAATAGGCTTGTTTGAGATGAGAAAAATCTGCTCAGAACTGATCACCGGTGATCACCGCGAGATGCACCCTGGTTTGAAAATTTTCAGCTACGTCCGCATTAAAGTAGCCTTTTTTTAAAAAAAAAAAACAACAACAACGATACTACAGCAAGAATAAAAGGTACTTTCTTTGCGTGAACATCTGGGCGGTGTTATGCAAATCTTCCCACATACTGACGTAGATATGTGAGGGCGTGTTAGAATGAGCCGTTTTAGGGGGGCATGGACGAGTGTTAATATTTAGAAAGAATATCTCTATGGATTTGAGACTTTAGTCTTTGCAACTTCACAGATCTTCTTTATTCACCAAGAGCTTGTAACACTCCAAAGAGAAAGGACAATTTGAAATCACATCATATTCATATGACCCCTTTAAAAATATTCTGTAGATTCTAAAACCAGGACGTTCAGTGCTTCAGCCGATCTCTACAATTTGTTTTTCAACTCCCATCAAGCAAACCTGAACCGACTAATCAAGGTCTTATAGTTCACTTGAAAAGTAAGGTAAGTGTGCCAGAAGCTTGGATGGAACTGAACTCTGCAGGATGGTGGATTTCCAGGAGCATGATTGAGCAGTTCTGTTCCAGAGTATATCATGAGATATATAGCCCACACCATTTTTTAATGATCAGTCCATTCTGTGCAATCTTCCTTAAATTGAACTCTCCACTTGATTGACTCTAGTGCCATTTTACATTAATTTCCATAGCAATTAAGATAGTGAGCGCAAACAGTGCTTAGCCATAAGCTCTTGCAGTCTAAATAAATAAAAACATCAGTCATTTGATGGTAGGACGGACTGACTTGGAGATAACTCTCTCAGGAAGCACATCAGGGGAATGCATACATCTCCCGCATCTTCACTGTGGAGGATGCACTGCTACACTCCTAATTACATACCCCTCCATCCAACCTAATTAGCTGTGCTTTGCACTGAACCCCAATCAATCAGTCACGTTTTATTAAAGTTTGGCAGGGTTTGGAACAGGCCTCATCATGGAAACGATAATTAAACTGCACAGAGACAACCAAACTTCCAATAAAAGTGTTTGATGGACGCTGATGTGAGTCAAACCCTGATTTTTTGGTAAAGAAATATTATTTTATAAAAACTGCTAATGGGCCTGTGTGAATCTGCAGTCTGCGGTTTGACCATTCATATATTTTAACACTGGTGACAGAGTGGAAAATGACTATTTTGATGCTTTTAATTGCATTTAATTGGCTCATGTAAACAGACTCTAATTACTCATTTGAAAGTGCGACCACTCATGATGCAGATTTCCCTACGCAAACCTTACACCAAACACCTACCACTTCGGAATGACTAATGCATCAGACCAAAATAGAAAACAGATATATGACAAATTATTTTTATTTCACCCATAACAAAAAAATATTGCTCAATGCCCATTTTGCTGGCCTGATGAGAGGACTTTTCCCCGGGTTCCTCTCACAATCCTGTAATAAATCCCAGATCTCAGCTGCTGCCAAAAATGTCCTGGCAATCTGCATACTGTTACTGTCACACTACTGCACAGCCATATCCCTGCTTCATTATTTCACTTAGCCAAATCTCCCCCCACCAGTCAGCGCCAAAGTTATGCGGACATTTTAATGAATTGTCAGCAGCTAATATTAATAAGATATTGAGCTTGCAGACCGCTCGTACAATAGGACCTAATTAACAACAGGTCCAATCTCTAGTGTAAATCCGTTGTCACCTCCGCAGCTTTTATTGAGAGCTTGTGTGTGTGGAATGATTGAATAGCCGGTGTACTTACCACTGCAAGGCTTGACCTCGGCCTTCCCAACACTTTTAAGAACACATTACAATATTACATGATAATGGAACATAAATTATTACAATATGTTAACTCAATCTATATGTACAGTCCCCATTGCAGTAATCCACTTAATTGTTAATGTAAGACCGTGTGCATTTGTAACTTGTCTGGGCAAGGCTTCTAGCATCATCTGCTTGCAGTTATTTTAGCTGTACAAGAACAGCCGATTATGCTGGTTGATACTGTAAACAGTTTATATATATATATATATATATATATATATATATATATATATATATATATATATATATATATATATATATATATATATATATATATATATATATATATATATATATATATATATTGTTTTCTGATAACTTTATTGATACGTATATCTATATTTACATAAATTATTTATATTTGCTTTTGGCCATATATATATATATACACGTTTGAACATTTTAATAAAAATCTGCAACATACTTTAGTTTACAATGTTTAAAAAAAGGGAATACATTTTAATATATATATTTTTTAAGTTATGAAGTTTTTCTAATGCCATGCTCTACAGGAAGGTGGGAGCTATTTTGCTAAATAAGGTGCAATATAACACACTGTAGAAAAACAAAACTCACCGTAGTTATGATAAAAATTGACTCTTTTAAGAAAAACTTTTAAACTTATCATTCTTTTCTTACATTTACAAAGGCTAGATAAAATCATTGCAGATGACACTGGATGTTTTTATCTTCTGTTTTGTTCATATGTGTCTGTTAGAATTTTAGCTGATTATCACAAATTATATTATAAACGGATCGTTTGGGAAAAAAAATAAAAAATAGTTCCGTCACTCATAAACGTATTGAAGGATGTAAGTTACAGCTGTGATGGACTGGTTCAAGTCCATTATGTCAGATGATGTCTGAATATAGGTAGATGAGTACGAAAGCTAGGCCAGGGTTGTAGGGGAAGGTCACCCCATAAAAGGAGGAGTGCAGGCTTTAAATCACATCCCTCATTGTTGGCTGTCTTTTATCCAACATCCTTGGAGGTCATCATGCGAATGCGGACAGCCATCTCATAACTAATGAATATCCATTCCAGTGTCCTCTCCCTAGCGAAGCACCCCCTCACAGCTGGCTCTGAATGGAAGGTCAAGCAGCATATCACTGAAGATAAGACTGTGCGATCACAGGTGAAAAACAGATAAAGAGAGAGTGGAGGATGGAAAGGAATAAGAGAGAAAGATACCCAGGTTTGTGCCGCTAATAAGCCTAGGTAACGCTTTGATTTGATATGGGTCAGGGTCACATTGGACTCCTTTTAAGATGAAATAAAGATGGCAGAACTATTCATTTAAAAGGAAAAAAGAGAATCACAGAGGTCTGATCACTCTCATCTGCAGTCCAGCTCAAACCGGAGTCAGAAAAATGAAATGCTCTCTGACTTCTGAACTAATAGTCACTTGTGGATTCTTGGCCCAAATGAGAAATAGTATGCTTACGGTTGCCTCTGAATTGGCTACATGGTCAAATCCTCACATTACTGAATTAACAGCGGGATTCACGATATTGTGTCTCCAGAAGGCAATTTAGCCCAATCCTGACCGCAATCAACCACAGCATTTTTATTCTTCATACAAGTAATTTGGCGCTTCTTTAGAAAGGATACAATGTAATTATGACTGGGGTCATTCCAGTTGCCAGAGAGGTGAAAGGAATGTATCCACTTAAGCATAAAATATGCTGCCACATGTTGTAATTTTACCAATCTCCCTTATGTTGTACTAAGTGCAAGCTTGGTTGCTAATTGTTTCCTGTTAATGAACCTGCAGGTTAGTGGCAAGTCTGAGCAAGTCGGCAAACAACTGGTAGTGTAACTAATTTTTCCAAGTAGCAAAATATAAACCCTTGGGAGCAGGAGAAGAAAATACATATGACTGTGGAGAAATAAAAAGAACGACGTGTTGTGTGGCATTCATGTTTTTCTCATATCATTCTATCCTTTCCCAGTCATTCTAAAAGGCATTTTATGGCTATTTGGGTCCATATGAAGTGTGTGTGCCTTTAGTCAAAAACTTGTTAGTGAAAAATTATAGAATCAGTTAAATAAAAGTCATTAAACTGAATCGAACTCGCGAATTGAATTAACCGTTCATTCAGTCAGTGAACAGTTCAGGGCCGTTACTGATTTCACAACTAAGTCCATTACTGAACCATAAGTCATTTTCCTGTTCTATCTGTCTGTCTGTCTGTCTTTCGCTCTTAAACAGAATGATGCATGGCACAAATACAGTCAGGAACACTGACATAATCAAATTCAAAGTCATTTATTAATTTGTATTATTCACTACTTTTAAGTGGATTGCAACATGCAAAACAGCCAAAACAGTTTAGTTAAATAATCATCCTCTAAACCAATCTGTTTACAGCAGTCACTGTTAAGCCAAAGAAACCATGCCCTAAATGCAGCATTAAGTGATTCTGTATTTGAACATCGAAAAAAGAGAAAAAAATAATAATAATTCAGTAGCCTTTTTTGTTTGTTTGTTTGTTTGTTGTTTGTAACCCTGAACTTAATTAATAAAGTCCCTTCTAAAGCCCACCACTCAAAACACCCTCTCTTTCATCCTCATGTCTGTAAACACCTTGACAGTCTATTTCCCATTGCACAACAACGGAGAGACAAATCACATTACTCACACTTTGCTTTGCCAGAGACTCCCACTGTCAGGTTGAGGCTAATGGAAGTCGATTTGCAGGGGTCTGGCAAAAGCCACAGAATGACAGCCAACAGAGGGTCAAGATTGAGATGGAATGAGCATGTTTGTAAGAAAGAGATCAGAGGAGGTTGTTGTTTGGGGAGGTGGACAGTAGGAGATTTTTTAATGCTCTAGTCCTGAGTGGATGATGGCAGGCAGCGAGTCTGTCTTTAGCTCTGTGCCTGTGGAGTGATTGATATGAAAAGAACTACAGAAGCGCCATGGGGGCGGCTCCCCCTGCCCTCGCCCACACGACATGCACCGTTTCCCCTCTGCAGTCAGCCGGACTGCCCCCTCCGGCCGACAGTGATTTAGAGGAAGGGCTGGTGCGAGGAGCAGGGGGATGATGGCGGGGCATTACAGCGCTGCCCCTCAGGACAGACCTCCCTCCACCCTCCATCACAGCAAGCTTCCTCTTCACCTCATCATTCCATCTATGCTCATCCGTCCATCTTTCATATCATCCAAGGCTTTACGGAAGGATGTGCTCGTAATTATGAGGTGGAAGTGAGAGGTGGACGCTCTCTCTCTGTCAAATCATCATCATTATCGTCATCATTAAGATGATTTACCATCATTATAGTGTTTTTAAACAACACTTAGTTCCAGTCTTCTAATTTGATTGGGCAAGAGGAGGTACAAAAGTGATGATATATCGTAGGCCTATAATACAACTTTCAATAATTTTTGTATCATTAATTTTGTTGTGTTTGCGGAATTTAAAGCAGAGTGCCAGTCTGTGCACTGCTTGAAAAAACATTGATTTCACAACAGTCAATCCTGCTTTGGCTTCTGCTTAAAATACATTCTTTGGCAGAGAAATTCTAAAGTGTAATGATATAAAATATTTATTTGATTTATTTTTAAAATAGCTGGTAATACAAAATAAAATGATAAAATCCCATTGCTCCCATGAGATCAAAAATCTAAATTATGAGATTATAAATGATTTCCCAATCCACATCCAACTTTTTGACATTTTTTATCATGATTTCTACCTTTTTTTTCTTTCTTTTTTTTACCTTTTTTGCCTACAAGTTGTAATTAAGACTTTTTTTATCTTATAATCATCTGAACTTTTGTATTTCATAAGTTTGACTTACCTTGTAATTATAACTTCTCTTTGATTATTGTTTTCTTATAATTCTGATTTATTTTTTTCTAGCAGAAATGGTTTTGCATCTATTAAAGTCAAACATTTATGTCATAACTATGTTTTTAATAATAATAATAATAATAATAATAAAATCATTATTTTTAATTGTGGTTTCTTCTTCATAATTTAGAATTTTGTGAATAATCACTGCATTATTATTATTATTATTATTATTTTATTTTTTTTATGGTGAGAATTGACTTTCATAAAACATAAAAGATAAGATAAAAATAAAATATAAAAGTATAAAATATTCTATAAATGCATATACATATATAAAACTGGCAGTCAAAGTGTGCAGCCGGCTTTAGAGAATACATTTTTTTTTTCATTTTTTTTTTTTTTTTCATCACCTACACTAAGAATGCCCAACAAATCTTCAAATGCTCCTTTTCTCCCACTATGTGTGGGATTCCTTCCATCAGCATAGAGAACCTTGGAATGGCTGGAGACTGGAAGCGCTTTTCCTAATCATCATACAGAGATGTGCACCACTAGGCTAATCTCATTTTAACATTACATACAGCGCCTGCAGTTATGTGCATTCCTCATGCTGCAAACCACAAGCCAGAGAGGTGGAGTCAGCCTTAATGGAGAGATAGGGAAAGCAAGAGGGGGGGAATAAATATATTGGTTTAGTCCTATAATATACACAAGCTTCGAGTGATTAGCATTGACATTTATGCACATACCTCTCAAGTCAGCAACTGACCTTCTGTCAGAGTCATTATGGCCACACACTGAGAAACGCAATAATGCGTGAACAGGTCGTCCTTTCAAAGAATATTCATAGCTTGGCATTTTCTTAGGAGGAAAACAAAGTATATCTGGAAACTCCACACAGAAGTTCCCCAGTGTCTAGGTCATGAATTAAACTCATAACTTATTCCAATGTGCCAGCAGATATATAAATAGATCTTCATATTTATGCTCCCTGTAACACTCTCCCTCCTTTCAGGGACTGCTGTTTTTAATGTTTTTCGTTCATTTACATTTTCTCAGTATCTCAGTTTTTCTCTCTATCATCACAGATTCGGCTGCCTTCAGACTGTCTGGTGCCAAGTGAGAGCTTATTTCAAAACCCCCGTCATTATACATTTCATTTGACTGCACGGAAGAGCCAATATTTACAGTTGGCGAGGGCGGCCACTGTGCTGTGGAGTAAAACCTCTGCTCTATTGGCCTAGAGGCTGATAACACTGACCCTCAGTCAAGCACTGCCCTAAGGGAGCCACTCAGGGTCTCTGTAAATCCTCCTCATGCACACAGCAGCCGTGGAAGGAAATAAAGAACTCTTCAATAAATAACCCTTGACAAAAAGTGCAGCAGAGTTTTTATTTTTTTTTATTTTTACTGAATGTATCTTAGTTTTGTCGATATATTTCTCATTAATTTCATTGTGAAGCTAGCCTTTTTGAAAACACCATTTCAAACAATAGATTTTATAGTGTGGTGGATTTTAGAGATTGCCATTGTACGTAGATTGCTTACGCTAACAAGTGAAAACAGTTACCTCAAAAATGATATTCTGTCATAATCTATGACTGGCATACGTAGACCACAAAATCCGATAGTGGGCATCATGGAAATCAAGCCTGCGGTGACATGTTAATGTACCATATTCAAATATACACAAATGTTCAACGGTTTAGGGGCAATAACAAAAATTATTTAGATTATTATTTGGAAACACTTTTTTTTTTAAGGTACAATTTCTGCTACTAACAAACCATTAACTATCACATTTGCCTCATTAATCTACTAATTGAATGCTTATTATTAATAGTTAATAGGGTATTGTTGTTAAATTTAGGTATTGGGTAGGATAGAATATGTGCTTTATAAGTAATAATAAACAGCTAATATGTTATTAATGGGCATGCTAGAAACCAAAAAAGAATTGGTCCCTGTACTAAAGTGAAATTATTTTAATTACAAACACTTGGTGTGAACTATCACTATAGATGATGTTAGCTCTGATTTTCTGTATGCAGGGTAGATCTGTAACTGTAAGCCTGAACAATTTGAGATTGATGAGTTCCTACAAATCTCCGGGGTCCCAAGTATTCTGCATGGTGCCACTGGATAGTATGGCAGGGCCTGTGGCATATGAGAGACAGTTTGTTAGGGTGAGTGTACAGTATGTGTGTGTTTGGACCCTAGGCCTCATTGTGTTTATGTTGATTGATGAAACCCATGCTTGGCAGTGCCACTGGCACGTTAAGAAATTCAATGGGGTTAACAGGGCTTTATTCTCCCAAGGAACAAATGCCACACATTACGAACAAGCTGAAGAACCTTAGGAGAATTTGAACTCTGCCAGGTTTGCTAAGACTGTTGAAAGCATTTTTGAGATGTGCTGAATCAGGAAGTTCACTTTTAGTTGTTTGTAAAATGGTACAACGTGGTACATGTGTTCCCTAAAGAATGGACTTGAAAGAGGGAACATATTTTCAAAGCACTTTCCCTGATGGAAAAAAAAAAGAAACTGTGCTAATCACAGTATATATATATATATATATATATATATATATATATATATATATATATATATATATATATATATAGCCACTAACAATTCAACAAGAACACAGTGGTTACAGAACGTATTTTATTGTAAAGCTATAAGGAAGGAGTACTTACAAGATAGTATTTCTTTGATTTGCTCAGCAAAAATAAAAGACAACATTTTTTTTTTTCTCTTTTCTCTTCCTCATTGTGTTTAACATGCGGATATTGATAAGAACATAATGGAACGAATAAGGGCTAAACTCTTCAAAGCCACTGTTCTGCAAATAACACAAAACTCAGGAAAAAAATAAAACTCATAAAAAGAGACAGTAAAACTTTAAAATAGACCAGAAGCCAGTGGATGGTTATTGATGACATTTTAGACACAGGCTCACCAACCGTGTGCCCCCAACCACTCATCCTTACATATTCTACTTTTAAAAATATTTTACAATTTCAGTTTGTCTTTCAACATTTTTTTTATTTTTTTATTTTTTGTTCTCTAGAAAAAAAAAAAAATAGCCACGTTATAAGCATGTACATAAAACTGTACAAAGAAAACAAGGCATCACAAGCGTTCGATATAAATATAACAAACACTTAGGCTACAAACTTGTACTTCCTGTAATTATCTATTTAAACGGTGGCTGTTCTTCAATTACTTAGTGTAGAGTTTTTAATATTGAAATCATATGAAGGCAGACGCCCATAAACCGCTAAAGCGCTATCGGTTCATTTCAGTGCCAAAGTCATAGTAATGAAGCCGCTCAGCCACCGCTTCACAAAATAAATTACTGATTTAGTTTTTAATCTTTTTCGAGGGGTAGAATGATGCTGTTTACTCTCTACTTCTATTATGCGCAGAGATGCATGGTGAGCCTCATTATGCACGGTGACATTACAACACGATGACATGTTCGTTCATAACTCCTAATACCTGGACAAATGCAGCGGGTGGCTCTGCTCCAAAATGAGTCCATGTGCCAGACAAAGAACTGATTCTTAAGTCACATTGGATTTGATTGATTTCCACGTAATACACGATTCAGCACAAATGAAAGAGCTTACAGTAGGATGAAATTGAACATCAGTCATGAACAGGCCCACACGGAATCTGTGCCGGCAGAAAGCTCCATAGATTTCCACAGAACTGGAACGCCCGTTATTTAAAAAGCCATACACATCCTCCACCCCTCATGTGTTGGTTTATTAAATATTTGGCTAATTTTATAGTGCTTTCAGCTACTAATTAAGCTCTATTTAACCCATTTTACCATGTTCAAATCCATTACACAGAAAAAAATAATAAAAATAAACAGATTCTATCTTGGCCTGATCATAAAGCAGACAAGATCCAAAAATTCCAAAAAAAAAAAAATAAAAAAAAAAAATAAAATCTGTGCTTTAGGTACCAAAAAAGGTGATTGTTTACATTATTTGCTTATGTTCTGCAATACACATCATCATCATCATCATCATCATCATCATCATCATCATCATCATCAAAAAAACAAAAACAAACAAACAACAAAAAAAGTATATTTATAGATCAAATCACCATTCTCAATTTTGCTTTGAGACTGCTAATCAAAGTGTAAAAGCAGGACAATTTTGTATTGTGGATAACAAAACTAATAACTAATGAGTTTGTGTGGAATAGTGCATAACTTAAATCATAAACCTTAAAACTAATGCTTTTGTGTTTGGTATTAAATAACAGCAGTTTAAAGATCTGAATGTCTTTAATTTTCTTAAACAATAAACAAAACCAAAAATACATATTAAAGACAAAAAAACAAAAAAAAAAAAAAAAAAAACGAGAATACATTTTTAGCCACATATTCATTCAGAATTCTATTAACACTGGTCTATTTGATTAAGAAACTACCAAAAAAAGATATAATAAAATATATTGCTGTCTGACTAACAAACTAACAGCTACAGCTGCAGGATGAAAAAGACATGTACTGTCATTCCCCTTATATAATGCTTTTCTTGCTTGTTTTTCACCCTACGCTGTGTATAAGACAAGTTATTTATTTTTCATCAGATTCTCTGCACCACTGTCCAATGTTTCACACAGCAAGAGCCATTTCATTCAATGAGATACAATTTGGCCGTTGAAAATCGTAGTAAAAATCGAAAATGCACGTGTAACGCTTTAAAATTTCTTGCTTTAAAGGCAGTGAACGGATCCCTCCATGCATCTACACAGTTACACAGGTGTGCGAAGACGCACACGTTCACACACACTCCGAGTGATTTGACCTATCAGTATCTGTGACAGTTGCTCTCCGGGGATAAACTCCAGGTTTTCCCAGTGGGAGCGAGAGACTGTCTACCTGTCATGCAGCGTTTGGGGTTCATGCAGCCTGGGCAGCTTCTGTTTGTCACTGCAGAAAACACCTTAAAGGTCAGTAGTCACTGGGATGATTAAAAGAACAGGAAGTTAAATGTGTACAATGAAGCAAGAGTGTCAGTGTTCTCAAATCAACACTTAGACCGAATGAGGTCTTTCAGTATCTCCTCCGGTCTGCCCCAAGGCTGCGACAAGCTCGCAGCATTTGTCCATAGGGGGCATCACAGGGCATGCAAAGACCAAAGACCCTGTCAGATTGGAAATACTTCTTATTTACTTGGT
The DNA here is from genome assembly GCF_023724105.1 of Carassius gibelio. Taxonomy (NCBI): domain Eukaryota; kingdom Metazoa; phylum Chordata; class Actinopteri; order Cypriniformes; family Cyprinidae; genus Carassius; species Carassius gibelio. Next base: position 25,028,839 of record NC_068409.1, on the reverse strand, counting down.
CATTGAAGTTTGGTTTGCCAGTGTTCAAATAAGGGGTCAGCCGTGAACTAAATGAATTCACACACACATAAGGAAGAATCACACCAAATGGAGATATTTATCAAGTATTAAACCCAAAGCACGTAGCAGTGAGAACACTGAATCAACGCCCACACAGAGCAAACGGCTAAATCACCCGAGGTGAATAGTCGGTTATGAGTGGCAACTTAGCTGTGTGACATGGTGTAAACTATAGTGCACTTATTGTGTGTAGCTCAGGCCTCGAATACTCATGATAGCTTTTGCTGACCTGAATCCCAACTGATGCAACCCCTGTTACTATCAGCCTCTATTGACAACAGCCTTATATGAACTTCCTGTAAACTCTTTCTGAATGACCTCGCTTTCAGTTGTGGAAATTAGCGCTTTCAATGAAAGTGCCCCCTGGCGAGCGCCAGTGTGACTTTACGGTGATAGGTTAGCGAGATTTAGACGTTTCTAAGCTTGCTGCAGGAGTCTTATCATGTCATATGTTCAAAGCACATTTTAAACAGAATCGCTGATGTTTTAGAACAGGGGTGCCCAATCATGCTCCTGGCGATCGACTGTCCTACAAAGTTCAGCTCCAACTCTAATTAAACATATCTGCTTTTAATTTTCATGTGGTCCTGAACACCTTAATTGGGTGCTTTAGGTGTGTTTGATTAGGACAGTACAGGACTGGGCATCCCTGTTTAGAATATACTGGACTTGTTGAATACAACTTTAATGTGACAAATATGCCATGATTTTTGAACCCGTCTACCTCTTGTGAGCGTTTGTTTGGACAAGGTCAAACCCACCACAGAGCAGAGCCAAAATCTCTGACAAAACCACACATCTACACAACAGAGTTTGACATGTCTGAAAACGAGTAGGCTATTGCACAGCACATGAACAGGAATTTTTTTTTTTTGTTTTTTTTTTGTGAAAGTCGTTGTTCCTCCCTACGGATGGGATGGGTTGAACAAAACTCTTCCACATGGCAACTCACCTAAAGCCTCAGCTACTAGTAGATAGTCTTTTGAAGAAGTACGAGAGTATTACAGAGGAAAAGTCACAGGGAGAGCTTCCTCTGGGAACTGATGAAGCCTGTCAAATTTGTCCAAAATGGCATCATGCAAACCTGCTTTAATCCATTTTTTTTTCCTTGGATTTTGCCCCAAATTCTGTGTTTGCTTGAGTCCCAAGTAGTAAGACGGCGGAGGCTCAGACTGTAGATTATCTTTAGCATTCCAAGGTCCAAAACTGATGTCCTTCTTTTACTGACAGGGAGGCAAATCCTCTGAGCAATGTCCCTTCTACTATCATCAACAGAAGGAAGCTGTGGCTCCAAGAGTCTGTACAGCTAAATAATAAATCATAGCTGTTCCATCAGATGGGTAGTATTTACAACACTGTACATTAAGAAAAGAGTTTTCTATGAAAAAAGACAAATTTAAGAAACAACTACCCTTCAGAGCTTAAAGAAAGGTGAATGTTTTCTTTTCAGTAAAGTATAAGTGTCAAGAATCTATGTTCCTCTTGGATTGCCAGGATTTGGTTTGCCAGTTCTTCTGGCTCGAGTTCTTGGCTACACACTCACAGAAGAAAAAAAAAAGTACTATTTGGATGTGTTTATGTTTTAAGGTAAGCATATCTACAGTCTGATCATAAGTAATATATATATATATATATATATATATATATATATATATATATATATATATATATATATATATATATATATATATATATATATATAAAATAAAAAAAATCTACAAATAAATCAGAATCAAATAGGAATATAACATTGACATTAAATTATCACAAAGTTCACTTAAAAATTGTCCTTACATTCTTTCATTAGAAGTTTACATGGGGATTGTGTACTTCATTTCATATTCACAAAATGCTTTTCTCTTTTTTTCTGATTATTATCTTCATATCTGTTTGGCTTCCAGAGCCTCTAACAATGCACAGGGCTGTATAAAACCCAGAGGGTTTTAAAGAAGATCTCTAGCTGTTTGGTGTCAGCCATTAGGCTTGTGGCTGAGGGGATTGGAGATGCATGTCGAGATGTCTGTGTATATCGGGGTCTGGTGGTGGGGTAGAATTAGCAGGTGTTTTGACAATGAGGCCTTTTATCCTCTCACAGGCATTGCTGATCACAAGTAAATTGGATCAAATGTGGAATCGAACCTAGGCCGACAGCAGGTGAATCACAGGTAGATTTCTCTTTTGGAACCTTGGCTGGATGGTGTAGTGGCAGGGGCGTAATCGGCTGTCTGACTCAGGGGGATCTCCTCCCTGGGGCAGTCCTTGCCGGAGTCACCACCTGTAGAATAGGCACTGGTGTAGGGAGGCAAAAAGCGAATGCTGGCCACTTTGTTGTTCCCACCTCCGCTCCGCTCCTCTCCGTGAGGCTTAGAGCTGCTGTCAGCCATCAGGTGCTCCTGACCCTCCCTCTCCTGGTAAGGCACGAAGGTGGAGAGCTTGGGCCCGCCCTTGGCACTCTTGGTGCGGTTGGGTGAGGGTTGTCCAGGCATCCAGCAGGAATCCGAATGGCCGTATTCTGTACACTCACGTGTGCATTTTCCCGTCATGGCCACATCAGGCAGAGGCCTCAGATCTGGAACAAAGTAGAATATAATGATCAGTTTTTAAGTTAAGGTAAACATTCAGTTTTCATAATATAATATAATATAATATAATATAATATAATATAATATAATATAATATAATATAATATAATATAATATAATATAATATAATATAATATAATATTTCTGAAATATTACTTACAAAATGCATAAGTAATAGGCATAATACCTATAATATTTACTAAAAAGAGCCAACTTAAATCAGAATCCACTGGTTGAACTATACAATTCACAAAAAATAACCAGTAATTCGTTATTTGTTCAGGAATTGGAAAACACTGATTGCGATGTGTGATTTTAATTTCACAAAAAGAACTGATTCATAAAAGTCATTTGTTCAGGAATCGGAATACACTGGTTGCACCATATGATTTCAGTTCTCAAAAGAAATCAAGCCATAAGAGTCATTTGTTTATTTATTTCTTCTTATTATTATTCTTTTTTTTTAAGTGGTGCAATATTCTATTATGAATTGCCTGATTCCTCTAGTCAACGTTCAAGGAAATTAATCAGCTAATAAAAACAAATTAAAAATGTTCAAATGATAAATTAAACAAATAACACAACACTTTAAATGTAGTCCTACCATTGAAAAGCATAAATTAGTATTGACATCACAATTTTATTGTGAAGCTTTACTTTTGCAGTCAATTAAAGCTGCACAAAAAAAAAAAAACACTCTCCAGCCTATTCTCACCCTTGTTCACTGTAACCAATCAGTGTAATGGATGCTGATCTTCACTATAAAAGGTTGATGAAGCTGGGTGGCATCACAAGAAGCAAAAATAACAGTCTGATCCACAAAGGTCAAACTCTCTGTCTGGAAAATATAAATGCAAAAGCTGAGCCTAACCTTTCCTCTGAAAGTGACATTAGATTAGTTTGATAGTGTGCATGAGAAAAGGGGGCAAGCAGAATGGCAAGCTCTCGAGGGGAAAACATTTATTTCTCTAAATCTCTGAGCTCTATGAAAGGCCTGCGATTTGAGGCACTGGACAACATTATTTTATCCCTGGTATTTGACCATTATAGAACACCATTTACTTTTTATTTATTTTTTACTTTTTAATAGATAGATAGATAGATAGAGCAATAAAACATATGCTAAAAGTCAAACTATATTTGGCCCCTTTTTGCTCTTATATTTCTATTTTACTATCACTTAGGGAAGAATATTCAAAATTGAGGCTCTGACAGACCAATAGAGGCCTTCATCTCTGGCACACAGCACCTGAATCCCTCTCTCTCCTTTTCTTATCTCCTTCCTTCAAGTTGGAGTTAACCTCAGGAGTGTTCCTGCTGAGCCTGAAGCCTGAAGAGCCAGGCCCTGCACCACTGGCCCTATCACCAATCACTCCCAATCCAGCTCCCTAGCATTTCTTTTTTTTTCAGCTAATTAGATTCTGCTGGCCCCTTGTCACCATAATAGAATGGAAATTATTTCCAGATGAGTATCTGACATTTGGTGCTGTCTAAAGTAAAGAGGAGAGATGTGTTAAGTCTGGCCTCCTTGCATTTTTCAGCTCTTCTCTTCTGTGATGGAGGACTGGCACAAGAGATTTGCTTCGTGTCATTTTCATTCAACTGTCATGCCCCAGGGGTGTGATATTAATGGAAATATACATACAAGGTTCAAGCTGTTTTCTCAGGAATTCCATGTCCAATTGTGCAGCTGTCAAAATGTCCATTTGGCCATTTCATTGTAGGTAAGAATGCTTATTTGACATGCCGGTAAAGGATTTTCATATGAAAGAGTCACAATGATTTGATCAAAATGACAGTAATGAATAAGAATAAGCTTTTCGTGTGTAAAAAGGGATGAAAAAAAATCTAATCTATTATTTGGTAACTAAATAAACCCCTGCTATAAATCAGAGGCAATTATTTCCTAATTATCTTTAATTTTATGCAGTTCATGTGTATTCAGAGTAGACACAGGGTTATAAATTGAATATAGATATCAACTGAGGGAAAGCAAGATCAACAACAAATATATATATATAACTAACAGTAGCATATTTTTAGTTGCTGCGTAATATCATTACACCTCCTGCATCCTTGATTATTACGCCGGAATAAGAGTATAGTTCCTTGCCATATCAGCCTAGAAAATCACCACTTTTCATTTTCCGTCTTCTTAATACACAATGTAACTACAGAATAGTCAAGTTTTCAGTAGGAAAAAAAAAAATCTAAACTCAATTTTTGTGCGAGATGTTGACAATTGAATCAGATTCAATAATATATGCTAAGCTATAGCTAAAGTGCTACAGCCAGACCTGGAGATAAGCTGAATGGATTCGAAAATGGTAAAACACAACTGTTTAAATCTAGGGGAGTTGAAAAATGTGCCTATTTTCAAAAACAGTGGAGTGTTCCTGTAAGGTTTCTTGGTTGTCGTTTGACAACTCAAAGTTTCAGCTCACTTCATAGATTTTCTATAGGACTGAGGTCTGGAGACTGGCTAGGCCACTCCATGACCTTTATGTGCTTCCTCTAGAGCTACTGCTTTGTTGTTTTGGTGTCATGTTTTGGGTCATTTTAATGCTGGAATACCCATCCATGACCCTCTTCAGTGTTCTGGCTGAGGGAAGGAGGTCCTCATCCAAGGCTTTACAGTACATGGCTCCGTCCATTTGGCCCTCAATGTGGTGAAGTCGTCTTGTACCCTTAGCAGTAAAACAGACCCAAAGCATAATGTTTTTTTTTTTTTTTTTTTTTTTTTTACGTAGTAGTGTTACCAATGTGTTGCTTGGTGACTGTGGTCCCAACTGCCTCAAAAGGATAGTTCACCTAAAAATTAAAATTTGATCTTTATCTGCGTACCCCCAGGGCATCCAAAATGTAGGTGACTTTGTTTCTTCAGTAGAACACAAACTGATATTTTTAACTGAAACCATTGTAGTCTCTCAGTCTTATAATGTAAGTCGATGGGAATCACTGCTAAAACATGCAATAAAACAAAAAAAGTGGACCATCGACACACCTAACTGAGATTGTAGATAGAGTGTCAATCGTCCATTTGAGAGATATATGGCGGTAGTTCACTTATATGTCTGCGATTCGCCATAAAGCAAGTAGAAGAAGAAGATGCCTCACGCACCTTTGTGAACGCGCTTAAGAGAATGTACTTAAGAGAGTTCGAACAGTTTGCACATTATGTGAATCAGAGATAAAAAAACAATATATAAATACTGTTCAGTTTCTTGCATAAACCAATCCTTTTGTCTTTACACATCAATGTATAGGTACGAGCCGCAGGGTTTAATTTTTTTTTTCTTTTTGTATGTTTTAGCCGTGATTTCCATCCACTTACATTATAAGTGTGACACACTGCAATGGTTTCAGTTAAAAATCTCAGATTGCGTTCTACTGAAGCAACAAAGTCACAAATTCGCCAACATCTTTTGGGTGAACAATCCATTTAAGATCCTTAACAAGCTCCTCCCATGTAGTTCGGGGCTGATCCCTCACCTTTCTCATAATCATCCTTACCCCATGAGGCAAGATCTTGCATGGAGTTCCAGACCGAGGATGATTGATTTGTTGTTTTGTATTTGTTCCACTTCCGAATAATCAAACCAACAGTTTTCTCCTTCTCACCAAGCTTCTCGCTGATGGTCTTTTAGCCCATTCCAGCTTTGTAGCCAGTAGATTTGCTATATATATATATATATATATATATATATATATATATATATATATATATATATATATATATATATATATATATATATATATAATGAATCTACTTTATTAATCTATTAATAATTTAAGAAATAACAATACAATTAATAATAATAATAATAACAATAATAATAATAATAATAATAATGGTCTCCAATCCATGTTGAGGTGTAGTCATTGTAAGAAATCAGTGTTGTAGTCAATAACTCATTGTTTATTTACCCCAGGGTCCTCTAAGCGAATCTCTAATATATGCTGGCTCTTCACATCATTCTACAACAGTTTTAGCCAATCAATTTTCAGCTTTGGCTATGCCTTAAAGCCACACAAGGGAGCCCAACTGCTCTGGCCACAACACACAGGTTGCCCTGGGTGACAGGTGCGGAGAATAGCACTGGGAAAGCCAGCCTTTATTTGACAGTTAACACCAACACTCCAACTATCCCACAATCCCTTGTGTGTGAGAGCTGGCTGATCGTGTGCATGGGTGGAAGCAGACAGGCAGAGTTGATGGAAACCCACACCACCTCGCCTCTTCTCTACCCTTCGTTCCGGTGTCATTCGTTGACATGTCCTCTCCCCCTGACCCCCGTCTGCTTGTATGCAAACCTCGCTAAGACTAATTAAACTTTGGCAGATTAGGACTTTGCCTTGTCAATCTTTATTCATGCTTAAACAAGTTATTACTTTTAGGAAAATTAAATTAGCAAGCCATTAATTAATGGACACGCTGCTTTTGAGATGATAGAAGATGGGGGAAAAAATCAAGTAAAATCTGAAGTAAGGGCTTGAAACGGAACACAAAGTAAAAAGGTAGGTGGGGGGAGGGGGGATTATAAAAAATATATATTTAAAACAGAAACAGAATCCAGAAGGAAAGAAAGGATTAATTGTTGTGAGTTTGTTTAATAATAAAATTCATTGAAATGTACTTACTTTATATTGCTAATATATTGTCATATTCAGTATAATTATTAAGAATTATATTTCATATGTTTTGTATTATTGATATATAGTCAAGTGCAAAACCAGCAACATAACCTATCTGCCTATATGCAAAGTGCAATTACATTGGACAGATGGAGTGCAAAAAAAAAAAAAAAAAAAAACAAGTTCATAAGCAGTGCTGTTTCCTTTGGCTGGGCTAAGAGCGGCTCACAATAACATGTGGTTGGACACAGCAGGAGGACGAAGGAGAGGCACTGCATCTAATGGCAGAACGCAGAAAAGATAGCCAGTAGCCACAACACTAAAGAGTTACATTAGTGAGTAACCACAAAAGCAAGACTCAAACGAGATGTGCAGAAATGCACCACTCACTGTTGCACACAACATATACATTTTTGTTCTGAAAAGCCTCTTATGTAAGTTTGATCTTGTTATGCAAATTCAGGGTTCAGCTATGCACCACAAATAAATCAGGATGACTCTTTATTCAAATGATCTTAAATCAAACAAAGATTCAAACAGTCTTACAACTTTACACTGTTAAACAAGAATTTAACATTTAACACAGAGCAAGACTAAACCAATATATATTCATTAGGGAATCTAATGATTGGGTCAGGCATGCAAGTCCGGCTCCACATTCAAACATTCCTACTTTGCTGGTGGTTTGCTTGTGGAAATCAATGTATTGATGAAGGTTTAAATCTAGACTTCCATTTCCATTGCCATTGTTCCATTGCCAGTTTCAATACATTATGATATACTATATAACACAAAAGATACTGGGTGAATTAATGCAATCACCCACAATTTTCTATGACTTTTTATATAATGCAATTAACACCAAGCACATAAAATGTACAAAGAAGGTAGTTTCATTTTTACGTTACTGTATATAAATTCAGGTCGATTTGTATCTATATTCTGAATAACATTAAATTATTAGTTGTAGAGTGAGGGAAACTATGTAATGTACAGAAATGTTTTGTCTTATTTACCGGTATTTTACAGTATTCCTGAAAATAATGATAAAAATGTGACTCACACCAGTGCACGCCATGTTATTTTTATCTCTTTCAGCACCTCAGTTTTGACCTAGTGTCATTTGTAATAAAATTGTACTTATTTTCTATAATAATAATAATAATAATAATAATAATAATAATAATAAAAACCCTGCAATACAGATTATGTCTGATGACATGAACACATCAAATAAAAATCAATTTTGGGTAACAGCATGTTAAAGCTATAGTTCACCCAAAAATATAAATTTAGTCATTGTTTATTGGTTCCAAACCTGTATGACTTTATTTTATTTCTTTTATTATTATTATTATTATTATTATTTAATTTTTTTCAGTGAATCACATAAAATTATTATTTGAGAAACGTCTCTCTTTTTTTGTCCATACTATTAAAGTTGATGGGTATAATGTTGTTTTTGAAGATCTCTGACTATTATTTTGCAGGCAAAATAGTTATTCCTTTAAAATATATTTTGCTGTGTTCCAAAGAAAACAAAAGTAATACAGGTTTGGAACAAAATGAGGGTGAATAAATGAAACAAATGAATAAACACTTTAGTTTTACACGGAGTGTGTTGTATCCATTCATTTTGTTACATATAGACTTGTTCATGCTTCATGCAGCACTGCATATCAATAGAGTCATAGCTACATAATGGCCAAAGCCTGCTAGGCATACATATAGGTGGCCTTCAATAAGGTGAGCATAAACATCTTTCGAAAGAAAATCAGGTTACAGAGTCCGTTCTTAGTAAATTCCACTTATATCATCTGACTGCAGGTGGACTGAGGGATTTCAAACCTTTAATTCTACTTTATTTCATAGACACAGTTCCTTTTACGTGATGCTGTGTTCATTCCCACCACTCTCACTGGCACAGAGGAGCTGTTTAAACCTCTGCACATTTTTTTCTTCTGCTTACACTCCACAACGCTCTTCGCCAGAGCGTCACATCCCTTTGCCAAAGCTTCACTTATGGACTAAATGAATTTTGAGAGGTGTCAGAGAGTGCCATCGTTCGGACCGTGTCCCATTGGCCTACATCTGTTAAACATGGAACTTATCTGATCCGCAAAAATCAATGTCCTCGCCCGCTGACCAAATTTGCTCTCCCGACTCTGCCAGCCGAGGGAAGGGACGTGTGTCATTTTGCAAACCTCCACATGTTGGCACGCTGTGTTTCAGTATGCATCAGCTGCATAGAATCTCCTCCTGGCTTAGGAAGATAAGCACATGGAGAAAGGCTGTAGCCCGCGGCTAAATCAACTAGGGTAAGCTGCATAACATCTTCCACTCATGAATGTTTTAAAGTTGAGTTTGTCTGTGCACAAGCTGAATCATTGAAGATGAAGCAAGGGTGTAGCGTTTGATTGTGCTGAAGGCCTAAACAACTGCCTGTGAAGAAGAAAAGCGAACAAAAAAGCCTTCTGTAGGCTTGATACGGACAAATGGATAGATTAAAAAGGAGCAAACTCAACTGATCAGTGTCCATAGGCCATCACAGCACCCTGAGTCTTCGTTAAAATTGCAGTGAACTTACATCATTGTTGATTCAAGAATGCTTTGGAATTATTTTGGTACATTGCAAGTTCTTGGACTCGTTTCCACAGCGATCATTGATTCGTAAAACATCATGCTTTTAGCTAGAATAAGACTTCATCGCTGCACAGGAATCCAGCCTGACTGGAAAAGCCTAATGAAATTAGCCAGTCCACTGACAAGTGCGACCAGACTTCAGTTTAATTTTAGAGGTGTGATAGTGATTGGTCCGAGTTAATTTTTGTTACAAGAGTATTTCAACGAACTATGCTCTATTCCAAGTTTCATTGTGCCATAGAAAATGAATAACTGTAATTATGGCTTATGTCTAAATGACTTTTGACAGAGGGGGAGAGAACACCGCTATAAATATAAAAGTCTGCCATTAGCACAGCCTCCCACACCTTTCATTGTCTTTCCCTTACCCTCTTTCTTACCATCATGAGCATGAAATCAGCATATTAGTATGATTTTGAAAGGATCACGAGACTCTTAAGGCTAGAGTCATTTCTGCTGACAAAAAAAAAAAAAAAAAAAAAAAACCTTTTAAAATATATTAAATTAGAAAACAATTCTTCAAAATTGTAAAAATATTTCACTATTGTTTTAACTTTATTTTTCAGCAAATAAATACAGCCTCAGTGAGCATAAGAGACTTCTTTAAAAAACATAAAAATATATAAATACTAACCTCATACTTTTGAACGATATTGTAGTTGGACATACAATGGATGATGAACTGACATAATAATACTTAAAAACGTGGCTAAAAGTAGTCAATCATGTAGAATATGTAAATTAATCGCAATCAATCATTCCACTCAATCCAGTATACACAAGCAAAAACATTAACTGCTCCAGTAGTTCAGGAACATTCCATACTATGGAATTTGCATAAGGGTCAAAGTATTATTATTATTGTCATTATTATTATTTAAACTATTATACACTAAATTAACAGGTCTACTAAAACGAAGAAAAATCTTTCAGCAACACCCCTGCAAAAATTAGATCTCACTAGAAACATACTCACAGGCAAATGTCATGCTGGACAAAAATATTTCCATTATTAATGAAGAAGAACTGAGGGAAACAGAAGAAAGAAATGTAGAATAAGAGAGAATTTATTTTTGAGGAAGGATTCTCGCTTCTCCCTCCAGAAATCAGTGGAGGAAAGCTTCAATCATACTACAAAAGTGAATAAATGTATGGCTGGAGTGAGCTGCCCTCAGGCCTGCGCTCTCTCCCGTCTCAATAAGCTTTTAGGACCACAGTCGAGAGAGAAGCGCATAACTGAGATGAGCTGAATTCTTGAGGACAGCAGCCGGCTTTAATTTAAGAGAAACAAGCACACACATCTACATGCTCACAAACTCTGGGGAAAGATATTCTGCCTTATCTGCCATCATTAGAGACCTTTGATTTCTCTTTGAAAAGAACAGCAATATTTATGGTTTGGGGTGATTCATATTATAATATGGAGAAAAGGAAGGATGGTGGAGAATGTGGGATAAATATGGATATCCCCTATCCAGTATATTCCTTCCAACCAAGCAAAAATATTGAGCTTATTCCCATTAAATATCCCTGTTTGATTCTAGAAGAAAGTGGGCGAATGAGAAAAGCATTCCAAAATTCACAATATTAGAACAAAAAAAGAGCAAGAATAGCCACCCAAAACGGGGAAAACAAAACAACAACAAAAGAGCTCAACTGAATGGCAATGATCCTGGTTATCTCTTCAAAGCAAAGAGGCAGGAGTTTAAAGACACTAAGTTCATTTTTGCAGATGTGTTTTTTCCTGGCAGTTTTACTTTGAAGAGTAGACAGAGATTTGTTTGCACATTTCCTTTATCATGAAGCCATCTCTCTGTCAGAGCCATCTCTCTGTCAAAGCCATCACTCTGTGAGTCTCAGACCTGTGTCCATATTATACGCAAAGTGGCATGCATTTAATTCTGTGCCTATATTAAGAGCTTATTCACATTGCCTCCTTCAGTAGAGTGATTCTGCATAACAGAAGCATTCGCATATGTAAGTACAGATTCGCTACGGACCCTATTTTAACCCCACATATTGAGCTGATCTCTGCAGAAATTACAGTGAAAAACCTATTTATCAACATAATCTTTTACATTAAAGGTTGAGTAAAAATAAAATACTGGAGCCAACTACTCACTCATTGTCTGAGAAAAAAAAAAAAAAAATCCTACAGGTTTGGAAGATATGAGGTTGAGTAAATAATTACTTTTTTTTAATTCTGGGGGTAACTATCCATTTAAGATGTAGATTATATTCTAAAAGTCTTCATTGTGGAGTGTTATAATGATATATATGTATCTTCTGCATCTTTGCTCTTTGCTTTGAATAGATAACCAGGATCATTGCCATTCAGTTGAGACGTCTGTTATTCAGTTGCTCTTTTGTTGTTGTTGTGTTTTCCCCCTGTATTTGGTGGCCATTATTGGTATTTTTTATTGTAATATTGTGCATTTTGTAATGATTATCGGACTCGCCCTAATTTATTTTATTCTTTTAGAATCAAAAAGGGATATTTACTGGGAAAAAGCTCAAACTTTTTGTTTGGTTGAAATATATATATATATATATATATATATATATATATATATATATATATATATATATATATATATATATATATATATATATATATATATATATATTGCTTCCAGTGCAAACAGACTCAAGGCGTTATGATACAATGCATCCCAACAGATTATCGATAGCTTCTAGTGTAGATATGAGAGAGGACAGATGAGAGAGGAAAACACAAGTGTCAGGAGGGAAAAGCTGACAAATGCACATTAAAAGTTGCTCATTTTCACATACCAGCGCACACTCAGAGATTGACTCTGGTAGTTGCTGTTGAGTGTCATATTGCTGAGTGTGTTTCCATAATGCTGTCTTTCTTTCTGTCTGTCAAAAACCTCGAAGGAAAAATAGTCGCGTATGAGGTCAGAGGTGGGGTCATTCAGAATGCCAAAATGTCACGGCACTGCCTTCCCTGAGCCCTGGTGCCTGTAAGCATGTGTGTGTGTGTGTGTGTGTGTGTGTGTGTGTGTGTTTAAAGTGTGTGCAAAAGAGTCATGAAACCACAGGAAGCTTTGGGCGCACTTACAAAAAGTGTTGGTTTGTGAATATGAGATTAGATCACCAGAAGGGTGACGTGTTTGTGTGTGTGTGTGTGAGAGAGAGAGAGAGAGAGTGTGTGTGTGTGTAACCTGCATGCAAACATATGGCTGTCGGACATCTTGTTTTGAGAGAGACCATATGCTGGTTTTGGACATAATGAGCCTCTTTCCTCTCTTTTTCTACAGCACAGCATACACAGTCTCTCATACACACACAGGATTACTATTCTACAGTATCTAGGGAGCCAACATCTATCCCTCCTCCACAGAGAGTAAGCTACTCTTATCTTAGCAGGTCAGGGATGCACAGGCTGCGATATATCCCAGACATTCACCTTATATTGATCTGCCAACCCAGCATCCTCCTCTTTCTTTAGCTTTCCCAATGGAACACTCAAACTCTCCAGAACACAGATGAGGAACCCTTACCATGGTAATAGTATTTTCCCCTCAAAAACCTCAAAAACAATAGTTGCTACTGTTTATTTTAATATATGAAACAATGAAACAAATGTAATAAAATAGTTTCTTGCATCACACTTAGATTGGTACATTAGTTAGTCAATTTATCAAATATTATTGCAATTTTTTATTTTAACTGCTCACACAAACTCAAAGTCTTTAGGATTGACTGTCCATACTGCCATTCAGTAAGTGTTAAAACCGGATCCGTTTGCTCAGCAAAGTCGACATGCAGTATATCTACATTGGCGGATATGGTAATGATGTAAGCGTCAGCACAATTCCGAGAGACTTTCTCATGAAACAACTGAGAGTAGCTGTCACTGTCAGGCTGTCAGAAGGCAAACAGGACAGAAAGCTGAAAGTTTTTCCTGTGCTTACATATATGATGACAACTTGCTGTGGTGCTGAACTCAGAATGTGGATGAGAGAATCTCAGGAACAGGAACATTTTACATCATTCATGCATATATTGTGTCCCAAACTGCTGACATGCTTGTTCATTCCTATAGTGAATATCATGTAGTTCCCAATATGAGGGAAAAAAATGAGGGATAATGAGTGTATTTGAGTATATCTCAGACAATAATTTGCATGTTGCATGGTTGCATGTTCTGGGTGGCAAGAATGGTTACTTACAATCCATTCAGAATCTTTTAATAAACAAGCAAACATACAGATGTAGTTTTTGTAAAATCGAATGATTTTTTTTTTTTTTCCCCACACACAAGTGGGTGTTTGTTTACTAAATGATTCACCGTTTTTGAATGAATTGGTTGAGTGAAATATTCAATTAATCACTCTTAAAAAATTAATAAAATAATAAACTCTTCATCAGATTTGAGGCTAAAAATATAAAGTGTAATAAACAAAGATAAAATGTGTTAGATAAGTAGTGTTTTGTTTGAAGAGGCCCTTGACCTTACAAACAGCGTCTGAAACCCAAGGGCATGAAACAAAACCACAATAACTACTATAATGTTCTCACTAAATCTACATCCAGTGCTGAGACAAGAGGAACCAGCTATTCTCTCATTAATTTAATCGTCAGGAAGCTGGGCTGTGATGCTTTATGCCGCTGTTGTTTAGGAGAACATATTAAAACAGTCGGCTTCCCTTCCTGCCTATAAGAGTGCAGTCATGCGGATAAGTTTTGACCTTTTTGAACAATTCTTCCCCTCAATGGGACACGTTCAGCTTTCAGAACTGCAATATGATTGTTTTGTTTGCTACACTGCTGTGTGATGTCTCTGTTGTTATCCTTCTCTTGTTGTTGTTCTTATTCGCACTCTCTTTTCCTCTCCCTCTCTCTCTCTCTCTCTCTCTCTCTCTCTCTCTCTATTGCTCTGCCACTGTAGCATCATTTCATGCTCCAAATTCCAAATTTACCATCATTATCTGAGAAAATGGAAAGACAAAAAAGCAGCGTTGCTTTCATTTAGCATTTTCTCTCTCCACACTGAACATGAAAACAGAACCGAGTTCTGCATTTGATCTGCGTGGTGATTAGCTCCTGAAGACACAAACTTCAGGAGATAAGTCAGATCTACCATCATTCTGCATACTGTTCACGTAGTAAAATGGCTTGCTGTATTAAACAGAGTTAATACAAGCTAAATCTAATAATGCCTCGGGCAAGTATCTCTCAAGTTTGACTGCCTGTGTTTCTTTCTCTATCTTCTCAGAGGTTGAAACGAGATAAACTACCCGAAAAAAAAAAAAAATAAAAAAAAAAAAAAAATAAAAAAAAAAAAAAATATATATATATATATATATATATATATATATATATATATATATATATATATATATATATATATAAAACTAAAATACTACTAAATACTAAAATACTTCCCAAAAGAATCATAACACATGTATTTTTTAATGAATAATATTAGTGTAAAAATGGAGCGGAGTCAAAAGTTAACTAAAATGAACCACAGTTTATATTAAATGCCTGATTTATTGTTTTTCAATAAATAATGTGCTCTCTCTCGCATACTCTTCTCATAGGGGCGCATTAGTTTTAAATCAATGTGCAGCATTGCTTACAATTCAACTTATCTTCCTTATTCTCTTTTTCTCATGCCTCTGGGGATGTAATGGAGCTACTGGATGGTTGGAGAGAGAGGGAATAGATTTGTGTCAGTATGTTATTGTTCTGGGTCAAACCCCACGTTGGTCTAAATCAGTGGATATTGCTTCAAGACCCAGATTTTACATCGAGAATCAAGTGCTGACCCAACACACTTACAAAATAGCTTGATGCACATAAAGGCATACAAGTGTAAAATGTTGCACCACGTTAAACCATAAACAATAGTTGAACTGTGATTTGCTAGCAGTAGGCTAAATATTAGGTATATTAACAATAGCTTGTTACTAAGCGAAAAATAAATTTGCATCAAAAAGTGTGATTAAAAAATAATTTCCCTCCCTTACTTTTAAGGTTTATACGCTTAATTATTACATTTGACTTTTTTATGATATCAGTGCATGATTATATCGATTAGCATTCAGCATATCTTCCCTCCTGTTTTTGACCCAATTGGAACATCTTCAGCATATATTTTTCAACTGGTTGAGAGACAAATCTCTTACCTAAAATATAGTCTGCAAAAGCAGGCTAGATTAAAACTTAATTTACAGCTAGTGTATCAATCAGCACTACATTCTATAGTACGGACGCCCACCTGAACAGAATTTGGAAAGCGGTGTCTCTTCAAAGGAAAACAACTCAAAACAGTCAAGGCACAGGGCCCAAAGAATCCCCACATGCTCACTATCTCTTCTGTTTTTGTCTTTTTCTTTCTTCTCCTCCACCAAGAATAGGTGCACACAGAATCAAGGGCTTTCAATATTTAAGGTGAAATATAGGAAGTGCGTGTTGCATGTGTGTGTGCTTCCGAGCTTGTTTGATTCATTATTAAACACAATCCATTTTTCTCTCTGCTACTGATAGTGGGCAAAGCTCCCAGGTTTAATTCCCTTGCATTGCAGATTAGAAGCTGAATAACAATAGAAACGAGTGAGAGAGGGCATAAGAAAGTGAGTGCACAATGGCATTATTACTTTTCTCTTTTTTTCCCACTTCCTTTCCACTCTGTCCTCACCTGACAGGATGTATGGTGCTAAGGTTTGCTGCTGAAAGACGGGGAACATCCCATCATCTTCTTTAAACTCAACACGATGTGTGATGCTTTCTGGCTCTCCATATAGCAGACTGTCGAGGACGTGTTGTTGTTATGATTTCTTCAGTTTGGCTTTGGGGTCTTATGAGGTAACACAGTAAGGTAGGAATGAAACAGGGAACGGTTGGAAAACGGAAAAAAAAAACAGTCGATGATGAGATGAAATTACTTCCTCTCCGGACTTGCTGATTACAAAGTGGTTCTGAGGAGAAAATAACCTAGATAGGCTCACAAAGCCACAGAAGCTCTAACAAGCAAATCCGTGGATGTCTCAAACACTCTATTTGCAACATTGCACCTGGCCAAGTGACACTTCGTCTGCACGCAGCAAAACAAGAAACAAACATAAATACAAGCTTTGTGACTGCTAGCCTTGCTCTATATACCTTTAGGAAAAAGCTTTGATTTTAAATGGAAATTAATGCCATTTTCCTCTTGAGGAAACCCCTGAAGTCACATACAGTATCTCACTCCACTGCTAATAAAGGCCAGAATGAGCATAAATATGCATTTTATATAAGACCTTAAATGCAACATATCATAAAAAGCCTTAATACTGGTAGTTTTATTATTTTTTTTTATACACAAGTAAAATGGTTTAAGAGGTCGAATTGCGAAAACTACTAAAACACTACTAAAAATGTTCCTTGGGCACCAAAGCAGCATGTTAGAATGATTTCTGAAGGGTCATGTGAGACTGGACTAATGGCTGCTGAAATATTATGTTTTTCCATCATCAGAATACAATAAAAATATATTCAAAAAGAAAACTTTACAATATTTATTTATTTTCACTGTATTTTTTTTTTTTTTTTTTTTTTTTTTTTTTTATCAGGTAAATGCAACCTTGGTCTTATATATATAAAACAATAAAAAATAAATGAAATTTTACTTGGACACATCATATCATTAAAGCCATCGTTAATTATTTAATCCTTGTAAAATATGAGTAACAATCATAAATCAGCCCAGTATATAAAGTGCTTTTTAATAAATTCTGTTGAAATATGAGGCATTGAATTATGTGATGTGATGAGTAAAAAATAAAAGTATTAAACAGAACATTTTTATTGTGCAACAGTCTTTATTTAAATATCTAACTGTGTGCAAATTGCATTTAATTTAATTGTATTTAATTTAATATACATGAAATTCTAGCAATACAAATATGATTAATTCCTACAGTATTTAACAAGTAATTTCACTCATTATCATTTCCATCACAGGCTGTTATCAAGCACAACAGATGATTTCATATGTGATGGAAGTGTAAATTCTTCTACAGTACAATGCATCTGTCCAATGTGACATTTAGAAAAGTATAAGCCGAACAGTGTGTCTTAAGAAAATCCACACGGCCAAAAGTGCCCATAATTGAAGAAGATGAATTGGTTAAAAGAACAACTGAAAGCTGATGGTGATAGAAAAAAGTAGTTTCAGTGGGTGAAAAGAGGCCAGAGAATTAAAGGCAGAGATAAAACATGAGAGTGGTCTGAAGGACATGTCAGCATGACCGTAGTGCGAGTGTGTGAAATATCAACACAATGTACTCATGACTGTGTGGGTTTTGTGTGTCAGAGCTCTGAAGGCCGATGTGTAGCTCTGACCGCTGTGCTGCTAATTAACCAGGACAATACTTCTACTGGCTGCACACTGTGTGATCTCTCTACACATCTTTACACATGTAACACACACACACACACACACGCACACACACACACACACACCCGCTGCGGGAAATCGCCCACAGAGAGATCCACCACAGAGGAGCAAAGTGTCCCCTGATAGCACTGCTGGCACTCTCTCACACACATGAACTACACACACACAGAGTCAAAACCTTGACTTCAAAGGGTAACAATCACACCTGTGAAGACACTGGATATTCATTTTAGCCTCTGAAATAGCTGATAACTTAATATAAGTGCATATCTGAAATACATGTCAAGATCTTAATCAGAATATATTATGCCTGCTAGCTTGAAAATTACCAACATGCTATACTACATACTGTAATAAAAAAAAAAAAGAAAAAAAAAGTTATTTCACTTGCTAAAAAACTTGGCAAAATACTGAAGATATTATCTTGTGCTCAGGGGTATATACACCTTTATAAAAAAAAAAAAAAAAAAAAAAAAATATATATATATATATATATATATATATATATATATATATATATATATATATATATATATATATATATATATATATATATATATATATTTTAGCAGTATTGGCTCAACCAACCGCATGCATCTAGGGCGGGACTATATTTTTTACCAGTGGAAGATAGAGAAGTGTTCAACTAGTTTTAAAGTCAAGTCAAGTCACCTTTTTCTATATAGCACTTTTAACAATGCAGCTTGTGACAAAGCATCTGAACCGCATTAAATAGGAAAATAGTGTGTCAATATTGCAAAAAGGCAGTTCATGGTTGAATCCAGTGATGTCATCATCCAGCTCAGTTCAGTTTAAATAGTATCTGTGCAATCAAGACGATGATACCGCTGGAAATTAAAAAGCACAGTTTCTTCTGACTAATAAAAAATCTAACCATTTCATGGGTTCTTTACAGCTTGACAGGAGAGAAAAAAATCAAGTCCTTAGTTTCAACACTCTTCAGCTGAAAGCAAGACTATTTTAAGCTCAAACTGAATTTGTTCTTTGACATGTAGGAATTTGGTTTGGCACACAGACTTTGACCTCAGATCAGAACATAGAGGTGTCCGGTGACTGGTGTTTGCAGGGCTTTTCTTCATAAATGTGCGCCCACGTCCTCTGTGCTCTAGAATAACAAGTGCCCACGGGTATCAGTGGCACACTCATGCCAGTTCAGGCCATGCCAGGGCAGAGCGGCCTAACTGGGGCAGAAACACATTCGCCCTGTGGCTCACCAGAAGCCCCATCCAAAGAAAATACGCCCACACACAAAATCCTTGTACCCTCATCCAAAAGCACTAGGGGTGTAAGAAATAAACTGGTTGTGAGTCCATGTGTGTGTGTCTTTGTCCCGGACTCCATTGTAAATTCAGCAGTGCACCGGCGCTAAGCACCACCACCAAACGAGTCTGTGTTAGCCGCCGCGCCACTATAACAGGGCAGCTCAGTAATAGTCTCCCCTCTGACCCACATGTGGCTAGAACAACATAACACAGGAGGAGAGACAAACAACAGCTAATCCTCTGTGCACACAACAGCACTGCAATGGATCCCATTAATAAGAGAGGATTAGCCACCGCTAACGCTAACGAGCGTCCTCACCACAGGAGCACATTTCCTCTTTATCAGATATCTGCTTATCTCTGCCTGTTCCTCACTCCCTCCTCTACCTGTCTGTCTATCACGTGTAGCGTTGTAAATCACAGGCACTGAGGAAAAAGGTTTGCTGAGACCGAAAACAATTAAGGCGATATGAAGAGCGCTGGGAGACAACAGGACAGAAGTGAAAGAAAACAGATGGAGATGAACTCTGACAAGTAAGGTGGAGAAAAAAGACTGGCATCCTGCACAAAAACACTGCAACATATTTGCTACCATATGTGACTTTATACCTCACATTATGATTTTAAATCTAACATTTGTTACAGAATTTTTTCTTATAATCACTTCTTAATATCTTACAATGTGCCTTTTTTCTCCTAATTTATGCCACAGAATACGACTTTATAGCTCACAGTTGAGACTTTGTTTCCTACTGTATAATTGCGACTTTACATCTCACAAGGTGACTTTTTTCTCATAATTGCAACTTTATACTAGACATTATGCCTTTATACTGTATCACGCAATTGGATTTTTTCTTCTTCTGATAATTACAGCTTTATTTGGCACTTTGTATTTCACATTTGTTACTTTGTCACTCGTAAATGTGACTTTATACCTTACTGTGTGACTTTTTTATTGTAATTGTGTCTTTATAATGCACATTGTTTCTTCATATCTCACAGTTGTGACTTTGTTTCTTATAATTGCGCCTTCATATCTCACAATAAGACTTTTTTCTCGTAATTGCAACTTTACTGGGCTCTGTGCCTTTTTAATGTATCTCACATCTGAGACTTTTTTCTCATAATTGTGACTTTTTACTACACATTACGACTTTACATTTTGTATTTGTGAGTTACTCAGAATTGTGACTTTTTTTTTTTATAATTATGAATTTATTTTGTGTTTTGTGGCTTTGAATCTCACATCTGTGACTTTGTTATTGTAATTGTGACATTATTCCCTACAATGTGATTTTGGTTTTCGCAACTGTGACTTTACACCATATATCACAATGTGTCTTTTTTATTGTAATTGCGGATTTAAACCTCACATTATCACTATATATCTTAGAAATTAGTAAAACAAATAAACATATGAATAGATGAATCGTCTACAATACGATCAATATGATGCATAAAAAAATTGATTAGGTTTACATGGAGACAAAGTGGTTTCCCTAAAAAAGTGACGGAACGTGTGAAGTGAGTCTAACAAACTTTACTTTACTGAAATACACACATTCAAAATCAAATGGATTGACAAAGAAACAGCCACTTCCAGTCATTTGAATGCCATTCTGGATCTAATCTTTGCTTAGAGTACAATATAAGTTTCACGGAATATGCTAATCAAACATGCCATAGTACCTGATACCATGCTACTACAAAAATAAGTCAAATTTGTATATGCAAAAGGATGGTACAGGACAAAAGAGGGATGCATGAAAGTCTGTGGAGTGTAAGAGATGAAAGGCAATTTGGAAAACAGTGAGGATGGAGGTGGAGAGAGTGGATTATGCTGTGAGCTGTCGCTGTCAGGCTTGGCTAGGCTGGCACAGAAGCGCAGCACTATAATAAGCACCCTCTGTTTGCCCAGCACTAGGCCAGCATTGTGCCAGTTTGGGTGGACAGGCCAAAACCGACCCACAAAACACTAAAGACCTCGCTAATGGGATTCTCTTTACAGTCAGGCATGTCCTTAGCCAGCTCGAGCAGGACACTGGGATGCAGTTGTGTGAGGACCCCGGGGGGATACAGAGATCTGAGAATAGCGTGGCCATGTCTGTACAGCTGAAACTAGAACACATCTGCGCTAGAGGTGTTGGAAATGCGCTGAGCGTGTGAGTTTGCCTGTACTGATTGATTGTGCGGTAACAGGTAAATGCCCTGTTTAGCCAAACACTGCCTCACACCATCTGTCTGAGAGCAAACACAGCCTGTTCACGTAGGCAGTGCCCTTAAGACAAACATACAAATGCAGACGCACATATACACACATGCCGCAAAGACTTAATGTTCACTCAAGCCTACTTATTCAGACAAAATGATTGTGTGTGTGTGTGTGTGTGTGTGTGTCTGGAAGTATTTCGCCACAGGGCTGCACCTGACATGTCAAACAGCATTTTAAAGGCAAAAAGTCAAAATCTGCCGCTGTTTTACTGCTTACATTGCAGGCTGATTGAATCTAAAACATCTGATCTATCACTGACTTCATTCATACTCACACTTATTTGTTGTAGTTCAAATCTAAAACAATATATTTTTTCATATTTAGAATTCAGTTATCATGCGTAGAATTCAAAACAAAATTCAGAACTCAATTTAAAATAATAAATTTGTGATTTTTATAATCCAATTTTCATAATGTGTACCTTTCTGTCAGTCCACTCACTCCATCGAAGAAGCTGGATCAGATCCATTTTAGTTTCTCTGGAGGAGCTGTACCTCTGATGGACAATGCTTTTTTTATTATATTGTTAATTAGGCCTACAAGTTTGTATTATTTTTGTATTTTTAATTAAATTCAGTGGCACCTTCCATTTAAAATGTCTTCAGATGCTCGCCGACTTCACCGCTATCTCTCACAGCCCACTTTTACACACGCTTGTGTATATGCACGATGTTTTTGTGCAAGGTGTGAGTGAAAAAACAAAACGCGTGTCAACTTGTCATCAATCTTTGCCCGAATTAGAACGTGAAAATAGAGTTGCAGTTTCCCTGGGATGTGTTTTGTGATTACTGTTACTACGCCCACTCAAGCAAAACACACACACACACACACACACACTTGCACCTTCACCCTCCACTTCTAATGATCCACTCAGTGTTATTTTGGAACTTAAATACCACTCAGACAGAGGGCTAACTGTAACAATAGCTCTGTTGATTTTTTTCCTGCTGAATAAAAATGTCACATTCTGTTGGCTCTCTCCTTGACCACCTTGGGTGCTGATATGCTAATGCTGGAGTGTTGTTCTTTTCTCTCTGAGAAACGAAGTACGATTTTTGATCGCTGCAGACTGTGAAGGGAAAAAGAAAACATAAGAGCTGCCTACTTCAAAAACAAATTTACAGTGCACCTAAATAACAATTCATATGTGTTTTCTGCATAATGCAGTTTGTCTTTTATCAGCTCTTGGCTTCTTTTGCAGTTGTCGTATTTGACATTTGTTTGTTTTCGCAAATGATAAAACACTGAAAACAAACCTTACTGTGTGTGTTTGTGAACAATATATACTTTATGTCTTTATATTGTTAGAATTTAAAATAGCTGTTTTCTCTTTGAATACACTTGAATATACAGTTACAATATATAACTGTATATATATATATATATATATATATATATATATATATATATATATATATATATATACAGTACAGACCAAACGTTTGGACACACCTTCTCATTCAAAGAGTTTGCATCAAAGCATCGAAGGCATCAAAGCTATGAATTAACACATGTGGAATTATATATGGAATTATATTCATAACAAAAAAGTGTGAAACAACTGAAAATATGTCATATTCTAGGTTCTTCAAAATAAACCTATTGCTTTGATTACTGCTTTGCACACTCTTGGCATTCTCTTGATGAGCTTCAAGAGGTAGACACCTGAAATGGTCTTCCAACAGTCTTGAAGGAGTTCCCCGAGAGATGCTTAGCACTTGTTGGCCCTTTTGCCTTCTGTCTGCGGTCCAGCTCACCCCTAAACCATCTCGATTGGGTTCAGGTCCGGTGACTGTGGAGGCCAGGTCATCTGGCGCAGCACCCCATCACTTTCCTTCTAGGTCAAATAGCCCTTGATACCTTCAGTGTGACTCTATAATTTTCATAGTCATTTAATTTAAAAAAAAAACTCATATATATATAAGCATCTAATGTCTTCACAGTATTTGTTTGGGGGTAAGAAAAGTGCTCAAATGTCAATCCAAAAACAGCTTGCCTCATGCATTTCAGCTGCTCAACTGTCAGTAAAACTACAGACACAGCAAGCGGATGTTGATAAGTCCATTTATTGTACTAAAAATGGCTGAATACAAAGTACATTCACAAGAACAGCACTTTCTGCTAGACTGTCTGCAGAGCAGACAGAATCTCTATTACTGGCTTAATGTAAGTAAATGACTCATGACATTAATCTAGCTTCCCCATCTACTGCTTTTGTAATCATTGTCACAGAGAAGTCAATTCCCATATCTGACCATAAAATACGTTTTCACATTACGGACATACTGTCAGGTCTACCATATATTTATATATTTATATATGTTTGATAAATATAATTCAAAGCTAGTTACATATTTACACATGTTCCCCAAGTAGACACTGGGGAATGTCAATATCTACAATATTCACATTAATACGTGTTCTCAGTTCAAAGGCAAACGTGTATTTGGTGTCTGTGTTATATTGTGGCACAGTCATTGGTGTGAGGTGAAGACGCCATTGCCTTCAGAGCGAGAGACAGAGAGAGAAAAAGAGAGAGAAAGAGACTGGAATGGAGTTGCAGTCACCCAATCTAATTAACAAACACGACTGGCTGACACTTTATGGCACTAAGCTCCATTCGGGTTTGTGAATGCACACGTCTGAAGGAGCCAAAACGGAGATAATGTTCTCATCTAAGAAATTTTTGCTCTCGCTTCTTTTAACTTAGGGGTCTTTTGGAAAGGAGACAAGAATGAGAAAGAGTGGGGAAAAAAAGAATTGAAGTGCAAAATCTTCATTTGACTAGACTGCAAAGCATTCTTTTCCCTTTCTGATAAAACTTCCTCTCGCTTTTTTATGGTGCGAGATGAGAAAGACTATGAGTTATGGGAGAAAAATACTGTTGCGGTATTTGATAAGAGGTCAGAGTGCATTATAGAAGAGCTATTAAGTCCTCTTAAGTGATTTGTCAATGGATGTGAATGGGTCTGGCTGTGGCAGAGAAAAAGAGACAGAGAGGAGAAAAAAGAGGAGAGGCTATTGAAGAGGAGAGAGAAGGACAGAGGAAAGACATACCTACCAAACCCCAGGTGATTGCAATGATAGTAAGACTCCAAAGGGGTTCAAAGGGAACAGGAGAAGAAAGGAGCAGGGTAAGTCCATACAAAAGAGTTCATAGCAAAGGGAAGAATTGCACAGCAGAGGAGAGGCAAAAACGGTATATCACAAATCCATTAGTCCAAATTCCTTGCAGTGTCCTTAGATATCCGCTCCCAAAAAGCTACGGAGGAAAAAAACGTCAGGGTCGGGGGCGATAAACATCAGAGGACAGACGCCCGTTTTCAGTCTGCTTTTCCTTTCCGACTTTGTCCATTTGAGTTTTCTTATTGTTTATGTGCGAGAAAAAAGGCAGTTCTATATATTTCAGAGATGAAGAGTTATGTGTTATGGCAATCTGTGACAAGAGGCAAGCTCTCCCGCGGAGCAAAAAAAGAAAAAAAATATTTTGGAAAAAGAAGAATGTTTAAGGCAGTCTTTTTTGGCCGGCCCCCTTCTCTTGGTCAACGCCCGTTACAGCACCTACAAGAGGATAGATACGACTTACTACTCACGTAATGGAACGCAATACATTCCATGCAAAATATTTCTAAAATAAAAAAATATATATATATATATGTATATATAGAAATATTAATAGTGCAGTTGAAACATATATTTGGACGAATATGTGTAAACAGCAAAAGGTGGTGAGAAGAGCAAGGGGGCAAGACCAAAAACCTGCTCTATCGCTTCAAAAAAATTTCCCCTGGCATTTTAACTGTTAATCATTAAATGTATTGTGCTGTTATGAAAATATTTTACATTGTAACTGTAAATTCAAGCCATTCATGTCACATAGAGCATGTACAAAACTTTTTAGAGGGTATGATGTCTTTTCAAAGTTCATTCGGAGACTGATTTGAACAAACCTGCCCCCCTTAGTCCACTCTTGTACAACAGCGCTGCACAGATGGCCATGCTCTCGGTTGTGTGTGTGTTGTTTTTTTTTCTTTCTCTCTCTCTGTTACAATATATAGAATGAATATGTCCTGGAAAAACACAAAACTAAAAAAAAGTTACAATTCCCCAGAAAGTTTCCACACAATCCGCATAACTCATTGCTAAGACACAATGTGGAAATGGACTCGTCTGTTGCAAGAAATATAGCAAGAGCAACTAAGATATTTTCCCACTACAGTTCCTGCTGGTCCACGCTGCTTTTACAGCCAATGACTGATCCAGAGGTCTCGCACAATGTTAGGACACAGACTCCTCACGCAGTAGGCACAGCTTGCCTACCGGGTGCAGATCAGCAGGAGAAATGCAACTGACATTTCATCTCATCAGTAGGCAATGAGGCACTGCACAGTAACAGTTTCAGCCACTGCTTCACTGTACCCTGCTGACACAAACACCAGCTGCTGCAATCTGTCCAGAGACCAGTGTGCGCCTTACGAATCCTGCATGTCACTAATACAGACACAGACTTTTTATCACTGCATTAAAGGCAACGGGCTGGCTCTGTGTTCTGGGATGGTGCTGACCCATCATTTTTTGATGCGCAGGTGTAAGGTGTGCGAGTTACGTAAGGCGAAGTCTTTGTCATTGGTTTTGTGAGATTTATTTAGAAACATTTAAGCTTATCTTAAAGACACAGTTCACCCCAAAATGGGGTCAACCTCATGTTGTTCCAAAC
The DNA here is from genome assembly GCF_023724105.1 of Carassius gibelio. Taxonomy (NCBI): domain Eukaryota; kingdom Metazoa; phylum Chordata; class Actinopteri; order Cypriniformes; family Cyprinidae; genus Carassius; species Carassius gibelio. The sequence continues at coordinate 25,002,234 of NC_068409.1, read as the reverse complement.
CTGTATGAATTTCGATTTAAAAATATATTTTGAATAATATCGGTGATCAAACAGTTGACCGCCATAGTATTTTTTTCTTTCTTCCATACTATGGAAGTTAATAGCTACGGTCAACTATTTGGTTTCCAATATCCACTTCTTGTCCCCTCTCCTCAACAAACTCCTACAGGCTTTGAACAACTTTTACATTTTCATTTTTGGGTGAATTATATTTCCAGTGCAGAACTCAATGATAAGGAAAGTGTGTCAGTAGGGGTCCAAACATTCATTTAGCCATTAATTGTAATAATCCAGTGAGATCTGATCTCATCATTATCCAGACAGAATGACATGCAGAAACAGAACAAACTGAGACAGACTAAATCTAGAAGAATCGTGGCATTGTCTCCAAGATGCTTCTTAGGGCAAAAGAGTCCATCTAGGGCAGAAGCTGTTTTTAACACAAATGATGGTCTCACCAAATGTTGATTCAATTGAATTAATAGAAGCTAATTGATAAAGAAAATCTATTTTTTTTTATGGCATCCACATTTTACACCATTTTTACACAAAAGCCTAAAACTTAACAGTACTGTAGCTGTGGTTCCTTGAAGTATCTTGGAGATGTTCCCAAAGATCTTCTGGATTTAGTCCAAGTTTGTTCTGTTTCATGTTATTCCAGACAGACTGGATGAAGGTGAGATCGGATCTCTCTGTGTGGAGCACTGGCTGTTGTCAGACTCCAAAATTTCACCGGATTATTACAGCAATGTTTGGAAATGTTAACTGATATTTCCTCCTGACATACTAGTAAAGAAACAACACGTTTCTGCACAAAAGCAACAACAAAAAAGAATATGAGTACAGGTAATTATATTGGGAGCATAATCATACTTCTACTATAATGGAGTCAAGATGTTTTTGCGGGTGCACATGCACATATAAACACACAGTCAGTGGTTTACTGCTTCAGGTGCACCCAAAAGGGCTTTTAGTGGCCTTGCTCAAGCTGTTTTTTCAGATCTAAATCACTGAGACAAGAGGCCTTCCCTAATCCTGGTCCTCACCTCTGCCACCTCGACATCTGTCGAAGTGTGTGTATGCAGGTCCGTGAGTGTGTCAGGCAGCATCTGGGCCTAATGAGGCTCACAGCCTGCCACTGCACCCGTTTAGCACCTTCCCATGAGCACCTGCATCAGAGGTTACCTTCTGACGTGATGTAAAGTTGTTGTTCTTGCCACGGGAGCCCTTCCACCCCTCGCAATCCAGTGATTTTCACTGCAAAAATAAGGTTTGATACTACTGATGGAGTCACCCCAGAGTCATGTGCACAGGGTTTACACTCCAGTCTTTAGATATGATACAGATATGTCTCCCTGACTATGAATAGCAACTTTTAGTAGGCATGAAGAAAACAAAGTGTTAAAATAAATAGCAGGATAAAGACAGAAAAAAAGAAAAAAATAGCACAAGATGATGACTGCATGTATTTCATTATTTACAAATGCGCAATACATCAGTAACATTGTGAAATAGTATTCAAATGTAAAATAACTGTTATCTATTTGACTATTTTAAAATGTAATTGCAGGTATATCACAGGTAACTTACTCCTGTGATGGTAAAACTGAATTTCAGCAGTTATGTACCTCGGATTTAAAGTCACGGTTGGGTTCATTTTCGGTGCAGTAAGGGAAATAAATGCAAACAGTAAACTGCAGGTTGTTTATTACTATAAACTTTTTTAACAATTTGTTTGTTTTTTTAATACTTTTTAATAAAATATATAGAAAAAAAAAAGAATAAGAAATAAAATACTGCTTCAAAGTTATCCACTAAATAAAATACTCTTAGTCTCAAACCAATATCATATAATAAAATATAATGAAAAATATAAATAAATAACTATGATTACAGTGCAACATTACCAATCCCAGCGTGTAGGCCTGCTCATATTTTAAAAAAAAAATATATATAAAAAGTGTAAACAAATTGTTACAAAAGTTTATAGTAATAAACAACCTGCAGTTTAATGTTTGCATTTCTTTCCCTTACTGTACCGAAAATGAACCGAACCGTGGCTTTAATACCGAGGTACTTACCGAACCGTGATTTTTGCGATTTATATATATAGTACCATTCAAAAGTAACTAAAAGGTAACAAAAGCAAATACTTTAATAAAAATTTTACTGAACTTTACTTACTTTTGTGTGATGCTGTAAATATACTGCCAATATTATTATCAAATTTTTTACCAAAAAGTCATGAGTCATTATTCATATTGGAATCAAAAATCTAAAGCACAACATCCACAGCATAAAAATGTTTCTACTGCAATCAACATCACTCAGAAATAAATAAATAAATAACAACACCACCTATTATTATTATTATACTTATATAAGTTTCATTGTGTTCTTATTATGTTCATTTTTGCTATCCACACATTTGTCGCCACCTGGAGTTTAAAAAATAGGCATGCTAAATACATTTCTGAAGTTCTAAGATAACAAAGATGAAAATTGTTTGAATTGTGACAGATGTTTTTTCTGTTGTATATGGTTTCAAAACAAATGCAAACTGTTTTTAGTAAGGATCAAATTGTATATTTTATTCTATTCACTGTTAACCATGTAAATCGCAGTTCTTAATCATGTTACCATCCAACATTGCAAGTTTTATTTACTCGCCAAAGCCTTTTTTTTTTCTTGCACTTGGCAGATGTTAAATTAAGACCCTGGTAACACTGCACACCTTGGTATAAATCTTGTCCTCAGGCTATTAGAATTATTCCAGTGTGCTTTCCAGTCTTTTGCTAAAAACAACAACAACAAAAAAAAAAAAGAGGACGATTTTGCTCAAATGGACAACATTACTGTCTATTTGTCTATTATTGAAAGTGTTATGGTGATATAAACATCAGTTCACCATCTGCTTACAGTGATCCCTGCACACCCTAGCCAGCTGGATTAATAAATTACACATCCTACGAAATTATGGTAAAACTAAAAACTCAAGGAAGATTTGAGTCCTCCAACCTCGTTCTGATTATTAACAATGACAACTCATGGGGATATTCAACACAGCACTTCTCCAAAAACTACATTGAGCAACCTTTAACAGCAAAAGAGAGTGAAAGTGTTCCGCCACAGGCAGATGGCCACTGTAAGTGGGAGTGTGACTGCTGTCAGCCTGAGCGAGATGCATTTCTCTGTTGTTAGCGCTTTAAATAATTGTGCTGAGGCTAGTGATTATTTGCATAAACACCATTTAAACATAGCTGAAGAGCTCTAATCCCACACCAAACAGCGTGAAAAGAGAGAGATAGGGAATGCATTGAGACTCAGAGGGAGTGAAGAGAGATTACAGAGTGATTTGCTTATTTCCAGGTATTCAAATAAGCATGCCACAAAATAAAGCAAAGCAAATAAAGGGGATAAATTCTCCCCATATATATATTATTATTATTTTATTATTATTACTATTTTTTTTGGCCTACCCAGCAAACCAATTGCTCTGCCCAAGTAAAAAAAAAACAAAAACAAAAAAACTAAGCTGTCTGTCAAAAATTTTAATTATGACAATTTTGGATATGGGTTGCCTTTCATTCTCCCTCCTGGTATCTGTCTTTCAGAAGAATAAATGTTGCACTGGCGTCTGCCCAGCAAATGTGATCATATCCGCACTGACGCCTCACTGTTTGTTGATGTCTTTATTTATCTCTTTTTCCATTTTTTGCTGCTTTTTTAAAGCCATTTTTCATGTCGTCTAACAATCATAACCTAGCCGCTCATCAGATGGCTATAAATAAAACCGTCTCTGTCTAACTAGGTGCAAACAAAGTGCGGGCCTCGCACCATTTCCATATCCTCCATTTTCGTATCAACAGCTGAATGACTAACTGTGATTTATGGCTGCGGAAGTGTCATGGCAGCAGATTTTATGAGACGTCGATGAACTGATTTGAGTCTATAGACAATCTACTGTCTGAAAAAAGGTTTCACGTTGACAGCAGCGCGACTCTATTTGTTTGCAATATGACTGGAGTCGGCACCAGGATTTGCTTTAGTGACCTTGCGATGCCTCAGACAGTCGGCATTCACTTGGCTCGGCAAAGTTTTCAGAAACTCTGGACTTCATAAAGGAGCTGAGAGATATTCAAGGTCCTTCTTTTGTCCAGGCGTACAGCACTTTAGTACATTTCTTCCATACTGTGAAACATACGATTCTGAGAGAGACATGTTACGGGTAGTGTGGGGGAGGTTTGAGGGTCGACTGCATGAACACTATTTGTTATTATCGGTACACAGTGAGAAGACACACATGCGTGCTACTGGTCCAGCGTGGCACATTTAAGCATAGTCAGGGTACCTTGTATCAGTAGGACACAGTATGTGTATATCAAAGCTAATATTTGTGTGTATGGACTTGCTTGCCAGAACCCAGTGAGGGTGCCTAGGAAAGGGGATGCCCCCTTGGTATTTCACAGGGCACAGCTGTCATGATGACCGTCAGCCAGAAGCAGTGTTCGGACCAGATCAGTTTTTTAAAAAGTCATTTGAGCTACAACTATCAGAGGAAATCTGTGATTTCATGGCCTGCTTTATATGAGATGTGTAATTACTAACGCTACGCCGCAGCTTTGTATGAAAACCCATTTCTGTCATGGTATTAAACATAGATAAATAATAATAATAATAATAAGTTATTGCGATTTCATATTTCACAATTCAAAAATTATTTCTTGCAACTGAGAGTTTCTATTGTCAGATAGAAATTAAAATTTTTGTTAACATCTCAATTTTTATTATTATTTTTTTTTTCTCTTGGAAATGCAAGTTTATGACAAATTGTACTTTATTTCTCACAATTCTGAGATAAAGTTATCAAATGTGACAGGAGGCAGCATTATTATGTATTACGGATTTGTACAGCAGTTAAAAGGTTAAGATTGAGTAACATTGTCAATTAATTTTTCGGTTTCTGCTCGAAATATTTTTAAATAATGGAAATATTTCCAAATAGCTGCAGCATAATGTTGCAACACAGCAGTGGTGTTTGGATGGAACGGATCAGTGTATTTGAACAAACTGGGTGAACGACAGAGTCAGTGACTCCCTTGTAAAGACAGCCCTTTGCTGCCACCTACTGGTGTGATGATGTAATCTGCAAAAAGACTTAAATATTTAAAATAAATAAATAGAATTATTTTAATATGTTATTATACATTACATAAAAGTGAGGAAAAGAAAATGGTCACACACTTTCAGAAAAAAAAATATCAAAACTGTCACTGTCACTGAGGCAGTACCCTCAAAGTTACTAATATATACACGTTGAGTATATAAATTTGTACTTTTGAAATTGTAATATGTACCTTTTCGGGGTAAATATGGTACACGTCATTGATACGTTTGTTTAATTGCCTGTTTAAATTTGATGACAGCAACAGCTTTGCTCAGAAATGTGCATTCAACTATACTCAAAATAAATCAGGATTTAGAAGAAAGAATGACAGTCATACCTCATATAGTGAGGCTTTTTCTTCCGCCGAAAATAACGAGCACATAAGTCTGATTATTCATCTCATCCTGCATAAATATGACTATAAACCGTTCAAAGTAAAATAAAATCACTCTAAACCCCAGTGAATATTCTCTCAATAGCATCATAAAGTTGTGTGTGTACTGCATGTGTGTTTGTGGGGGCTGGTTGAGATGGCGCACGGATAGTTTATCCATGAGCGCTCAGCTGTAACCGCCATGATGTCAGAGGATCTATCTAGCACAGAGACAAAAGTACTGTGAGTGACTGTTTAGAGATCCAGGCGGCACTGACGATGGCTCTGTGAAGGGAGGGGGAAAGATTCTGTAACTGTCGAAGCATCGGATCTGAAAGAGACGTGTATGACTTCTTAGACTTCTCAGACCGCTGGAGTGTTTCATGCGTTCCTCTTTCATTCCTTCTGCACTTCCTGCCTTGGATTTTCTCAGACGACAGCTCACTCATCAGACTCTGTAAAGAAGTGGCTGATACAATAAAAGCAAGGTTGTCTAATCGTGTGGCCAACTTCGTCTCCATGCCAACGTATGACTAATAATCCTCTTAGCTAGCACTGGGCCTCTTCATCTCTCATGTTTTATGTCTACCTCCCTCCCATCCTTCCGTTTTTCTTTCCTACAGATTAAGCATTCATGGGACAGGGGTTGGGGTTTATGTTGAACCAAAAAAAAAAAAAAAAACACTTCTTTCTGAAAAGTCAGTCACACATTGGGTTAAAAAAAATACTTAGATCGTTTCTTAGATCAAAAATGTATTTTCTTGTAAAATATACTCTAGTGTTTATATTTATCACACACACACACACACACACCACAACACACACATGGTTCCACTATAATGTTATAATGTATAATGAAGGTTGCCAAGTAATAAAGCAACCTATTGCATTATTATACAATATGCCGTCAGTATGCATTAATCAGTATTTTAAAACTATCTCTGAACACATATATTTAGAACTATATATTTTACAGTTAGTACAGTAATTATGACTGGCTGACTGTATATCTAGAATTCTTTGCAGTGGCACTCTAAAGAACTGTCAGCTGTCATTGCTGGCTTCTGTACAAATACTAAATATACTTTTGAAATAGTTGAAAAAAAAAAATCAGGCCAGAAAAAAAAAAAAAGAAAAAAGAAAAAGAACAATCAATAAAAAATTCACAAGGCCGAGGTTTTGGTGATCACACAAATCTGCCGAGTGGATGCTAAGTGACTGTTTCCTTCCAGCGACTGGTTTCTACTCGTCAGATCACAGTCTTTAAAAACATTCTTTGATCACCAGAGACGAGAGAAAAGTGAGAGAGAGGCAGCTAATTGCTTGTTGACGGAGATAAAAATCCATGTTTTTCACATGAACTGGCATCGGTCATTAAACTGACATGCTTCGTTAACAACTGTGCATTCTGTTGCTTCTCATCGCAACAAATGTTTACAGTGAAGACCGCTGTCAGATACAGACTACACACCTGGTTAGACCTCAATTAGATCTTGAGAGCTTTGATCTATTTATTTATTTCATTTCCTACAGTTCGAGCTAGTTACTTGGTAAAATGATGCGTGATGGGGTTGTTAGTGTATAGGATTGTGTAGAGTCCATATATTCAGCAATTTTATTTTTTGTTTATTTATTTTTTTTGTACGAGTAAATTAAGTAACCGTGTATATTACAAGGATTTTACTCAATGCCTTTAGCTGGAAAATGTTAGTAAAAATCAGCATTGACAAGTATATAAACAGAGTAACTCACAATTTGACTGGCAACAGTAAAAGTATCTCTCTCCCAATCTCAGATTTGCTCTATTCCTCCAGATGAGTGGATGTGCTCTAGTGACAGCAGCTGACCCGTGATGTGTATTTCCTCCCCCTAAGGAGTGTTAGTGTGGCTATATACACATGCACACATGCACTGTGCAGCCTCCGAGCACTATGGGACCTCTCTACAATCACTGGCTCCTTTCCACAGAGTGAGCACGACTCCCTGTGCCCTGGGCAAGATCAGACCCCACTGTTCCTCCAAGTGTGTATAAAGCGGGAAAAAGAGGGAGACAGATGATAGAGACACCCCTCTGTTTTTAAATCTGCTGTATCCTTGCGTATAAATGTTACTCACTCATCCTTTGTGTGTGGTAACCACTTTGTTTCTCTAAAGGTTCATCTTTGTTTTGCAAAAAAAGCCTATTATAACTGCAGATTTGTATTTGGTCAGCGGTGTGTAATCATTCTCTGGGAAAACAAATGGAGATGAAAAGAAAGAATTGATCTTTTTTTCTGACCTCTAAAAGAGAGAAGGTCTCTGGCTATTTAGCAGGTCAGCATCCAATAAATTATGCTGGATTGAACTGTGAAGTCCAACTCGTATGCACAAGAGAGAGAGAGAGAGAGAGAGAGAGGAAAATATAGAAGCAGAGGGAGAGAAAGAGAATCGTGTGAGACGGAGCCCAGTGGGAAATACTGTAGGTAGCCAGACGCCATCCAGCATGGCCCCTACTGACCACTGAGAAGCAGTCAACACAATACCTCACAGACAGATGGGGGTCAGTCCTGGGACCGGTTTAAAATAAGCTAAGGGAGAGTTCTTATGGTATCCCTGTGGACTATAGACCTCAGTATTTTTCTCTTGTTTATAGCAACCTATTCTTGTGCACTTTTTAGTGTAAAAGGTGCACTTAGTCAGCTCTTATCTGTCTAGGTAATCTTGGTATATACTGACATCTACTGGCGTGGATGAATGAAGTTTGTTGATTCAAGGTTATAATGAAAATCAACCCCGACGATAAATTACTAAATCCCTGATGAACTCACACACATACACATAAATTATCTTCAATCATTTCTTGTTAAAGTGCATTAAAGCCAAATATTAAGCACAAATATTGGACTTGTGATCATCATGATAGAGTTTAATTGTACAGCATCTGTGCATGCTTACTTGAACATAGCCAGCGAATAACGATGCGGTGGACATGCTACATTTTAACAATATTAGACATTTTTTTATCTTCTCTGTTGGTCTAAAAACTTGAAATAAATGATGAAATTAAAGTTGTAAGCACCTTATATACTGTGTAAGACAAAGTAACATCTTAATCTCTCTGAAAGGGTCTGAGGTTATGGTTTTGTCATGTGGGCTCGACGCTAACAAAGACATCCAGTTATATGTGAAGTGTGAACACAGACACAGTATCTTCAGCTGCCGCAGAAATAAACAGGAAGTGGTGAATTCATTCATCTGTCTTGAGACAGCAAACAAGAACGACTTCATAGCAAATGTGAGATTTTACACTGTTTTTACTCAGTATTCTAGTCTCAGCGGCCCAATTAGCACCAAGAAAACAGAGAACAATGTGTGTAAGACCACAACTATTTCTGCCACCAGCCAGAGGTGACAGAATAGCAAAAAAGGAAGGAGAGCTTTCAACCACCAGACCACCAGAAAATTCAGAGAGAATGAAGAGGTGGTCCAAGACTAACACGGTGTCGTCATGCATCAGGCATTGTTTCTAATAAGAGACATCTGGGTATTTGCGTTGCATCATGTTGCACCACTCACTTCCAGTGTTAACAGGGTGTAAAAGTTAAATGTTCATTAAAATTTTGTAATAGAAAGAGAATTTTATGTATTTCATTCTTTTGTTTTTTGTTTGTTATTTATTTTATTTTTTTTACAGCAAGTTTGACATTGTCTGAAGTTCTAGATTTTCTGTCTCATTGTGATGTTGGAGAGGACGGGAGAAACTGCAGGGCTCTTGCCCATGCTGACCTGTCTGTATCATGCATCCACAGGCAGTGCTGTAATGACGAAGTATGAAGCCTTCCAGTGTGACCTCTCATACGGCCCTCAGTGATGGCTTTGAATGACAACATGAGTGACTGTTCGACATGCTGCACTCGAGAGGGAACGTCTCTGGGGTATGATGTGTTGGTCTTGTATGAAAATGTAGACATGCTTGCTGGGTAAAATACAAATGATGAGTCATGACGTCAAACAAGGCAGAAGGACATACATGAATGCTAAGAGAAAGGGAAAATGAATATAGTTATACAGAAATAAACAACCATATGCACTTAAACCAGCTCTCCTTATCTCTCTCACTCCGACCTCAGGATTTAGGCCCAAGTCAGACTCTAAGCCCCCCTGCATGCTGCCAGGACTTAGCCCCATGAATCTAAGCAGCTAGACTCAGATTAGATGGTCTAAAACTCTAGTGGAAACCAAGTCTTGCATTTAGAATGAAAGCCAGAAATGAATCATTCTGCACAATTCACAAATTTTATCAGGTCTCTAAATGCGCCGCTTCCACTTTCACGCTTCTATGCACCTTTTTATGTACTCATTCATATTCATATAAATGATTACTCATTTATTCGTTTGAAAGGGGTTCGAGTCTTTCAATCGGCCTCAATCTGTTTCCTGTCCTGCGTAATCCTAATTCTGTTCAATAATCAGTGGTCCTTCTGGTAGATACAGTGGTGGCTATGCTCTGCCTTTGATGGGATTATGTAGCACTCGCAGTAGGATCCAGACACACAGGAGCGGGCAAACAAAAGATGAGCCCCGTAAGTCCCCTTATCCGCTCATTCTCTAAGTGGATTTGATGGGCGGCCATCGCACCATCAAGCCTTTTTCTCCATATGCTTCTCTTCAATAAAAATAACGACGGCGACTTGCTGCAGGTGCAATCAACCCTCAAAACATTGTTCCCTATCTGAGACTTCATCCAGCCAGACTGACTGGTTTAGTGAGACAGACTCCCTGAAAGAGTTGTAGTCACATGAAGGTATTCTTACATGTTGCCAGTAGCTGGGGGCACACAGATGATCTTTAATCTGTTTGTTTGTATTGTTGCCTGTTTACTTCTTACCTAAATCCACAAAGGTGTGCCAAGACATACACCCTATTTCCAAAGGCTAAAGCTGTTTTGACTTAACTTTGAAAAAAAAGATGTTTGAGAGTACAGTAATAAATAAATGTAGGCATTTATACTAAAGAGATTTACTCAGTGGGTGACATGTTTTGCTTGGGATTTTACACCTAGCTTGTGTACAGACAGTGTCAAAAAATGCAGACTCCTGCTTCAACAATATCTGCTATGCTTTAGCTAAATGCTAGCAAGTGAAAAAAATGCTACATCCAATACATTCTCACAGAAATTCCTAACTAGTTTACGCTTGGATGAATTGCTGGCTAAAATAATTGATTTAAAGCTAATAAACAGAACTGCTTGCGTCTTGCGGACGAACATCGTAGCCGGAACTACTTCTCTCTCTTTATGTCTATGAAGAATCACAAAGGTACTGGGTTACTCCGCCACGGTACCCCCGAAGCAATCTAAAATAGTCCGAATATAAACTCTTATTATAGGTACACCCTAGTGATTCAGGACAAGCTAAAAACACGGTTTGGAAAATGGATTCATGGTATACTTGCTAAATTTTTTCTACATTTTGAACACAAACAAAGTTACGGACCGCAGCTCTGATTGGTTGTTTTCTTACCGGGAGCAGTCCATAACTGCAAATGGCAATAAGACCACTGGGAGGAGCCAGAGGAGCTTGATTTTTTCACAGATTATCCGTCTCATATTCTACTGTCAGGACATAATGACAGGTTTAACAAATATGTAAAAAATATATTTTTACAAAAGTTACCTACTGCAGCTTTAATTTGTATGTTTGTATGTAAGTATGGCACAAATGGCTGTAATAGATGCTAATTTAAAATGTGCATTAAACAGTAGCCTACAGTGTTTGACAATGAGCTAATTGTAAGCTTACCGTATTTTCCGGACTATAAGTCACACTTTTTTTCATAGTTTGGCTGGTCCTGTGACTTATAGTCCAGTGCGATTTATATATGTGTTTTTTCTCATCATGACGTATTTTTGGACTGATGCGACTTTTACTCAGGTGCGACTTATAGTCCGAAAAATACGGTAAATATACTGTTAGGAAGAACTGGATCTTCAAATTTTAAAAGTGACACTGTAAATCAAGGGTAGTATTCAATTAAGGCTATGCAGTTTTTGCCTGTTATTGTATAAGTGCGTGTTCACATTAGCATCCTAAAATATGTAACTATTATTAAATATTTCACAATTCCTAGGCAGAATAAGACTACACCACACACTCTCCTTTTCCATCTTTTTTTCTCACACATACACACACATACACATTAACAAACACTTCCACAAAAAAAGCATACAGCATTCAGAAGAAGGGACACAGTGAACAAAATTGCCCAAGGTGAAAAATGGCTTAAAAAAACAGCACTCATCCTGAGGAAAGTAACAGAAATCAATAGCCATAGATGGTCTTACATCAGAATCAAATATCCCACTTCTTAAGATTCTGTCTCAACCTTTCTCTCTCAGCCCTTAAAGTGCCCTAAGCTACAGAGATGAGACAGAGAGGATGGGACACACACACACACACATAAGCACATAAACATACTTTATCTAAGGCTACTTTTGCAAAAATTCTGTTGCAACACTAGACAAATGCAGAACTAGTTTCACTAGTTTGCTGAAGAACTTGTGTTTAAGTAAAAGAGGCCAAAGGCCAACAGTAGATTCAGAGCATAACTTTGGTTGTGTTTGGTTGAGACCTCAGGAAGCCTGAGCCTTCCGCCTCATAATATTAGTATCATCTCATTCACTTAACATCTAATTAATGCATTGAAAACAGCAGGCACTTAATTGCAGCTCCCACACACACACGTACAAAAGCACCCACACATATTCCTGGGACATGAAATCTAACTTAGCAATTTATAATCTGTTACCTCTCAGTAAGCCTCGCACTGCTGCTTCTGCTACAGTAAGTCAGTGGCATACAAAACCCCTCAACCTGCAAGTCAACCCTACCTCAGGAAATGCTAAAACCTCAGCGAAAAAATACTCTCGATGTGTAGCGTGGGTGTGCGTTGGACTGTGTGTGTGTCTATCTCAAGGAATAAGTGCTGGGAGATATTCCAGAAAGTTTTTCTGCTCAGCCGGCACAGTTGCTCAATAAAAGCTCCAATGTGCATAAGCCGCTTGTACAGCCGAGCATAATTTAATGAGCTCTATCCCACTCTCCCTGACTGTTGCATGCTGGTATTACCTTTCGGGGTCACGTCCATCCTAATCCCATCAGTGCAACATGGCTCAAAACCCAACAAGGCACTGCTGAACTCCACAGGTAGACCTTATGCTACAAGACCCCAACAACGTCCCTCACCTATTTGTCACCTTCATTTGGGATTTATTTTAGCATTCAGTAGGAAGATGAGAAAAGAACCTGGAAGGAAAGAACTCTAATCCATCCCTAACCTGAGAAGCCAGATTCTGATTGTTTTGATGGAGATCGACCTTACTGAGGCTTTTCAAGAGGCTTGCTATCCTATAGTGCATTGCAGCAGGTGAAAGTAGCACACATGCATGCATTATAGATGTAAACTGGGATTGCCTGATACAAGACAGAGGAGAACAAGGGAGTGAAGAGGTGAGCTATGATGGATTGCAGAGAGGAAATACTGGTTCAAAAGTCTTTACCGTAAAGTCTAGATGAAGATAACAGGAAGGAAAAAAATACACAAATATGTGATATTCGTACTAGTTTGTGCATGAGCGAATTTTAAGAAGCATAGATTAAAGTGTGATTAAAACTGTTTAAAGTGTAAAGTGTGACACACACACACACACACCACTCACAACTCCACATGCTTTGACAGACAGTTGGTCCAATGTGTACTGTCATATACCCACCTATCAGTCCATTCCTCTCTTGGTCCTTCAGTTTCACATATTGTAAAAAAACAAAAAAACAAAAAAAAAACAAAGCCATATGAAAACACTTTAATCCATATATACAATATATGTTTCTGAACTAATGGAAAATGCATATTTGAGCTTGTTAATCTGTTTTATGCACGATACAAAACTACTGATTCACCCTTTCAGTCTGAAATATTTGTAATTACGTATTAGCTAAAATCGAGTGATGCTTTTCTGAGCATGTTGATCTCAGTTTCATGCATTGGAAAAAATAAAGCACATTGTCTCCATTACAAAATCATATGAAGCTTTTGAAATGGCTGTCCATCTATCAGTCCATTCATCCTTCTGTCTGTTCTTCCCATCCGTTTATTCAGTCTAATCCATTTATCCATTCAGTGTCTTCTCTAGCTAAAAAGTAAGCAATGCATTTTGAATGTTTAAATCTCAGTTTCATGCAAGAAAAATGTTATCATGATAATGTGAAACTAATTTACACTTCAATTTAAATTTCGACCCATCCATATCGTCCGTCCATCCATCCAGTCTAAAATATCTCAAGAGTAGCAGAAAGTTAAGCAGTGTGTTATGTTAATTAAAATTAATCTGTCCATATATCTGTTCATCTAGTCCGAAATATTTCATCAGTAGCTGAAAAGTGAGTGGTGCAACTTTTATTTTTTTTTAAGTTTGCTTATCTGAAATGATATGTGTGCTTTTCTTTCAGTGTTTAACATTCACTAGCTGTTAAGTTTAAACTAGTTTCATCTGCCAGATACGTCTTCTTATCTGAAAGTGCAAACCAATTCCTTTTATTATAACGATGCTTTCTCTGAATCTGCAGTTCCGTGTTTTACACTTACCTTACACACACCAACACAAGCACTAATCAATGCAGGAAGAGGAAAAAGAGGAAAACAGCACAAAGTCAAGCTGAGCATGCTAATAATGCTGCCACTCCAATACAAACTGTAAATCAACATTAAATCAATGCTTAATCAATGTGTTCCTCCCCCTTATTATCAGCGTCTCAATGAATTACTAAACACTGGCTCCAGATAAACGCTGACCCTACGAGCCTTCGTTTTCCTGAACTTGCAAACAAAGTGTCTCTGGTTTGACATGAAAGGGATTTTTACTACTGAACCTGCTGAACTAGTGGATTATGAGTAGGTTGAACCCAGTTAATATGCAACTAAGTGCCTAACCTAATACCAGGGCTAAAGCCTAGCCCATTTTTACCTGAAGATAAAACTCATAATGTAATTTAGGTAGCAACAAATAAAATAAATAAACTCTTGACTTTGACCCTGAGAAATGTTACATAATTGTAACTACACTATTTGCCATGTAAGTCCGACAACAGAGTATTGGGCGAAAAAAAAAAAAAAAAAAAAAAAAAAAAAAAAAAAAATTCCCTTATGAAGTCGAGTTTGGTGCTGTAGCTATTCATGCAAATTATGCAGATTGAATAACAAGTCAGGACGGAACTCATTTCTCCTCCTCCTCTCTCTACTTCTGTCATAATTTCTTCCTCAGATAGATTTTGTTTTGTCTTCCTCTTGATTTCATAACTTCACATCCTGTTTATATTGTTATTCCTCTTTCTTTCTCTTATTATCTCCTGTCTAAATTAGCAATCACTCTTTAATCCTCACCTCTCTCATTTTCTCTCTCCTTTTGTCAAATTAACTTGTTTGAGTCAAATACAGAAAACAGCAAACAGCAAATACTTTGAAACAAGTTACTGATAATTTAAAGTGACACTACAGTCCAGCTGCACTTTTGAAAAAGTAATTGCCCTTCAAGCTACTAAAAAGAATTACCTAACTACACTGAATAAATATATATGTCTAAATAACTCATACATAATGACGTACATACATAATTAAACCTCAGACAAAAACATGAAGGTTTTTGAATGAATGCAATTAGACTTTCGGTTAAAGCTTAATGAATAAACTCATTAAACTTCATTAAACACCATTATTTACAACACTGAGTCGAAAGCACAACAATATTTCAAAAAGTATTTTGCTATAAAAATAAGAACTAAAATGCAGCACACAGTCTCAAATCTTTTTTTGAATCTGTTCATTAATATGAACGTTCATAATGAACCAATTCACCGGAATGAGTTGTTGGAAAAATTAACACAGAAAAGAAAAGTATGTCAGAATACTGAGGAATATAGTCAAAATAATTAGTAATTTAATTAATTACTTCCCAACACTGGTATGCAAACAGATACTTTTTTGTCTCGCTCATCCCTTTTTGAGGTAAAAAGAAAGGAACGAGTCAAAAAAAAAAAAAAAAAGAAAATAGCTGGCATTGGTTCATTATTATCTGCGATGAGCCGGGACAGGAGTAATATCCCTGCTAGAGAGAATTCATAGGTCTTCATGTCGACTGAAAGATGAGAAACAGAAAAGCAGGAAAACTGAGGGTGTAGCGGTGGAGCACATTCTCAGTCCTACATGGGAAATTGATTCTGGCCCCAGCGGTCACAAGGACCTTGCGTGAGAAGTGAAAGCTTTCTGGCAGTGGTCTGGTCAAACAGTCAAGCTTCGGATATGATAAAGCCAGATCTTTGTGGCACGCAACAACAACAGGCTTCATCAATAATGCGATAAGGGAGGATCACATACAAATTCAAATTCTAGAAGGCGAGCACATGTTAATGCATGCAGGAGGGGAGGCACACAAACATGTTATGGAAAACAGTGCATGGGAAATACACATCATTTGGCACCAACGTTCATCTTTCATGTCAGTTACAGTGGATGTATTTTCCCCACCCCACCCCAAATGATGGGGCACTGTTTGCATCACTACTTTTGATTTTCTGATGACAATTAGCACTGAAAATTGGCCTCCCGTTTAGAGACTTTAGAGATGTCATCCCACGTTTTAATCAACTGCCTCATTCATTTCCGACTGTATAACACAGACAGCGCTGAGTCCAGAAGCTAGCTGATTTAACTATTAATACACTGATTAACACAGAGTTGTACTGTAATGTAAATTATAGGAAGATTCTTTTTGCGACGCATCATTGAACGGAAACACCTTAATTTGATTAAGGGAAACACACTTCTGTATGTGTTAAGTCTTTCTACTGGAGACTTAAAGCAGTATTCAATTACCTGCTCAATCAAGCCCAATTTACTGCTAGAGTGGAAGGAAAACATACAGACTGTAGTAGGATTGAACCACATTTTCTTCACAGAGCAGAGCAGAACAGAGAGGATGTGTGTGTGTGTGTGTGTGTTAGAGAGAGCGACTTCACACCACGAACCAGTATTGATCTTGAATCTATAGTGCCTGGGTGAGGTGAGGCGAGCTGAGGTGACACTGGTTCAAAACGTAAGAGCTCTTCATATCTGGAAACAGCTTATTGCCTCCTGAGACACCATGGCATTAAGTATAGACAGCATGAGGCATTCTATGAGTATACTTATCATTACTGGTGTGTGTGTGTGTGTGAGACACTCGTTTAGGTAAGTGGGCACCAAAGCTTCAGGCACACCCCCGCAGCTCAACCAAACCCCCTCACCCACCAGGGCCCCGTTTCCATGACAACGCTAGCTGAGCGCCCCAGCAGGACAGGAGATAAACAAGAAGCCATATCCCTACCACTGGGACTGGAGGTGTGCGCGCTTGTGCGTGTCAGCCTAGTCCTCTGAGATCCACCTAGCTGGCTCCATCCTCTGAAGTTGATGGACAACAACAACAATATGCTTTAGATTAGAAGCGGCCGCCGGTCCCTCGAGAAACAGCAGGCCTGGCAACAGTCGCAAACGTGACAGGGGCTAACTCCCTAAGCTCCCCTCCGAACTGGCAATGGCCACGGTGGCTAATTCCCTGCGTTGGCCACGGACCTGGCAACAGCGGCTAACTCAGTGGACAAAACACAAAGGTGGTGATCGCAGTAGACGCTAGCTCTCTGAGCAAGGTGTAAAGCTGGCTAAAGCGGCAGCTGCTAACTCCCTCTGTGCTAGTGGGGACCAGCATGGAGCCCTAAGGATGGCGAATATAAAGTAGCAAACCGGCCCTGTGGGGTGAACTGTTACAAACACAAAGTCTGTTCAAATTTTAGCTGTGCACACCAAGAGCTTGCTAAGTGTCCATCCATCTATTTCTGGGTCTGTGAAATTTGAAATGTTCCTGGAATTTAATTCCAGTGACACTGGATCAAGACACATTTGTGGGATATGAAGTCTCAGTTCCACAGCAGTGAGGAATGAAGTGGGAGTCCTGAAATATGAAGTCATGAATGTGATGAGATATTGTCATAATTTTAATGAATACTGTTTGCAATTGTTCAAATATAAAATTTCGTTGTGAATAATGAAGCTATAATTGTGGGATGTGATGTAAATTTGAGATATCAAGATATTTGGCAAATTATAAATGCATAGTTTGAGATATAAAGTCATATTTTCAAATATAAAATAGTAATTGCAAATTTAACATCTCACAATTTTTATTTTCTATCTCACAATTGTGACTTTATATGTCACAACATGACTCCATATCTCACAATTATGATTTGTATTTTATTTTACAGTTTTTATATCTCATAATTTGTCACACACATTACATTTAACAGTCACACACATCACGATGAAGGGGAAACTCTAAAGTCGTATTGTGAAATACGAAGTTGTAATTTTAAGATATGGAGTTATGTTTTGAAACCATATTTGGAGATGTCAAGTCTCAAATTGGGAGATATGGAGTCATGCTGTGGCATATAAAGTCACAATTGTGAGATATAAAATCACACTGTAAAATATAGAGTAACAATTGTGAGACATACAGTCATATTTTGAGATCTAAAGTTTCAAATTGTGGGATATAAAATCATGTAACATAAAGTCATATAATGAGATATAGTCAGCTATGAGATATGGAGTCATATTGTGAACTATAAAGTCACAATTGTGAGAAATGAAGTTGCAATTGTGAAATAAAGTCATATAATAAAATGTAAAGTTATAGTTGTGAGAGCACAATTTTGAAAGAGAGCGAAAAAAAAATCACAATTACCATTCTTTTTTCAACCTCAGCATGTGAGATAGAGCAGAAGAAATCCACTGTATTCTTTCACAGCGAGAATCTTGCAGATCCTTCGAAGCGAATAAATAATTCATACCTCATATTTGGTTAATCAAACAAATTAGATAAAAGGACTTCTCTTTTCCAATTCAAATGCCGGGGAAGAGGAACATTTAAAATTTCTATTTGAGAGAACAGTACATTTGCCACACCATCATAATGCATATGCACAGCTTATCCGGTTACATCCAGAGACCTTCACATACTCATCTCAAGTTCCTTCAATCGGACTGCCGGAACTCAAAACCCGGAGATCCTTATAAAGGTCCTGTCCTACAGTATATATTGGAGCCACAGTGCTTCTGGTTTCTTAACCTAGGCCGCAGATATGCGATACTGAGATTTCCCTGATCAAATATGATTACGGCAGTTATTCTCTCATTGGGGAACCTGCTATTGGCTTCTAAACCGGAATGACAGAGTGGCACGGAAGCAGGGAGGAAAGAAGGCAAATGTGGTTGCAGGTCTGTGGAAGAGGGAAAGAGTGGATGGGGAACGTGAGAGAGAGAGACATAAAGACCACGGTAAAATCAATGCATGCAGAGAATGGAGAGATAATTAAGGTAGGAAAGAAGAGAACGAGAGAAAGAAAGAGTGAATTTAATCTGTCCTTACATGACTCCACATCACATTTGCTAATTAGATGAGTTACATCTTAATGTCAGTAGCCATTAAACACAATGTCAGCGTTCCCAGAATACTTTGCTCTTAACAAACCCCCCATCTAGTTATCTCAGATTGTGAATTGTATAGCCTCGGTGTTTTGTCAGTGTCAATAAAGGCATAGCATGGGATGTTAGTGATGTCCTGCCCACTGACTCGAAGGTGTGTCTGTGTGTGTGTGTGTGGATGTGTGTGTGTTTGGCAGGCCCTTTGTAGGCTGTGTGCTCAATTACACGCTGACATAACGGGGATGTACAATTACAGCGTGACACTGCGTTCACTGTACTGCACCTGTCAGACAGCCTGGCAAGGGACGACCCAGGGATCCTTAGATGATGAAGAGGCAGGGGTGGCCGCACACACATGCACACACACATTGCTTGCACATACTCCAGCGCTTTTATACTTCCACATTCACGGTCCTATTTTCCACGGTCATCTCTCTCTCTCTCTCTCTCTCTCTCTCTCTCTCTCTCTCTCTCTCTCTCCCTCCCTGTCGTTCTCTCGTTGCAGTAGAACTGCAGTGCTCAGCACTCTAGTCATTGTTGTGATTCAGTAGTGGAGCTCCTGTCTGCCAGCTCTGCTCCAATTTACAACAGCAGCCCACAATGCACCGCTCTGGGCAAAGCAAGAAAGCAACCTCACCTCTCTCTCTCTCCTCTCAGGACTCAATCTCTCGCTCACTACTGTAGAACGGCAGACCACCGTCAAATAAGCACAAATAAACAAGCTGCACTCCTGAAATAAACCCCTCCATGAATCCTCTCTCACTGTCTGCTTCCTCTCTTTCCTCTCTATATCAGTCTCAGCTCTGCAGCCGGATCTTCCCAGCATTAAAAGGTTGAAGTGTGTTTGGTTTCGGCAGCACTAGTGGCTCTAAATGGAATCAATAAAATAATAAATGTTATTTTTTTAATTACTTCTGTCAATTTTCTACCTCTGACTCACACCATTAATTAAGTTAATGCCGCTAAGATGTTCAGTGAAAATGAACAAAGCAATATTGGAAGACTTTTTTTTTACACTGCTGAAGATGGTTCCATGATAATTCCAACTTTTATAACTGCATTGCACAAAAGGTTATTTATAGTAGAAAAAAATGGCATTTAGATGAATAAACTTCTTCACACAAAGAAAAAAATTAGGAATTAAATTAACTTAAGGTTAATTTAGGAACTGTTCACTAGAAGGGAGTGTATCAGTGGATGATATAAAAAATCCACATTATTTTGTCTAACAAAAGAATACAATAAAAATATACTAGAGAAACAGCTATTTTTACTGCACTAAAAGCAGCACCTAGTGGCGAATAATGAATTAGCATTTTCATTTCATTCAGACCAATGTGAAAAGACCAACAAGTGGGTTGGCAATGTGCTACAGTTTCATGTTGATGTCAACATGAAAGTTTTTTATTTTTATTTTTATTTTATTTATTTTTTTTACAACTCGTTTCAATGATTCAGAGTCGACTCTCTCTTTTGAGAGACAATTACTTGATACACGGTGCACTTTAGGATTTATAACTTTGCAGGATGTTTTAATTCACTTAGAGCTGTGTTACACTGCATGACAGGTCATTTCCAGTCAGACAATTAGAAATATAAACAAATTCTACAAGGATCAGTAAATGTCTATCCCTTTAAACACAAACCTCTACCTTTAAAAGAAGCCTGGGGGAAAAAAAGTAAGAAAAAAACAAAACAAAACAAACAAACTGTGGTGTGATGGAGCAGCATTTAATGTTCATAATTGATAATACCCTGCTCTGCCCCTGCAGTCTTGATGGGCTGTTTATTTATTTAATTTTTTTTGTAAAAGGCTTTGAGAGTGTCTCTAGCGAAGGCACTAACAATCTTGCTGGCATCCATTGTTAGCTCTGAGAGCAGGGACTGCTAGAGTGGCTGTGAGGAGAGAAAGAGAGCAGGGCTCTGTGGGGGAGATCACCCACTTTCCCTACGCGCAAGTCTTTCATCTAGCAGCTATAGCAAAACAGCACTGCTAATTAAGAAGAACTAAGGAATGTCCAAAACAGACACATGCACACACATGCATCGCTCCCTACTTTTCCTTCCTCATGGGTACGGGAGGATAAATTCAGCACAGAAACAAGTGCTCAGCATTACTTAAAAAAATCTAAGGATAGCTCTCTCTGTGTATGTGTGTGTGTGTTTGTGTGTGTGATAGAAAGAGAGACCCAGCTGTGGTCCACTGCTGCTCACTTTATTATATAATTTGTGGAGGCATTAGATCTACTTCCATAGTCCACTGGGCTTTCACAAGCTTCCCACAATTCCAATTAAGTTTTGAGTGTATGTACGTGCCTGTTTTTCCCCAAGAGTAAAAAAAAATCAAAAAAAAAATCAAAAGCTAACTCCAACTTTATTTCTCAGAAATGCAACTTTATACCTCAAAAGGTTACTTTATATCTCAAAATTACAACTTTTGTTCTCATAATTGTAACTTAATCTCTATATATGACTCTATATCTCACAACTGTGATTTCTCTTTTATAATTGTGACTGGATCTCTTAAAATGTGACTTTATCCTTCAACATTGCAAATTTATATTTAATAATTGTGATTTATTCTTAACATGACTATATCTAACAATTGCATTTTTTTCTGCATTTTGCCACTGCATTTTGCAACACTGTATCTCAAAATGTGACTATAATCGCAACTTTATCTCAAAACTGCAATTTATCTCTCACAATATGGCTTCACATCTGAAAATGTGACTTTCACAATTGTGATTCTTCTAAAACAATAGAAGTCAACAGAAAGTGCCCATCATAACAGATGAAAACACAGCTGCGTATGTATGTGCGTTCTCTGCTAGGGTTGCAGGACAAGATGACCCATTGCCTGGATGCATCGTGGTTGCTCATTTTAGTGAAGACCCCAAGCTGCCCCACAAGCGCCTGTCAGATTAGAGTCAGAACTGATAATCACAGTCACACACATCACAATGAAGTGGAAACTCTAGAAAGAGTACGCCGAGGAAGGGGTCAAGCACAAAAAGAGAGAGTTTTAGAAACCGTTTTATGTCACTTTGCATTTAGTAAGAACGTCACGGTGGGAAAACTAGTGCATGGGGACAGGAAGTAGAGTGTGGGAAAACTTCCAGAACATCCGCATCTGCTTTCGGTTAACTTATACACACCCGACGCCGCTCTCTCAGTTCTTCTTCACTCCATTCACCACTCAGTTTTAAGGTTCAACATTCAGGGGGCGGTCAGTGGGTTAAACCTCCTTCGAGACTGTCGCAGGGCATCCCAAGAGGAACGAGGAGACAGTGGTAAAGACTCAAGCATACTTCCTGACCAAACTGTGAATTCTCTTCCTCTTTGTCTATATCTTCTTCAGCCAGCTCTAGACTTTTAATTAGGATTACCATGGCGCCCTCTGTGTACAAACAAAGCTGTTCGGCACTTCAAGAGAAAGTGGCAAGGTGCATATTTCTTTCGCCATAAAATTATCTGATCAATTAGTCATGTTTTGAATCGTGGTGCAAGAGCACGCTAGCATGCTTAGTTATGTTCAGTTTTTATGGATTGATGTGCTAAATTAAATAAATATGAGTGGAATTTTGAGCAGAGGGAGGAGTGATACAGAATCTCTGGTGTCTCCATGATCATTAAAGAAAAGCCGCATAAAGTCTGTAATTAAAGGATGTGCGTGACAGACATAATCAGAAATGCATTACCCCAGTCTGCACAAATCAAGCTTTGCGTTTAATATAAATGTTCTACACATTACTGCACATTTCTTTTTAAAGACTCTTGTTTGAGATTACATTTCCTGTCTCTCGAATCATTTAAAATGTTTGCGTTTCTGTGTAATTTATGTGTGCCGCGGCAAAATCTCTGGGCAAACTGTCAGCGGAGGAGTTGCTGTCTGTGGTTAGTTAGAAGCATTAAAAACAACTCAAATATCTCTTTTTTTTTATGCGCGTGTGTACATGCGGTTCAGTGCTTCGCAACGTCAAAACAATTTTCCTGTTTTCCAGCTTAAAGAAGTGGCCTGATTGAATGGTACGGGACAGATTGGATGCTGCCGTTATGGAGATGGCTTGTTTGCTCATTTGAGACAAATGATTGCCTTCATTTCCCCTGATATGGGCGTGATGGCGGGAGAACGGCAGCCTATTTGCTCTCCTAAACGAGGGCGTAATGGACGCTTTGTGCAACGTTAGAGCGCTCTGCGGCTGCCTTTGAGAGGCTCTTGAGAAATGAACCCTGACAACAGCACAGATGTTCAAAAGGCCTTTCTTCTGTTTAGACGCGTAGACCGTTCGTTTGTTTTTTTGTTTGTTTGTTTGCTTGTTTGAGGAAGCCATTACCAGTCGGCTGCTATGAGCGCTAGGTCTGTCTTTTGAGGAGAGATGAGAGAGAGGAATTCAAATAGATCCATAACTGCTCATAAATACTCAGGCACCATCTTGCTCACACGGACGACATCAAACCGCACGTCTGCCATTCCCAGCTTTTACCTAGTAATCACTTTCTGCTTTGAGCTCGTCTCATCTCTTCCATCTCGGCTCATTCTGTCGAATTATTCTCAGAAAACATTTCACCTCCATTCCCTATTCCTCCGTATCTCTTTCTCTCCATTGTCTCTCCCGCTTTCACCCACTCTTCCCAGAGAAGACCCACAGACCCATCCATTTCTATTAGGCAGGGAAAATGAGCACATTAGGGAAGAGAAGGGGGTGTCGGGCGGAAATGCCCCCCCTTGGGACGCTGAGCTGGGGTAATGGAATTACACTCCATTATCAGACGGAGATGATTCCATTTAGCTGGAGAGGAGCGAGCTACTGTGGAGAGATGGAGTAAGAGAGAGGAAGAGAGCGGGTTCAGTCCATTTTGCTTCATCTAAGCTAATCTTAGCTAAACAACAACCACTGTGTTGGCTATCACGCCATTTCTCCAGAGCTAAGCTTCCAAGAGCTCACCGAACTCGAACAGCCCACTAATGCAGAGGTTCTTAACTCGTTTTGCTTAAGGACGCAGGTTTTACACCTAATGTTGTCTCAAAACAGTATCAAAGTGGCTTACAAAGAGGACAAAGGTAACTCAAGTTTGATTCAACATATAGACTCTGACCAGTGGTGTTATTGTTAACCATCACAAATCGATTTGGTAACTGAAATAAGGCTAAAACTATATTAAAATATAAATAATATACGGAAATGTAATCTTAAAAATCAATTAAACAATAACACATTTAAACTTAATATAAATATAAAAAAACACACTTAAAATGTGAATTTATACGAAAATAAAAAGTTAATTCAATACATGATTTGAATATACTTAAATTTGCTTTTTTATTTATTTTTTTATTTTTTTGCTATCAAAATTGTGCACAACATTTTTTATGTATTAATTATTATTAATGGTTTTTTTTTGTTTTCTTTTTTTTTTTTTACCCATGCAGTCCTGAGATGTCAGAAAGGATGTGGCCCACCAGTTCAGAACTACTGCTGAAAACAAACTGATGATGGATATACTGCATACTACTAATTTTCTCACTGAATATGTGTCTTAAGTGTCAATTTTCCAAAACTGAGATTTATATATATGGTTTGTTAGGACTATTGGAAAATCTGGAATCTGAAGGAGCAATAAATAAATAAATAGTGCAAAAATCTCCTTTAAAGTTGGCCAAGTTCTTAGCAAAGCTAATAAAAAAATTAGTTTTGATATATTTATGGTAGAAAATTTCCAAAATATCTTTATGGAACATGATATTTACTTAATAACCTAATGATTTTTGGCATAAAAGAAAAATAGGTAATTTTGACCCATACAAGGTTTTTGTTTTTTGGCTATTGCTAAAAATATACCCCAGCAACTTAAGACTGGTTTTGTGGTCCAGGGTCACATACAGTATGAGCTATAAGTAGAGCTATAGCAAAAGTGATGTTTTGCTGTTTCAGGGGTAACTCCAAGCAATCTACTTCAGAAGAGACAAGCCATGTCCATATCAAGTGCCTGGATATTTTTTTAAGACAGTTTTGCTAAGTCATCTCCCTCTGGATATCCTTTGGTTCTTTCTCTTCTCAAAGTAATGAACAGAGAGAATAAAGAGAGAAAGAGATTGAAACTGAGACAAGGCTTTGTCTTGTTGGAAGAGGTCTCTGCAAAAGATTTTGGAAACATGAAGATATATCTGATTTTATTTTTATCATCCGCCTTTATCTTCTATACAGTAATAAAAGGTGAATTTCTAAAACGCATCAGGGAAATTTAAGAAGTAAAATATATCAGTTTAATCTACCAATATTCTTATAATGAATTATTAAAAAGTAAACTGTGCAATTTTTGTGCTACTAGTGGCATCAAATAGAAATGCAATAATAATAATAATAATAATAATAATAATAATAATAATAATAATAATAATAATAATAATAATAATAATAACAACAAAACAAACTGGTCTCCCCAAAACACTCCCCCGGTCTTGAGATAAACTGGAATACCAGTGGATATCAGTCTTCAGGTGATAATTTCATACACACAATACAATATATGATATCAGCACAGAGTCACAGTGTTTACACTATTTGGAGAAAACAACCTGAATGGCTTATTTTTAGTTGTCTCTGCATGTTAAAGCGGAATTGGAGAAAATATTTCAGCATGGAAAAAAGTTACACACATCATCTTTAAATTATTCATGCTCACATCGTTGTGAAGTGACACACTGAACCTAATTAAATTTGATGTGCACAGTTCAATGTTAAAGTGCTTTTTAATTTGCAGAGACAACTGTAAGTAAGCCATTCGTGGGTTGATTTCCCCAAAGAGTGTAAACACTCTAGTTTTTTGGCATTTTCACACACACACACACACACACACACACACAAAGCTCTTTATCTGAGAACTGTGGCATGTGGCGTCTTTCAACAAATGGTTTAAATTCTGGTGCTGGTCTGCCTGTTTATCCAAATGACAGATGCATTTTTAAAATATGTTAGGAACTAACAACTTTATTCGCAGGTACATTCTTTAACACAATTGTGTGTTTTGGGGGTTACAAAACATTTTTCATGATTTCATTTTCATGATTATTTATCAGATAGAATGTCTCCTTGTGATATATTAAGCCACACTGGCATTTTAAAGTCAATAATTCTGAGAAATAAAGATGCAGTTTTTAAATCTAATGTCATAGTGTGACATATAATAATTGTGACACTATCATTCAAAATTTAGTGAAGCGTGAAGCGAATAATTTCTGTGTCTCTAGTGGCACCAAACAAAACCGCAAACTCTTTGTTTGAGTGACTGACTTGGACGAGTTTGGAATAGAATTACCTGAACAATGTCAGATGTTTAAGACTTCTTCACAGTTATTTTCGCAGGTCTGTTTAGTGCCATAGTGGCGCATGAATTACACGCTTCACCTTTAAAGAAACAGAAGGCAGTGGCTTTATTCCATGTATCATAAATATCACAGAGACATTAGTCCTTGTCTCACAAGTTCCTTCACGTCTTGTGTTTTGACAATGTTCTTGAAAAAGGTGCATGAGCCAAATCACAGGTTGCCAGACAGACTCATAACGGTGCATTTGTGCTAACTCAGTTGCCCTGTCACCTTCATGCCGCACAGTATCATTCCACACTCACCGTGCACTCTTTTGCACATTACATCCATGCATTATCCATAGTAGTTATATGAAGCAGAGCTCATTTGAAGAGCAGTGCTGTATTTATAGACTAGCACTGCAGCGTAGCACGGCTGCTAAAGTCATTTCGAGCACTGGGACTATTTATTTTAAGATCCCCGCTCTTTTATTAGCTCTATTGTGTTTTAGCGATATGAGGGAGTACAGTAAAACTCTCCCCTCAGCACCAGAGATGCCGACCCCAGGAAGCTGGCAGCAATCCATGAAGACAAACCACCATCGTCAGGGTCAACAGGCACACGTGGAGTCTGTCTACAATGATGGCATACGCAAACACACGCACGCCCATATATATAGATATATACACATTAGAAAGGAAGTACCGGCGGGCAAATAGGTTTAAAATCCTTACTAACCCCATCGCACCTGACCTAATTTCTGCATGCACAGGACATCATACTGTACTTCTCAGCGTGTGTGTGCACTCTCATGGATGGTGGCACCTGCCACGGGCTTCGGAGAGCAGCTGTGTGTGTACAGATGCCATAAGTGTGACCTGTCTGGGTGACCCTCCCTGCAGACACGCACACAGAGTCCTGGAGCTGCAGTAAAAACACTGATGTGGGAAGACAGCCATGACATTTAGGCCTCAGTCCACCTCACTTCCTTAGTCATACTTCTGTTCTTTTTCTCTCAGAGTCCTTACTTCAGCCGATACTTCGGCTGCTCTTGGTTTGCGTCTTTTTTCGTGCATTATGACCTCTTTAACAGAATATTCCAGGTTAAATGCAAGTGACACAATTTGTGGCATACGGTGGCATACTTGAACAAATAAAAGGGGGTTATGAAGAGGCAGTTACAAAGCAAACTTGGTCACACTTTATTTTAAGGTGCCCTTGTTACATAAGTTACATGAACTTACTATTACAATAACAATAAATTATCCATAATTACATGCAAGTAACCCTAATCCTAAACCTAACCCTAACCATATAGCTAGTACATGTAGTTAATTAATATCACTCAGTACTTACATGTATAACTAAACTGTAATAAGGGCACCTTGAAATGAAGTGTAACTGCAACATTAAAAGTATAATTTGATGAAAATTATTCAATCTTTTTTTTGTGTGTGTGCTGCAAAGTTGGTCTTATTCATTTGTAAGTGCATTTTAGGGTTTTATGCTTTGTGTGGCAATGCAACAAAGGCAACAAAGTTGTAAAATTGGATATACATTCAGAAAACTAAAAAAAAAAAAAAAAGGTAAATACCGTTATGCTAAAAGTGCGGTTAACTGAGCTCAACTTGAATTAAAAACAGAATATTATATTGTGTACACACATACACAGCACTAATGAATTCCACAGTAATTGAAATTCTAAATGCTTTCACTGCCAGCTTGCCTTTTGGCTATGACTTCCACCCTCTCAGAGGCTGTTGCTGATGATTTTGGTCTGTTCAGGAGCACCTCCAGCTGGGTGGGAAGGAGAGGCGGCCTCCCTCACTTTATGTTCCCTACAGCTACAGCGGAGGAGGATTGTATCAGGTCTTCTTGGTGTGCGTGTGCTAATATGACTAGATCATTTCAATATCTTACCAAGAATTACAGATTTGTATTCATTTATTTATTATTTGTATATGTAGATGCATGTTGACAAAGCTTACAAAATTAATAGACAACATATTCAAATCAGTGGTTAATTTGCTTAGATTCTGACATTTAGGTCACAAAACTTTTGCAATGCTCATGAATTCAGAGTGACCTTAAGTACTTTTTGGTTTAAAGCAAAGCGAGCGTGTGATGAAGGGTGTACAAGTAAACTGCTCAGCCATTTCTTAAAAAGAAAAAAAAAAAGGTTTTCAATATGTGGACGGTCTAAAAAGATTGTTCTGAAAGAGAGTAGGTGGAGCAATAACAAAAAAGGAGGGGGACACACCACCTCTTCTTACCGTTCTCGGGGTGTTCCATCTCTCCGATGCTGCCGTCTGGGGTAGTGCGTTCGTAGTGGTCTTCAGGTAGGGCGAGGGGCCCGATACGGGGCCCTGAAGAACTCTTACTGCTGGGTGTCTCTGACTCTTCCAGACCGCTGTCGTAGTAACTGTGCTGAGAGGGATCCTGCAGATCTTGCGCCTGATTGGCTGTGGAGAAGGTCACTCGGCGATGTGGGAGCTGTGATTGGACAGAGACAGAGAGAGGTCGAAGGTCAGTATGCATGTTGATGACATTAGCAGGCATCTGATTTTCAGTGTAATTCAAGGGAACAACTATGTACAATGAATAAAGAATTATGTACAATTTCACAAAATCGTAGTTTTACCTCATATACAGTATATAGTGCTGCTAACCTTAGGTATTAAACTTATTCTGCACCATTTGTGCCTCAAGCATGGATGATAAATTATGTGTATTACTGAAACAAGGTGTGCTATTACTTTCTAAGCTATCAGGCTTTATTGACAATAAAAACCCAAGGAGGAGCCCAAGTTATATTGAGGAACCAAAATACCACAGAGACTTGGCAGTGAGCTCTTTAAACTTTGGCCAGTGAGCAACTTTCCATCAATATTCAAGAACACCCTAGTAACCATCTAGTGACTTTCTAAAAATGCTCACATATTACCCTAGAAAAATATCCAAAATCTATCAGCTGATAATTAATGTATATAATTTTCAATTAGGATATTTACAGATTGAATTAGAATTATAAAGTTTTGCTGTAAATAATAATTATAATACTAAAAAAAGAATACACAATTAAATTCAGTCATTTTTATGCTATATATATATATATATATATATATATATATATATATATACACACACACTCTGAAATTTGCTAAAGATCACATTTAGAAGTGTTATTCAATTATTAGATGATGGCAAACTGCAAATTAAATGTAAAATGAATAGTTAAATATCCAGTATTGAACGTACCTATACTGACAAAAACATTGCTGATAAAAATTACTTTTTAATTAAATTAATACTTTTATACAACCAAGTCATATCAACTTGATCAGAAGTGATATTAAACTTTAAAATTGCTACAGAAAAAAATTAAATAAAAATAAAAATTAAATAAATGCTGTTTTTTTTTTGTTTTTTTTTTCAAATTGTTATTCATTTAAGAAGAAAAATGTATCAAGGTTTCCACAAAATTATTAAACTGTTTCCATCAAAATTAAAAGAAATACTGTCTTGGTGAGAATAAGAGAATTCTTTCAAAAATATTTCTTACTAACCATAAATTTTAAAAGATAATAAAATATATCATGTATTGCTAACATGAATATTAAAAATTAATTAGCACTCAGCAAGCAGATGCTGCTTTCCATGCAATACAACATCCACTAATCACAAAGGTATGCTGATCTATGTAGAAATCGTAGCACGAGTCTTTGCGGAGAACCACAGCCATTAGCAATTGCACATACATTATTTCTCTTATGTCTAACTATGTATGCATCGTCTCAGAGCAAATCCCTCGGCACATGCTGGCTGTACATCCCAGAGTAATACGTTACACAGAGACCTCAACACACACTCTCACATGCACCTAAGACTCAGTGAGGAGTGTATTAAGCAAGTGTTAGCTAAATCCAGTGTGACTTCAGAAGCCAGGTTTGATAAGGATGATAGAAGCCACAGCTCTCCCACAGGAGAAGCCCACTTCACACCCCACCCCTCCCTCCGGCAGCACACCGACGAGAGAATAGGACATTTCGTCAAGATGGAATGAGACAGCTCGCAAATTGGCATTTGGAGCTAGACGGAGACCACTGTCAGCCACCCAGCTCTCCGAAACACATCAACCCTCCACATACCAATCACAAAGCACAAACCTTCAGAGAGAAAGAGAGAGACAGAGAGTAAAAACAAGTAGAAGAACTCTACTCATCCTCTCACTGTTATCAATAATACAGAAATGTTCCTCAACCACATTTCTTTTTCATTTTCAGACTTTCAATCTCTCTGTTTCTCTCTCTCCTTCCTCATATCATGCTATCGAGTTGCCCCAGGGAAACACTACTTCATTTCTGCCTCCCTTTTCCCTTCTCAGCCTCCTCTTCACCTCCACACACTCGGTTTGAGAGCTTAGCTGCGATTTGTTTGTTTTGTTTAATTTTCAATGTAAACATGCTCTTGCACAACCCTCTTCTCTGAACACCCAAAGCTGCTTGCGTCGCACATAAATTGTTTCTGAGTGTGAGGAAACTTCCAACGTAACACAGAGAAATAACTGACCGCACTGCTCTTAATCTCACACTGTCTGCAGGTGACAATGACGGTCTTCTGGAGAACGCAAAGCATTTCCCAAGACAGGTGAGATGACCTTGCCGTCCAGACTATAAGTGCCTCCATTGCCAGATCTAATAAAGGCTGTGCAGAGGATGGATAATGATTGTATTGCTGTGAATGTGATACTTTACGTTTGCTGAAAGAAATGACGATTGTTCGCTGGGGGAGGGGCAGTTGCTCCGAGATGATTTTATGACTGAATCAGGCACTTATTTATGCACACCTGCAACTACACATGAAAGTAAGTATTAAAAAAAGCATATGGTTAAGCTAATTAACTGTATTACTAAAAGTCTGAATATATTAGAAAAAACTAAAGAATCTTGTGCAAAAATACAGTAAAATTACTGTGAGTAAAAAAAAAAAAAAACTGTTTTTTATTTTAATGTACTGTAAAATGCAATCTGGAATTGCAATCTCCTTATTAGTCTTCAGTGTCATGTGATCCTATGATTTCAAATTATTTTCAATGCTGAAAACTGTGCTGCTCAATATGTTAATGAAAACCATGATACTTTGTTACTTGATACTTTTTTTTTTAAATGTATTTAACAACTAAGTATTTTTGCCACATTCTTTGCTGAATAACTATTCATTTCTTATTCATTTATGTTCTTATAAAATTATACAGTATATAAATAATGATCATATTAGTAATGAAGTAAAAGTGTAAAAAGAAAAACATATATACTGTTTTGTGCCACATAATGTAGTTATAAGACTTTTAATTTAGGTGAGAATTTACTTAGACTTCAAATGTACATTTTGTTAATGAAGATAATTAGAGAATTTGCTTCAATGTTTTCGGAGACATGACCTCCAGGGCATCAACAGCCACGATCGGTTAAACATAAGATATAATTTGTTTTGGGTAAATCAGATGGGCAGTCTTTGGTCTAATGAATCTGTTATTTGTTCCAGAGCAAACATTGTTTCTGCTGAAAGCAAAAATCACACTATATTTTATGTAACATTAATGCTGTATCTTAGAGCATGGCTTTTATGATGGCTGTTGTTTATGTTTATTATTCACTAAATAATGTTTTATATTATATATTATTTTGACATTATAACAGTCTTGCGTGTTCGTGATGGTGATTTTTGTGACATTGTTCTGCCATTAGATGGTGACAGGTGACTCTTTCAGAAATCAGCATTTACGACTTTTATACTAAAAGAGACTGGAATGGAAGTTATTTTTACTTTTAATAACAGCTTGTAAGAAGCAGGTAAAAAATGCAGTGAGCAGCAGTGAGCAGTACGACAAAAATAGAAAGATTTCCTCAGCGGACATTCAAAGTAATGTTTTATTGTGAATATGAGATTGAGATTGAGCTGATGAAAGTAATCAGATGTAGGTAATCACACCCGCTCAGTCCATCTCTCTCACACAATACTCGTCATAATACAGTGAGCTTTTAATTAAGTAATACAATAAGTTTTTAATCAAGCAACTCAGCATTCCTTCTTTACTGTAGCTGGATTTTGCTGATTTGTTGCTTTATTAAGCAAGAGCAATTCAACTAATACTGATTTTCAACTAAATGTCTATGTTGCAACCTATCACACAGTATTTCAGTATGGGTGAATGGAAATTTCCACCACACAAACACGTCCATTAATGAGGACATATCCCCTTTATTTCATCTGTGTTGCAGTTGCTAAATTTAATGAATGGAAAAGGAAGAGCTGGAGATAATTAGCCAACCTTAAGTGCATCTGATGTAACGGTAGTAGGGCATTAGTGGAGCGTTCCACCATCTTGATGCACGCAATGGCTCAAGAGAGGCTTCAAAACCTTTGGTTGCAGCATGTAACACTTTGGCCTGTCTTTTTAACACATGGCTCCTCTCCTCTGCTCCAGATAAAATAAAGATAAGCTGCACAGTGCACGTTTGTGTAAAGCACAACATTTCTATTCAGAGAGGCAATGTTTTTTTTTTTTTTTTTTTTTTTTGCTGAGGGATTCATTTTAGACCACTCGCCGTATCTGCTACGAGGCCGACCATCCCCTCGTGCTGATAAACAGAAGAGTGAAAAGTCTCCAGTGGGTGCGTGTGGATGGATACACACACACACACACACACACACACACACACACGCACGCACGCGCGCACACACACACTGCTCTATTGTCCTCCCTGTTCAATAAGAGACGAGGTGAATAATACCAGATGAGCAGCTCTGAGCTTATTGAATCCCTGCATCTGTATCTATGCGTGTGTGTTTCATTGTATCCCGTTCCTCATTAGTTTTCTCTGTCCGTGTGGACGATAAGACAGTGAAGGGCTACTTTGTGAAACTCTAATCCATACTCTTGCACAACACGTATGCATAGATGATACAGTGGATGTGCTCCTATGATAATATGATTCCTGTATCTCATTCCCAAACTGAGGTGAGTAAAAGAGAGAGTGGAACAGAATACAGAGAAGGTTTCGAGCACAATATGTGTGTACAGAGAGTTCGTTTCTCTGTACTTCTTGTAAAAGCTGCTTTTGTTCTCCCTCTTGGTGTAATTCTACTAGTTTAGCCCCCAGCTAAGACAGCGCTCGCTCACAAACAAAAGCAGCTCCCACTACTAACCTCCCTCCTCATGCTGTCGGTCTCAGTCTCCCTCCCTCTGTTCCAAGCTAGAGGGCAGGTGCCAGGGTTGAGTT
Organism: Carassius gibelio; assembly: GCF_023724105.1. Lineage (NCBI taxonomy): Eukaryota > Metazoa > Chordata > Actinopteri > Cypriniformes > Cyprinidae > Carassius > Carassius gibelio. The sequence continues at coordinate 24,968,551 of NC_068409.1, read as the reverse complement.
ATGTAAGGAATGACAGCTATGCCTGAGGACGGGATTGGTTAGCTGGGAAAAAGCACCTGTGGGACTCAAGTACCTGCCTCAGTCCTCAAACTGCAGAAAAGCTTTGATTCCTGTTAACAGCATCAGAGAGATGTGTAGAGAGAGAGAGAGACAAGAGTGCAGGGAGACGAAAGTGGGAGTGATTTCTGTGACTATGAGGGATGGAGATGCCGAGGCGCCAGCAAGCCAGATATGATGGAAGGAGTGAGGTGCACAGATAAGGTGAAGAATAAAGTATGAAGAGAGTGATTCATTTGGTCGTGTGGGAATGGAACTGATTTTTTACGCGAATGTAAAATCAAACTTACCTTGTTTAATGTCTTAATACATATTTCTCCATGTTATTCCAAAGAAATAATGTTCTGTGTAATCGTTTTCCTCCTCCCTAACTTAATTATTATATTATATTATATTATATTATATTATATTATATTATATTATATTATATTATATTATTAATTTGTAAAATAATTTTTAAATGTATATTTATTAAATATAAATACAAAACATAATATAATATAATAACAGAAACCGATTTAATGCATTCTTGAATAATAATAATAATAATAAACACACTGACCCCTTCTGAATAGTTTCTCATTGAAGGACCTCTTTCACTCAAAAGTATGCCATATTATGAAATAAAATGGACTTTGTCTGAAACTGAATCTAAACCACCATGACAAAATGAATCAAAAGCTACACCCTGAGGGTACGTGGTCTTAAAATCGTTGATAGAGCTGTGATTTTAGTTTCTTTTCAGAAAGGCAGTATTGTACTGTCAAACCACACAGATATTTAGCACCTCCCCCTAGCCCCCACCCCCCACTTCATTTATAACCGAGTCAAGACTCATTTGCAAACTTGAAGGCTTTCAGCAGATATATCCTCCCCTGAGGAGCAGGGAGACAACACTCTACTCTCTATAGCTCTGTCGCACTCCCTCCCATTCCATCCAATGCCTCGCCAACACGAGCTCTTAATGCTACATTAGCATGTGTGTCTTATTCAGCTAGAAGCCAGCGGGCCAGGTCTAAACTCTGCCTGTGGATTAGAGAGACGAGATGTGAGCAGACAGCAGCTGCCCAATCACCTGATTTAAGACTAACAACCTCCAACAGGCCCTCAGACAGACATGCTCTGCAAACGCTTTGCAACAGAGCCAAGGTGCTTTTCGGATGGTGCTAGTGTCTTAGTGATAGAGCAGCAGCCAGACTGTCACTTTTCCATGTCAAATTCGGTATCAAAAGCTGCACAAATTTGTAGAGAACTTCATTTCATCATGCCTTAAATGCCTGTTTTTGCCACTGTCATGGATGGCGCCTATCTGTTTTGCAAAATAAATAGGCATTATGTAAATTTTAAATGGAAATGAAGTGTGACCTACTAAACATAACTCAAATGGAAATGAGCGGTCAGACTAGACAGGAAAAACAGATGACTTAGAATGAATTACAAGATATTCAAAACACTATAAATATCAAACAATGCCTTGTTTTGTCCACACGGTTAAACTCACACAGACACAGACACACACACACACACACACTCAATATTCAGTCATGTTATCATTTGAATTCCTTTCACATGACCTGAGGAGCAGCTAAAAGCAACACGGAGTGACAGGTCTTATGGTTTGTCATGGCAACAGGGGTCCGTGATGGATATATTACAGTACTGACTGAGGTAGAGCGACACTTGCATATTCACATATACACACACAGCCCCCCAAATCTCCCTTCAACACAACAAATCAACTTTAAAAACATCAAGAGTGTCTGTGAATATATTTTCAATTTACTGCCTCAGTGCACCAAACATATCAGCTCTCAAACGCTCAGATATCGCTGGCAACACAAGCGCAGCATGCCAATCACACACTTATCAGCTCAGTTTAGATTACTCTGGAAGTTACAGTGTCAAGGGTATTTCCGATCAGTGAGACACTCATACACTGGCATCTGGGGACGATTGTGAGCTGGTATTAAAACACCTGAGCTCTGCTACAATTGGTTCCTCCTAAGAATCAGACAGAAAATGTTCATTCCAATATCCGTGTGAACTCAAGTCCACCAAACAAAATGAAAGATACGGTCAAAACCACACACAGTCGTGACGGGCGAGAAGTCATGTGTAAATGTACTGGAAACATGCATTTCATTGTAGAAGAAAAAATATAAAATAAATAAAATAAAATGTGTGTGTGTGTGTGTGTGTGTGTGTGTGTGTGTGTGTGTGTGTGGTGTGTGTGTGTGTATATATATATATATATATATATATATACAGCATGTGTGCATTATCTATATTGATCTTAAACTGAAATTGATATAATAATAATTTATCTCTATTCATCACTGAATTCTGAAATAAACACTTCTTCAAAAATATCTTTCTTGTTGAACTTTTGAGCAGTCATTTAGGCCTATATGACTTTCTTTGCAAAATTAGCAAAATGTTAAGTTGTTTTCAATATAATGAAACTTTAAGATCCAAAAGTTTTTTTTTTTTTTTTTTTTTTTTATGACTAAAATGTTAATTTCTCATATCTCTTTTGTAATTCTTTATATTCAGACTTGCCTTGCTACGATCACTTACGTCACAGTTTATCATCAAGTCAGTTTCAGCAACTTCAGAGACTTATATTTCAGTCTGTTCCTCCCACGAAACTATTGTATGACTTCCAATTCAATGTATGGAGCACTTTTATGATGTAATTTTGGAACTTGATGGTATGGATCTTCTTCCTCTTTCATCATATAGACGAGTGACAAACACATTCTTGACGAAAAGACCTCTCTCTCTCTCTCTCTCTCTCTCTCTCTCTCTCTCTCTAAAGAATCCAGGTGGCAAGTAAATAAATCCAAAGTAGGCCCATACACAGACAACTACTATAACCACAACGGTAGCACTTTATTTTACAGTCCTGTTCCTCATGTACATACTATGTACTTATTATAGTAATTACAATAACTATGTAATAACTAGGTACTAACCCTAAACCTACCCCTAAACCTAACCCTAACCCATGTAGTTACCTTGTGTTACCAGAACTTTCTTAGATAAATACACTGTAAGTACACTATAAGTACACGTTAGTACACGTACTGTAAAATAAAGTGCAACCACTAAAACTTTGTCATGGTGGGGACTTTCCATGATCTTGTAGACTGAAATAATATGTCCCAAAACTATGCGCTCATAAACCTTTCTGCAACCTTTTTTAGATATTCATTAAGACGTTATTTAGCATGTTTATGTTCCCCGCAATGCAGGTGATTTCAGGTTTTACTATCCCTACAGGGACCAACTGTAGATAGCATAACCCGACCCACGCACACAAATATTTAGCATACACTAGGCTCAACTGGAGTTAATTCCTTTAAAGGCATGCACTTATAAAGAGAGGGTGAGTTCTTAAGCTGTTGAGATATATGTTTTCCTTCAGGCAAACTTCAGAAAACAAACACACACACACACATAAACTCACGAAACCCGACACCTCCCTCTCTTTAAACGATACCACAGAGTAACGGCTCAATAGTTAATCTCTCTTGATGTTCTTTGTGTTTGAAGGAATTGAGCAATTGCTACATTAGATGACTATTGGCCCTTTGAGGCTATAATATAAACGTTGAAATGGCGCATACGAAAGGCATATGTAGTTTTTTGTCAGATTTTGTCGATTAATGTCACGGAAATGATGCTGGCTGATACATATTTATTGTTATATGTCACCTTAAGTGGAAAAATTGTGCCTTGAAACGTATTCCTCTTCATCTTTCCTTTGCAAACACATACTACCTCACTGAATATACAGTCTAAGCCAGCCTAAGATGGTCTGCTTGTCTCGTAGACTGGCCTATTGACTGGTTTTAAAGTAAATTGGGGATATTTAAAAATATTACTTTACTTCTTGCACATTTATTTGACACTTTCAAAGTGAAATGTCCGGTAAGTGGAGCTAAAATTGTGTTCAGTTTTACCTTAAAACAGATGAACATGAATCCGGCAGTGTTTCATTATTTTGGTTGTTGTACACCACACGACAGTTCGAGAATTAAATGTCCAGTAAGAGGCGCCAAAAGTTTAATGCTCTATTGTGTTTTAATATGACACACCAACGTGCACTAAACCCTACCCAAAACCTGACCGATATTGTTACAAACAAATTTGAGCAAAAAAAAAAAAAAAAATATCTGCTGACATTTTAGCTCACTTCTACAAGTATCTGTGTTGTTTTATCATTACTCGTATTTCATCGGACCCAAGAGCTCCACATCACAAATGCAGTGCTGCACCAGTGGAGCTACCTAGCAAGTTTACTACAATAGAAAATCCATACATGTGGAGCTGGTTATGTTATATAACCATCAAAATGTATCAGTTTACAAATCATGTGGCATCTATGGCAAAAGCAAGGAACCATGCAAAAGTCTTTATTAATCGATAATATGTCCTTGTATTCATAAATTGTGTAGAAAAGAATAAAAGTAGTAGTTGTTTTACTGAGTCTCGTGTTTATTTCAGCTAGAAATTGCAGTTAATTGTATGTATAGTGGTGTTTTGTGGAGTTTCTGCAAAATGTAGGTGATTGTAAATTTTTCGGTCCCACTTTATATTAGGTGGCCTTAACTACTATGTACTTACATAAAAAAATAAGTACAATGTACTTATTGTGTTCATATTGTATTGCAAAACACTTTTGCTACTATTGAGGTGGGATATGGGTAAGGTTAGGGAGAGGGTTGGAGGTATGGGTAAGTTTAAGGGTGGGTTAAGGTGTAAAGTATGGGTCAACAGTGTAATTATAAATGTAATTACATAAATTAAATACAGATGTAATTACATGTCGTTTTTTTTTTTTTTTTTTTTTTTTTTTTTTAATAAGTACATTGTAAAAAACATGTATCTACACAATAAGTGCATTGTACTAAATAATTAATTAAAATGTAAGTACACAGTAGTTAAGGCCACTTAATATAAAGTGGGTCCACTTTTTCCAATGAGCCAACCAGCTGAAAACCAGCAAACCTGCTTAGGCTGGTCAAAAATGTTTCTACCAACGTGGTCACCTTTTGATGTTCAGTAATTCCTTCATTCTCTTTCTCAATCACTGTCATTCCTTTAGCCCATCTCTTTTTCTGATGAAAAGAGAGGAAAATTAAGATGGAAGAAGAGTGAAAGAGGCAGAGATAAAGTGATGAGCAGCAGTCACTCACTGTGTCTCTTTGAAGGACATCGATTGAGTCATCTATTCCCGACGGTATATACGGTCCTGAGTATTTTCAGACAGGTTTGGTGCGGGTATGTATGTGTGTGTGTGTGTCTGTGTGTGTGTGTGTGTTTGTACGTGTAAATGATTTTTATCTCTGGAGGGGGAGGGATGAAAGAGTCTTGATGGAAGGACATCAGAGACAAGAAAAAAAAAACACTCAACCAAACAACATGCCTCTGACTAGCATTAGCATGTTATCATCAAATTATCCAAATTTAGCCATTTTAAAACGTTAAAATGGATTTGTTCTGCAGTCTGTATGAAAATAAAATATGAGGTAACAGTCATTGTTTAAATATTGAAAATATTAAGAAATATTAATTAGCACTGTATCTCAAATAATAAAATTAAAATAAAGATAATATCTCTGAACAAATATTTACAATGGCAACCATAGTTCCTAGCAAAATAGGATAAAATTACTGTACAGAAAATGTTTCATCATGGGTCAATACATATCAGTGCTCTCCGACAATGGCTACAGATGCTGCTGATAGAGCTTTATTTGTATTGTACTGAACACCAAAAATTACTGTAATTTATGGTTTCACACTGAGTAGAATCTGTGGTAACCATGGTAACATCTTTTTAAGGGTTGCTAAATGATGAATAATAGGTCCAAATCGTTCATTAGTGCTTAAACGCTTTGTTCTCTCACAATGACCTCATGCGGGAATCGTAAGCGATTTTAGCTTTAGCTAGTTAGACTCAGTGGCTTCACCTTCACAGTGGCCACTGCTGTGTTAATGTGTATGACTTTCACAGAATGTGCCACAGACCTGGGAGGCAGGTCACTTCCTCTGGTGCTCATGTCTTCCTCTCCCCATGGTCCTCTCATTCCCTGATTCCCTCTTTGCTTCCATTTTTCCTTCCCTCTCTCCGAGCAGGACATTAATCAGCTGGACACTGAGTATCTCTCTTTCTCTCTATTTCTCCCCCTATCTCTACTTACAAACAACAACCTCTTATTCCTCTGAAGAAAATCAGGAGGTCATTTTAGAGATGCCTGTCTATTTGTGTGTGTGTGTTGGTAAGTGTTTGTAAAAGAGCTGAGTGGCGTTCTCTGTTAGCTAGACATCCTGCTATCAGATAGCTGCTGGCAATACACAGATAAGACCAGATTAACTTCCTCTCTCTCTCTCTCTCTCTCTCTCTCTCTCTCTCTCCCTCTCTCTCTCTCTCTCTCTCTCTCTCTCACACACACACACACACACGCACGCACGCACGCACACACACACACACATTGAGATCTAAAGTTAAATGACTGCTAGTCGATATATGGCCTATTGGATATCAGCAACAATGGATAATAATGTGAATGGATATTACCATCATACCCTAATCTAAAGGTTAATGAAGGGTTTTCTTCCTATGTGATTAGATCTATATATATATATTCATATTTATTTACATTTTAATTAAACTGTTTATTTATAAATTATATAGTATATATGTTTATATAATAAATAACATTAATTGCAAAAATAGATTATAACTTTATTTCCAGGTTTACATTCATTTTTTGATCCAATGTTTACATTGTAACCTTAGCTGTTTGGATTCCATTGTAAACAAAAGTGTGTGTGTGCAAGATGAAAGGTTAATTATGTGAGCATTTTGCTTTGTTAGAGCAATATTAGCTTACACTCATTAGGAATCTGCAAGGGAGTGCAAAAAAAACTCAAGCAAGGTTACTCATTTTCACATACTGCAATGGTGGTCAACGTCAACGCTCCCGTGAGAATCAACAGATCTAAAGATCAGGTTACATCCAAGGGTAAGTTAAAGGCAGACTTAACCCAACACAGGTGTGCTTTATAGTTAATCTTAAAATTTCTAATTTACCTTTAGTGCTCACTTTGATTATTACACGGTGACAAAGTCCAATTACTTTTAAATGTAGGTAATTGGCAACGTTGCTCAAGCAGACCTGAACACCTATACTTATAGTAGTTTCAGGCTTTAATGGTTGAATTAGACTAAACGCAGACCTCATGTCAGGAAATGTGCTATGGGATAGTTGAGCAGATGCAGGTGAACATCCATAATTGCTTCTGTGGCCTCTACTGCAATAAGGCAGTAGGTTTCAGGCAGTTTTGCAGGGGGCCATGTGTGTGTATTCTGCTGCCTATGCCTGTAAATCAGCGGAACGACTTCATGGGCATCACAAAAAACATTGGCAGGTCTTCAGCATCCACTTGTTACGGGAACTGTGCCATCACTGGGACATTCGCGGGTTGTTGTGAAATTGAAAGCAGAACAAAATATCAAGGAAAAACCAAATGGGATATATATTAAATTTACTGTAACTTTAGCATATCGGTGGAATCAACTGCCTACACATCACCCTGTGCGAGTTTTCTTATACCTTCAAATGTGCTGATATCAAACAAATGGAGAGAAGGGTGAAAGGTGTCTGAAGGAAGGAGGAAATGAAAGGCAGATGAGACGATGTGTACGTGTGAAGAAGAGGCGGAAAAAGTGGAAGCATGTGTGCGTACGTCTGCGTTCCCCTCTACTTCACTTTTCATTATTTTATGCTTGCTGCATCTTTTTAAAGGTGCTCTCCTTCTTTGTCACTTTCTTGCCGGCACCTCATTTTTTTTCTCCCGTTGCCTCTCTTTGTGGCCTCGGCAGGAATGATGGGCGACTACTCCACTGCCGCCTGCAGCGCTGGTCTTTATCACACTGTACACGCTAAATATAGCCCACTCTGTGCGTGTGGGACGGAGGGGAGCGAGCATCTACAAATGATTTAGTGTGTGCATGTATGTTTGCATCAAGAAGGGTTATAGAATCTGGGGAAAGCTAACACTTAGCATTAGCATTCATCTCAAAGGCAGTTGCTGAGCTAGCGCAGGACTCCCTTGGAAGTATGCAATTTAAAATCGGCTGAATATAGATGTTTGTGCAGCTATATCAGCATTCATTGAATATTTTTTGTTTTGTTTTTTAAACAGAATGCTAACCAGACAATGTGTGCGTGTGTGTATCAAAGAAAGTTACTTTCTTAGTATGACGCAAATTGCGTAGTCAGATTTTTTCCTTTAGCACTAATTAATTTCTCCACAAGATGGCAACACTAGCCGGGTGCGTTTTTTTCACAGCCACAAAAGAAACAACAACAAACTACTAGAGATGACAACAACAGATGCCCGTGTTTTGACAAACACTTATGTGAGGGTTTTAGATATACCTACAACTTTACTTCAAGTGAGTACAAAGACTTTTTTTGTCACTCGTGACATCTGGAGAGATGATGAGGATGACACTGTTTAGTGGGTATGTGTCCACCGCATGTGTTCGTTCACTATCAAATGGTGTACTTTGAAAAGTTATATTTCGACTGTGTGTGTACACTTTCAGAAAAATAAGTTAAAAGTTACATATTTGTACCTTATTTACCCATAAACAGTACATGTTAGTTTCTTAAAGGGACATATAGACATCTAAAATATACATACTAGTATCTTTTGAAAGAGCACCTGCCAAGTGAAATTGATGTATATATATTTTTATTTATTTATTTATTTTATTTTTTTGAGAGCGAGAGTGGCATCTCGCTTTGCCAGATAAGGCATTTGCTAAACCAGCTTTAAAATTCACATGGGAAACTATAAACCTTGTGTAAACCTTAAAAAGAGCAGTAGAGGTTGTTGTCTAAGTCATCTAAGCAACACCATGTGGCAGTATACTTACTATCTCCCTCTATTGGTCAACTCTATAGTTCTTCCCTACAAATGCTAAATATTTCAGGCTGTTTGTGAAGCTCATCAGACCAGGGTTAGGAATATCTTATCTTAAAGACCCGGTTCCTTTGCATACATATCTGATGTGGGTTTCGGTGGAGACTCAAAGTCTCTCTCTCCTCTATCTCTCACTGTGCACTTGCATGCAGAATGATGAATCTGTACACATGGTGCTGGTGTCAGAGAGAGTGGGGAACAGATGGTGCTCTACGCTCAGAGGAGAGGTTACGGACGCCAATAGGCAGGCGAATGCAGCCCAACACAATTACCGACATCCACTCTATTCCTCCAGCTGAAATATGAATATAGGACTGTGCTCTACTGGATAGGCAAATGAGCAGACAATGAGGTCATGGCAAGTTACTGCTGACAATTCTTTTTATGCTTATAAAACACATGGCAGACATCACCTTTCATAATGGCTGTGTACGTATTTAAGAAGACTAAATGCTATTTTTTTTTTTTTTTTTCATTTTAAAATAGCCACACAAAGATGCAAAAAAGCGATAGACATGGGAAAAAAATAAAGCTCAAAGAGTTCTGAAATGAAAACTAAACAGTAATTTGTGTCTGTAGCCTAAGGTGTGTTTATACTGACACAGAGATTGTATGGGGAGAGAAAAAAAGGCAAGTTTTCTTAACGATCGAACAGACTGTTACATAATTTTAAATGGTTCATTTTTCGAATACTGTACCCGTCACAACATGTTTAACAGAGCCAAGGGTTTGGTGACGAGAGCGAGGGCGACATTGGCAAGAACTGAGAGATGACATTCTACTGTTAAACGATTGATGCATTTTTTTTGGGATATAGTATAAAAATGTTGGATGGAAAAATGATTAACAATTAATTAAAATCATAAATTAATTTCTGAAAAGTGAGTAAAAAAAAAAACAACAACAAAAAACACCTGGTATGACTAGTGCAAACATTTGGGGTTAGTAATATTTTGTAATGTTTTTAAAATAATTATCTTATATATATCAAAGCATATATCAATTATTTTTATTTATTTTTTATGTAATACATTTTGGGGGGATTGTTTGATGAAAACATCATTTATTTATTTATAAAAAAAGATTATAAATATAATTAAAAATTTAATAAAAAAATAATAAAAATAATAAAAATAAAAAAATATATACGTAGGGTGGGAAGCTGTCTGCCTGATGACAGATGCAATGATCCCAATAGGAATTCTGAAAAAAAAAAAAAAAAAAAAAAACATAGTCCCAAAGAATGCTACATATGTGGCATTCTGTTTGGAATGCCTGAAGTCTGATCTTGGATCAGCCACAGGGTAAAAAAAGTCTAGCAAAAACAAACATTGACATGCAACATGGCTTCTTCATTAGCCTTGGATACTGAAACCAAGAGACACTAAAGAATTCCACAGAACCAGGAGACGACAAACAAACACACTGACACACACACAACAACACAAACTCACAAAAACACACAGTATGGAAGCTGCTTATCATCTCTACATTGTGTTTGTTCACCAGGACTACTGCTGTAACTCCACAAGCACACACTCATACACACTAATGCAAAAAAATAAACATTCTCGAGGGAGACAGACAGTTCAAAATAATACCTGCACCATTCAAATCACTTCATCAGCAGTGGCACTAACATTTCACTGTACTAAGGCCTTCTGATGAACCCTGTCTCAGTCCTCTATAAACCTGATGGCACGCATACACATAAAAATGTATTTGTCATTCCTTTGCAGTCATCTTTGACCGCATCTCAGATCTGCATCTAAAATGCCACAAAGTTTCGGTGACATAATGCTTCCAGTGGAACATCATGTCAACAAATGTAAAACTACAATATGATAAAAGTCTCTAGGCTTTAGAATAAAGCATGGCAGCACGGGGCACAAACTAATGTGGTGTTAGTTATAACGTTTGGTTTAAATATTTCCACACTTGCTAGCATAACCAAAGTTACAGCACTTAATAGTTGCCACATCAAAACTATATAGAGAAAAAGAGTGTCAAAATGTAAAAATATGTTTTTGTTACAACATGCCCCTCACATATTAGAATTTACCCCACCTTAGGGGCAGGTTGTCACATTTCACTGCCATTTTTTGAGGTAAATATAGAAAAACATATACACTGTAATTATGAAACAAAGTGTGAAAGTGAAAGTGTTAAATTAATGTGGACAAAAACTAATTATACTCTAAACCCACATGGATTTATTAGAATTGTCATAAATTGTTAGGTTGTGCCTCATGCTTCCCTACAATTGAGTTTTTCCACATAAAGAAACATTGCATGTCAAGATGCTTTGACGCATCAGTAAACTTCGGGCATCCATGAACGTGTATTGCCGTGAAACCTGATGTATGTTTAACAACTGGTTTGTCATTTAATGGAATTATCTAAAATTGGTCTTTTGAATGGAAGGTTACACAATCTGTACACCCTATGACAAACTGTTCTGGTCATAAAAGAAATTAAGTTTTTGTTTGTTTGCTTCACTTTTTCTTTCTCTTCCAGATGTCACCTTTGTGGCTAGTGAGCAAAGGTAAAATTAGATCTATGAGGCGGCAAAGAAATAAGAAATAAAAGGGAGAGAGCGAGAGAGAAAGAGCGAGAGACTTCTTTGTGTTCTTAGACAGGCATCTGATTTGAACCCACAGTTCAGGACCTCTTCCCAGAATACAAAGCACACTTTTATGCACCTCAGACAAAGCATTGGTCTCTTCCATGTGCACACAAAGCCTCCTCCACTCACTTTGTACACCTTTTGTTTGTTTTAAGTGCTATATTTTCCAATGCTAGCACTAGATGTGATGAGACACTGATGTTCGCGGTGTCCACTCCTGCTTTCAATGAGGCCCTGTATTGTTTTCTTTACATCAAAATAATTAAAAGACTAAAGTGCATAACTATTCACATATGGTGGCATGAACAGGACAGGGTGCAAAAAGGAGAGAGCAGATAGAGAGATCATATCACGAGTAAACAAGAAAAAAACAACAACAACAACAACAACAAAAACACCCTGCTACTGCAAACCCAACAATCAAAAGATATCGACCGCTCTTGCTAATCAAGCCAGACAGAGTTTCCACAGAAAACATGATGTGTGTGCGGGTTCGGATGTGTACTTAGCTTCTACATACTTCCTGATTAGGCACATTTGCTCATTTCCCGAAATGCCTTGAAATTAATGAACAAACAAGTGACCAGCGAAACCTCAATGATAATTAGCACAATTATGAAGCGACTCCCTACAGCTCTCGTATGCCAGAGACTTACAGTCGTGTTCATGTGCAAATTATAAGCTGTGTGATTTATTGGCTGGTGACTCCAAAGCCTCCAGTGGGTTTACTGGAAGTAATGTTATTGGCTTCATATTTTGAAGAGGTTCTCATTTGCTAAAGGAAAATTATTAAACTCAGTCCTGTTCGTTTTAGAGCGTTTGGTTAGAAAACAAGATTCCGTCATTTGAAGTACAGATGGTAAACCCACATGCCAGAACTCAAACTTCCTCTTAGAGTCTGGCAAGCCTAGAACTTCAAAAAGTTACAGGGTCAACTCCTCAGGGAAGAGGGATATTTTTGATCACGGTGACTGACAGGAGACATAATGCACCACGTCCCAGAATACAGAGTGTTAAGTCAACAATTACGAATAGTTTTAATTGCAAAAATGAAGAAAATTATCATACTGGTTTACACTACCATTGCATAGTTTGAGGTCAGTAAGATATATTTTTTTAAAGTATCTATCTTTCATATTCATAATCTAATCTAGCTATTATAATTCTTGGATGAATACCCATTTCAAAAAATCAATGTTAATTCAAAAAAAAAAAAAATCTTTATAGTTATTTTGATCAAAATGATGCATCTTTAAGAAAAAAAAAAAGATATATTTTTTCTTACTGACTGCAAACTTCTGAACGGTAGTGTATTACTGAGTTTTCTGAGACCATGTAGTAGTCGAATCAAGCAGCAAATGAAATGATTCCTGCAACCAACAGAAATATTTCAGCTGTGAACAGATCATCAGGATACACAAATCACCCTTGAGAAAAACAAACACATTGACGTCAATTAGAAACATAAAAATGCATCAACACACTATGCTCATCTACACACAAACATATAAACCTTCATTGATATTCAGCCAAAGCAATAGTGTAAATTCACTCAATGAGGCGAGGTGCTGCTGAGATGTTCTGACCGACCCTATAAGACAAAAACTCGCTGAATTTTATCATTTCCCCCATCTTTGTCTGTTTTTGTGTCTGACGCATAAACCCGAAGGAATGCTGGTCAGGACAATAGCCACAGCTGGACAGGACATCGGCCATTGTCTGGTTTGTTTGAGCAATGACACTGTTTTATAAATCAGTATGACTTAACAAGAAAAACATGTGAATATCAACTAGACAGATCGAATTTCCCCTTCCTTGCACGAACAATGGCACAACCTTCTCATAGCTATCTTAATTAGCGATACGAATCAGTTAATTGTGAAATAATCCTTAATATTAGCTTCCAGTGATGACACTGCAATCGTTCAGATGGATGCTTTCCATGTTTATTTAGATGCAACAGTATTAACATGGTATCGTCTCTGATCTCTATTTTACTTTAATGTGACTTTTTACCTCCCTACGTGTTTATTTATTTATTATTCATTTGCTTGTTTAATTCACTCTCTTTTTGGTAGCACTTTATTTTACAGTCCTGTTCCCCATGTACATACTATGTACTTATTATAGTAATTACAATAACTATGTAATAACTAGGTACTAACCCTAAACCTAACCCTACCCCATGTAGTTACTTTGTATAACCAGAACTTTCTTAGATAAATACACTGTAAGTACACTATAAGTACATGTAAGTATACGTACTGTAAAATAAAGTGCAACCCTCTTTTTTTATAGCACTGCATTCCTTTAGCAGTGAAACTCAAACAAATCTTCGCCACATCCCTTTTTTCTAAAAAAGGTAAGTACAAAGTTCCACAATAAACAATTAAAATATTTGATGCTATTCAAAAAAGCATTTTCACCACTTCAGCTAATACTTAATTAAATAGGGAACCACTTAAAAAGACACAAGAATGCAAACTTTTTGGATTCACTTTTTCAAAAGTCATATTTCTGGAATAATTTTTTCAGCTATGGATTAGCACTTGTGAGTGTTTTCCAGTTCCAAAAGCTTACCTTATTCTATCAAAGATGGCCAAAGTATTGGTACTGTTGAAAATATCTTTGATCTTGACTATGCAAATACACCTCTGAGGTGCAGATCAATACCCCTCTCTTCCTATTCCGCCTTCCCTGCATCCCTCCTTCCCAGCCTCTCATCGTTTTTCATTGAACAGCAAGCTCTTTCATACTGGTGCTGCCCATTAGGATTCAAGTGTGGTGTTCAGGCAAGCTCTCTGACTTAAACAAATGACAGAGTCTCTCCGTCATTTCCATGTCTTACTGTCAGACTCCATTTTTCTGCCATCCATTGAGGCTGTTACACATAAATGGCTCGGGTCGGCCGAAGAACAGTTCGTGACTGGTTGAACTTGTACAGGGGATGTCTGATGTTTGCTAATGGGTTTTTTGCATGATTGGTGTGTTTACACACTCTGTGTGTGCTGGCTATCACATATACACACACGCAAACACTCAGAGTTCACACAGCGAACTCCAGCATGCAAAGACAAAATAATGCAAAAGCACAGTGTGTCTATGCAAACGAACTCATCACATGACCCTGTTTTTCCAAATTACATCATAAAGCATATGCACACATACAATGAGTGAATGGCATGTGAGAGTGTTCAAGATAAAGACAAAGGTTAATAATACCTTTTTAGGGTCAACTGTATATTAGGCCTCACCTACCTAATATGTTATTGCATTTAAATGAATGAATGAATGATTGATGGATTTTTATGTTTTTACATTATTGTATCTATATTAAAAATACCTGCATGTAATAACATCTGTAATTAATTTCTGTAATTATATTTATAATTATACTGTTGGCCCATTCCTTACACCTGTGGGTGAATCCCTTAAACCTACTCAAACCACCAAACATGTCCTTAACTTTATTCATATCCCACCTCAAAAGCAGCAAAAGTGTTCTGCAATACAATATTAACACAATAAGTACATTGCACTTATTTTTTGATGTAAGTACATAAGAGTTAAAGCCAGCTCATATAAAGTGACCCAATTTTATATTTATAATTTAACTGCTCATCATGTATTCAAGTCATTTTATGCATGAAAAAAAAAAAAAAAATGATTAGAGAGACATTTCATTGATCCTAACCCTTATTGTTTAGAGTTGACATGAACAGACAGGGAATGTCTGTGGCTTGTAAATGTTCACCAGAGGAACTAAAAAAAAATAAAAACCAGGAACTGGCCTGAGAAACAATGGAGTTCTACCACTGAGCATCCTGTGAGGAAGACAAAAATGTGTGTGTGTCTGTATGCGTTTGTGTGCGTGCATATGTTTTTGCATGTATATGCGTGCATGTTATTGTTGATAAGAAGTAGTTGAGTGAGGTGTGGCTTCTAACTGTGCTTGTAGCGCTGGTTGACTGAAGATATGGAAAGACCGCATTGTAGTGCACTTCAAAGCCTGCGTTCTCATATCGGCATTAGTGCACATTCTCAACCAGCCCACAGGGACTCGACTAGTTGTGCATATATATTTTAAATTAGCGTAACTATGACTAAACGCTAAAGCGTTAAAGTGGCTGTAGTTGCTATCAAGCGAGTCCAACATCACATATGGCGTGGTACCCGAGTCTCCCTCCTGGGCTCATCATTTGGCCTAGTTCTCTGTGGTCAGCCCAGATGGAAGGGTCTTTATTTTGGCTCTTTCAGTCGATCACAGCACACAATAGGGCGACTGGTCACTTTTCTTATGTTCCACTAAAACGTTTTTTCACAAATATGAGACTCTGATCAGTCTGCCAAAGACAATAGAGGACAAATAAGCAAGATCATAGAAGCAGTCCATTTCTGTCCTGTTTGAGTTTGTTTGTAAGCATGTGTTTGTTTGCATGAGGCCACTGGCCCATTTTGAGTGTGAGCACAACTACATCAATGTTAATGGTCACAAAACATGGCATGCAGAGCAGGCTGGAGTTTAGGGGCCGAGGGCTGTGCCGTATAAACAAAACTCATCCAAAGAGATAGAGAGAGAGAAAGAGAGAGAGAGAGAGAGGAGAGAGAGAGAGAGAGAGAGAGACTGAGTAAAACTGAGTGAGTGATGACCGCCAATCAAAACGGAGTGCCGCAGCTCTATCTCTCCAAGCAAGCGTCACGTTTCTGGCACGAAGGCCAGAGGAGATGGAAAAATAAGAGGGATGGGGCAGGGGAAATTGGAGACTTAACAGCAGTGAAAGCCCATTATCATGCTGTGGCAGGGCTGAAAAAAAATGGACAAAAAATAATAACATAATAAATAAAGACAAACAAATAGGAAGGCAGGAAATGGAAAGCAAGCAGAACTGGCAGGGGCATCTTGGCTTCTCTCTAGAACCCATCTGCATTTCTTTACAATCATAAAACAACTCTAGGGCAGCATTTATCAGCCTGATACAGCCTCTGGAAAGAGGGGAATTAAAGAGCCAAAATGAGATATGGGGAGATAAAGATGCTATGTGCGCAACGGCTGCCATTTGCTGCAAGATGCCCCAGAGGGGAGCAGGTTGTGATGGAGAGCCACAAATTTACACTTCGAATGTTTTCCGAGTAAGTAAAACAAAAGCCGTGTTTCGCACAAGACAGGTTCAACCAGCCATTCTGTTCCGACGCATGCTGGGAGTGAAGTCGAACGGGAATGATTCAAGCCCTGGACCCGTGCCAGCTCTGATACATCGGCTGTTTCCAGTGGTGCGGGCTCTGGGTGACCCCTGTGGCGGGCGTGTTAGAACATGCATGGAGATGGTTTCAGAGAGGTTAGTGTCGGAAAAGAATGCTATTGTCAACACAGGTTGTCATGGCTTTTGAATGGCAAATAAGCAGAAAATACATTGGGTTAATGTGTTAAACAGTAAGAGGGTGCGCCAGTGTGTTCTTAGCACCGGTTTCTTACATGTCAACATCCATTACAGATGTCAATCAAATAAACTAATCAAACCAGGTTTGTGCACCATTCAGAATTCAACTAAAAATGCTAAATAATACTAAGTCTGAATTGAGTCTGCAAACAAGCTGCAGAATTGCTATTTGCATTCGAATGAATGGTATTTTTAAGCAAAAAAAGAAGAAGGAAAATAACAAATTGAAATTGAATATAATTAATGAATAAATAGAAACACAAATTTGAGCAATGGAAACCTAAATCATGGCTTTCAAATCAGGAAATCCGTCTTCCTCTAATTCCAATTCAATTTACTGTGAGTGTGGCCAATTCAATTCATTCTTATGAACTGAAAGGGAGCCAATTCCTCAATTCAGATTTTTGCACAACCCTGATTCAAACAAACAGCAAAAAGCCACCAAGCAAAATCGCCAGTGTAGGAGTGTCTTTCTTCATCTCCCAGGCTCATGTCAGGCTGTGGGAGAGGTGCGTGTTGACAAGCACAACCCCTGTCTTTGTCCCCGTATGTTTGTGTGTAAACAACTGCAAGGGCAGAGACACCAAAACACCAGGAACTCCAAACAAATGACCCAAATGAAGAGCTCACTTGCCAGCGTTAAAGGGACACAGTTCACTATGCATCTGTCTGCTAACAAGCACCCTACCGGAGAGCCTTTTGTGCTCCATTTACGACCTCACTGGCCTGAGAATGAAGAGAAGGGACCGACCCAGGGGTCACTTACAATCAAGCAACTGCCAGATCAGGAAACAACCTTTAAGCTAGATGCAGTCATTTGTTTGTTTCAGACTTAATCAAACAGGATCCGCAGTCTCCTTAAGATGCTTGCAGAAGCATTGGCAAACTTCGGCTACCACTACATTACGATACCCAGGGGCTCCTCAATATCAAAGCAGCAGTTTAAGAGTGCATTTATAAAGAACAAGCCCTTACAGTTCTATTTCTCAAGACAACTTCTCTGTCTGGGAAGGATGAACATTTCTAAATAAAGTCACATTTTTCTTTTGAATCTAATGCAAATTTGCACACTGATAATTCCACTGTGCCCATTTTGACACATTCAACTGACAACATACTCAGTATTTTCCATATCAGAGGACCAAAAAAGAGAGGGAGAAATAAACATCAGTCTTTCCGAGTGGATCACTCGTTTACCTTGTCATTATTATTCGGTTTGCATATCAAATGTGTTTACATAAAAATAACAGACTTGCCGGAATGAAAACAATTCCCTTGTCAGCCTGAATATTTTCTTGTTGAAGTCTGGCCTCCGCTAAATGGGCTGTTCAATCTCAATACATCTCCTAAATGTGGCGTGACAATTTGGGCATAATTACGTGGATAATATGTTATTAACAGAGACATAGTAATGTCTTTGGACGCCGTGAGGTGTTATCTCCAATTACCTTCATTTGGGCTTTGTAAAACGATCAGGTAAAGTGTGAAATAAGAGAATCAGATAAGAGGGAGGGTTTGCAGGTGGAAATGTAAATATGCATTCGATCGAGGTCGTAATGTCGAGGATATTTCATTAAGCTTGCCCGCTGCCTGCTCTGATAGCCGGGATTGGATGAGAGGGGAGGGAGGAGAGGCTGGAACTGAATGGATGTAGCAGAAAGAAAGAAAACACACACACAAAAAATTGAGCTGAGAAAAGGTTGAATTGGAATATAAACTGAAGTGACATGACATCTATCTATCTATCTATCTATCTATCTATCTATCTATCTATCTATCTATCTATCTATCTATCTCTCATTTCTATCTCTCATTTCTATCTGTCTGTCTGTCTGTCTGTCTATCTATGTCTTAAAAACTGAATACTTCTGCTACTGCTACTTCTACTTTGAATTTCATTCTACTTCACATTCAATTTTCATTCAAATTGCTATTCTGTATTCTGTCTCATACCTCAATTCAAATTTAGGTTTTCAGGCATACAAAATGTCTGTTTAAAATACAGAAAAAAAATAATTTTTGGAGGCTTTTTGACAATTTAACCAATAGCAAAAGGATTAAACAAAATTTTTAAGATGGGAAGAGGACAGGCCGATTTCAAACCTCCTTTTCATTTTTCAAGCACCAATGCACATGCTCTAACCACTATGTCAGCTCTGTTTACCTCCTGTTTTCTACAGGCAGTAATAGGCAATAAAGCGCAAGTGTTTAGTCAATTTGCACCATTGTGTATTGACACAAGCACAAACACACATACACTTTTTGTACAGCGGAACAAAGTGACCAGCGCTGCATTGTTAATACGGATATCAGCCTGATTAAAACATGCCTGGGGCACTTTCACGTTTGTCATAGTTAGATTAAATTCACTTTGAGGCTTTTGTATTTGTCTCCTTGATTTTCTCTCTTCCATACACATACACACACACACACACACACACACACACACATTTTGTCAAGCACCAGTGGCCAGCGGTCAGGGAGAGAGGATGCATTGCGGACATCATCTCATTCATCATGAGTTGGACAAGGGGCAGTAGAGTTGACAGAGCTGTTCCATCAGTCACAGCAAAGATGTCACAAACACACACACACACACACACATACCCAGACTACCACACACTCTCACCGGAGATCAGGTTGAGGTCCAGTGAACAGTTTATAAACTTTCAACACACACACACATACACTTGCATCTTTTACAGGGAGATCTTTTTTTCACTATAAATTCTGCGCAATGAGACACACATGCTAACAAACACACATTCACTGGAGACAAACACACACCCACCCACAATTGTTCCAGCGGCTGTTGTGTTGTTGGCTCAGATAGGGCCTGTTTCTGGAGGAGATGGTTACCTTGGCGTTGGGTGACAGCAGATCAATCTGTAATCTGTGTCTGTTATTGATGACGGAGTGTGAAAGAGAGATAGTGGAGCTCAATTCCACCACCTTTCATCTCGCCGTTGTTTCTGAACTGATTCTGCTTGATTCTTGACGTGACACATTCTGCATAGAATTTCACAGCACAGCGGATAATTGAAGGAGAGATTAACTTGCTCAAAAGACTGGTAGAGGTGGTCAGATTTCTTTTCTCAGAACAACTGCTAAAAAAAGTATAGTAACACTCGCTTAAAGTGAAAGAGATTTCTGAGAAAAAACATTTAAGGAGAGCTCAACTCCCCCACTGTTCAGCAAGGCTCTCAGATGAACACTGCCAGTAAACGCAGAAGAAAGAATGAGGGTGGAGGCCTTGCACGTACAGTATAATAATATTAGACAGAGACACAGTGGCTATAAGGCCAGCCAGTTTCTACTCTCTCTCTCGGATTCTGTTGCCTTTTATCATTTAAAGGAATATTCTAGGTTATTTAAAAATTAAGGTTTATGGACAGTATCTATGCTGTGAATGCACTTTATCTAGCACTTTAGCAGCCTAGCACACAACACCTCAGTCCAGGTCACATTTCACCCTCAATTACAAAAAAAGAAAAAAAAAGAAAAAAAAAGAAAAAAGGTGCCATCATTTTGTTTTTGTTTTTTTAAACAAAATTCAGCGCCTATGATGTATTCTGAGTGACATTTTCAGTGATAATTGTCATTGGATTCTCATTACTGAACTACTGAAATACAGCTTTTGATCACACTTTATTTTTAAGGTCCATTTTTCGCTAGTAAACAAACAGTTTTGGCTTAATAAACTCCCAATTTGCTTCTTATTAATAGTTAATAAGGTAGTTGTTAAGTTTAGGTATTGGGTAGGATTACGGGATTATGGGATTTTAATAATATGCATGCTAATAAGCAACTGGTAAATACTGAGAATTGGTCCCTATACTAAAGTGTTACCCAGTTTATATATATAATTTATTATAAAATGTCTTAAAATGATGTGCAAAACTCAATTATCCTTTATAACATATAATTTCATTTTGAAGAGAAACGTGACATGCTGGTAACAGATTTCATGATTCACGTTGCAGGAATCATTTTTAAATCTCTCTGTGAAAAGCACAGCTGTTTCCCATGTTTCACCATGCTATTCTGCCTTCTTAAACGGTGAGTCTTTCTACTATGCTAAAGCGAGTTAAGAAGCCATGTGTATGTATATGTGTGTGCGTAAGGGTTTGTGCCTGCAGCGGTGATTGACAGCTCAGTGCTCTGATTAATGTGACTGGGCTCTGCGCTGGAGAGAAAAGGAGAGAGAGAGCTCCCATTCCAACTCTCAGCCACGTATAACGCTGAGAGCAAGATAGAGAGGAGAGATCATAAAAGCAGCGAAAGAGGGAATGAGGGACAGAGAGACTGGGGAATTCTCTCTCCTATTCATCAAAAACACTTTTAATTATACCATATTGCCTCCTCTAGATTACTCCCATTTACTCCCTAGATTTAGGCGCAAGACTGCACGGAGTGGTTCTGAATCTAAAATAGCAATCTGCTTCTCTCTTCCTCTCATTTTCATTTTATCTCTGTCTTTCTCTCTCCCTCTCGATGACACTTCAGTATGTCTGGTTTAGCATTCTGGTGTTAGAGTCGTCAGGAGCAGGTCGAAATCATTATTCAGGACAGAAATGCAATGTGGCCTCTCTCACTCTTTTTTCGCTCTTTCATCTTGCTGTGTGCTGCGGTGGAATTGAAACACAGCAGACAAAATACTCTAATCTAATGTCAGCATTAAACATACATGATGGCTAACTTCATAAAAAAAAAAAAGCATGGAACTTATCTAGAATCAAAATGGCAACAGGAGCAGACTGGATTATTGATAATTTCTGCAGTGTGTGTGTGTGTGTGTGTGTGAGACACGACTACGTGGGTCAAGTAGTTAAAGTCGAACTTGAATTAACTTCACATAGCTGTGCACTGCATCATTACTTAGTGGGAATTTAGCTGGTTGATGATTGGCGACGCACCAACCCTTCCACACACATCCTAACGCAGACACAAAGGGATTTATTATTATTTATTTATTTTTTCTCACAAAGTTACGCTCTCACATTCCAACTGCCTTTATACCAGGAACAAAGAAGAAGAAGGAAAATACAAAGAGGCAAAGAATTCTCCTTAATTAAAGTTTCCAATCTGTAAATCGATTAAATTAAATTCTGCAACAAAAGAGGGGAGAGACTGCGCTATGCACAAGCCCACACAAACAGCCAGCAGGTGGAGTGTGTGTGTGTGTGTGTGTGTGTACAGGCTCCTGCTGTAAGAAGATGTGTGTTCGGTTGAGATTAAACACTTGGTTTAGCAGGGTAGGATATTAACTTTGCTTTAGGCCTGCTTTCCGAATACAGTGGGAGGAAGGGAAACTTCCAGACCAAACAAAATGACAATATTTCACTGTTGGACCTTCATCGAATTGTTAACTAAGGTGTTACATATTTACTTTGCTCTGGGAACCAGTGTTGGAGGTATGAACTAAGGTATGCGGAAATTGATGTGACAGTAGAGGTGACCACACATTCTTTGTCCTTATATGAATCAGTTATTTTGGTTCATTTAGTCTGAATCGTTGTAGACTAATTCAGTTCATGTAATATTTCAGGAAAAAATAAAAATAAATAACTGATTGACACATTGAAGGTGAGAAAGAAGTATGATTTTTTTTTGTGAATTGCATCATTTGGTTTAAAATGAATATGTTGAAAATATATGAGGCGTTGGGAAGTATGATTCTTTTGAGTGAACCAGTTCATTTGCTTCATGTAAATGAATCAGTTTAAAAGGCATTTTGCTGATTGATGTGGCACTGGGAAGTCTGATTCATTTTTAGTAATTTGATCTGTTTGGTTCATTCAAACATCTAAACAGCTTCCCTATAACCACTAATAATATATATATATATATATATATATATATATATATATATATATATATATATATATATATATATATATATATGTGTGTGTGCTCTTGTTTTTGTGACATATCAGGACACAACTCTGTATAATGACATGGGTATGACACAGGTATTACAAGGAGAAGGTGACTTATGAGGACATAACCCATGTCCCCATTTTTCAAAACGCTTACAAACGTGTTTATTTGCATAAGCATAGGCAAGGGAAAAAATGTCTATGATTATAATACCTTTCATAACTTGTCACATCTGTCTATAGTATGTAAATTTAGAATAAAGCAGCAATCTTGTAAGTAAACATCCATTACCGCTTGATATGCTCTTTTAAAGCATACCAGTCTTCTTGCGTCCCGTTTTATCTTTGATTCACGAACAAAGATGAACTCTATCCAAGACTGCGCCGTATTCCAGAATCAATATTTCCAAGTATGTGGGCTGCCAGTGTGCTTTTGTTTGTTTAAGCAAACCTACTTTATCAATATTATTCATCAGCGACGGCACTCTTGTGAGCTCACGGGCCTGGAATGATGGAGGAGAGGAGATGAACTAAGAGGAAAAGAAAGGAGGAAAATGATCAAATAAGCTAGTGGGTAAAATGATAGACAGGTGTGTTAGTTTTTGTGTGAGAGTGTGTGTTTGTCCAAGCACATGTAAAATCTGATAAGCTTCCAAAAAAAGCAGAATAGTATGAGAGGACATGAAGAGAGCAAACAGTGGTGATATTAAACACCTGGTCCACATTTTCAACCTCAAACACATGCTCATTTCAGTCTGGTGCATGGTTATATAGTCATGCCATGGGTGAATTGGGCTCTAATGGTTCACATATTTCACACGGAAGCAAAGTGCAGTCTGCCTCTATTAAATATATACACACCCTTCTCACTTTCCCATAAAGTCCCGACCATGTGCACAAACTCTGAAACCACCAGAAGAACTTTTGCAAAATGTTTTTCATGTATGAGTTTCCCTGTGTTCTTCTCTCTAATGATAATGATAAATGATCAGATCTCAAGATAATGTATTACTCTTAGGCCTACTTGATGGCAAAAGCCTTCTCAGAAACGTAGATCTTACATCTGCCTCACCTGGACTTAGAAGAAAAGATACAGCATTTATAAATCAAACCCCTCTGGACTAGGTCATTGCATGTCTGTGTTCTGATCAAACTGTTCTTTTGGTTTATTGAGCCTGTTCTGAGAACTGAGAATCTTTGGAGTATTCCACAGTATAAATCCTATCTCGCAATGTCAAAAGAACAAGTAAATATAGCTTTATTTACAACTCTTAATCCTGCTTTAGGAGAATATCACAAAAAAGTTAAATGTTTTCTTTAATATACATTACTGTTCAGAAGTTGCTCTTTGTTTTTTGTTTAGTTTGTTTTCTCATAATTTTTCAGAATAACACATAAAATTTAACAATGTGAAATTCAGTTTTGCCTTCACAGGAATGAACTACATGTTTAAATATAATAAATAGAATAACTATTATAATATTTCACAATGTTACTGTTTTAGCATATTCTACTGAACCATAACAGTATCATTAAAATGTTATCATTAAAAATATTTTGTGCTCCACAGAATATTGAAATCCATACATGTTTGGAACGACATGAGAGTGAGTAAATAATGACAGAATTTTCATTTTTGGGTGAACTATCCCTTTAAAACTATTTTTGATCTAATCAGTAAACATCAGGAAGCATTTAATTTCGCAGAGACTGATTTGCATGTGTCTTTGTTAATTCATGAAAGAGAGATGAGAGGCCAGCGAATAAAACCCTCCAGTGTTCGTCTGGTCAAGTGGGGTGTTAGAGGGTGATATTGTACAGCTGGGTAAGAAACAGGGAGTCTTTGTTTCAGGTAGTGTGCGGAACGCTCGTTAGCCTAATTAGCGCAGCGCCATGCTACTTTGCTTACAGGGCAGCCCTTAGTAATGAGGCCACAACCTCATTTCCTGTGGTGACGTCACACAAAGAGGGACAACACACTTGTGTTTCAACAGTCTTAGCTTTTACACAAATCCAAGATGGACACACACACACACACACACACACACATTAATAGCCACCATTTCAGTGCCTATGGACGAGCTTTTGGCTAGTAGAGACATATTTGGTACGCTCTGGTTGTTTCTCCAAGAAAAAAAACACACACATATACAACACACAGGCCCGAAAGGAATGTATCTCAAGAATAGCATTAGATGACTCAACATTTGCTGTTCAGAGACCCACAAAAAAAGAGGACAGAGGCAAAGTCACCTTACTGGACAGGAAAGCAGACACTTCCACGAGATACTTCCCCACAGATTCAGTTACCAAACTTTAAATAACACAGAGACACAAATCCAGCCTGTGTGAGCATATTTGCGGGAAGATTACAAAACGGAAATGGTGTGCTCATACCCTTTGGGCATTTACATTTATTTTAGAGCTCAGTCTCTAATGGGAAAAGCCAAGATTTTTTTTTGCTCAAATGAAAAGTCTGTCGACTTTGGCTAATTTCCATCTTTTAATTTTCAACCTATTTTTCTCTGATCATTTTGCCTAAAAAAAGAAAAGCAAAACATTTCTCAAGAGTGTGATGATGACATAGCCGGCAGAGCCTTTCAAGAACATCTGCAGACGGGATCAATAAATCAAAGTCCTATTTTGTGTCTGATTGCCTTTGAACCAGTTTAAACCAGACCGATGGTCAGCGTCCTGTTTGAAAAAACAAAAGCTCAGAGGCGTTTGAGCGGCTCTAGAGGCTCGTAGCTCTGGTATCATGGCTCGTGTCAATCAGAGGAAGGCATCAGGGACATCCCATGAATAATGCCTGAAGCGACCGTCTGTCCTGTATAAAGCTTTTATGAGGTAGCTGGTCACAGACACTCACAGTGTGTAATTGACTCTTTAGAGTCCTTTCTTAAAAAACTGCATGAACTAATGAATTGTTGGGAGAGAAAAAAGAGAAGGAGAGAATCCGCCTCCTGCTTTACAAGGTCAGTGATAACAGTTGTATGTGGAGAGTTATAAATGAGCCTACAGTGTCAGTGTCCACATGGTGGAACGTTCTAGAAGCCCCCTCATGCAAGGCAGGTGGAACAAACTCAGCTTCTTTGTACACTGTGCTCCTGATAAGCTGATGCAGATTTTTATTTAACTTTATCCTAATATATATATTAAAGTCAAAATAATTTGTTTAAAATTGTACTACTGTTTCACAATATTACAGTTTTTAATGTGTATATAAATGCACAAAGCATAAAAGAGCATAAAAGACCAAAATTATGTCTTTATTCACTGAAAACCACCTTTAGTTAGCTGTTAACCTGCAACTGGATCACTGAATCAGAGAGTTGAACTTGAGAAACGGAAGAGTCAGATTCATGAATGAATCATTCAGACCAGTATTGTGGACAGTGACTGGATCTGACACCAAAGATCAATTGATTCATTCAGGATACCAACCACTTATGAACTTGCATGCAAATTATGTTCAACACACAAAGATTGAAAGCCTCAATCCCACAGAAAACAATTTAGGTGAGCTATTTCTTTTAATAAGTATAGGCTATACCTTAGAGGATCTCACGTTCTTGGATGTCCTTCCCTGACAACAGGCCTGTATGGAGCTAAACACATATAGGAGGAAGGTATATGAGGAGGGAAAATCTCCTTCAAAAGATCTGTGCATCTGACTCCAGAGGTGATTTGAGGTTATTTCATAATCAGTGACTAAAATAGTCATTTTGCTCTTGCAAACACAGGGCAGGTAATGCCCTCACATCCTCCGTGATGATCTACATGTCTAGCCTGAGGGACTTGTAGCTACAAAAACTCTTCGAAGTGCTATGAAAGCTGTGAGTGCACAAATACACATACTCTTGTCCCATGAGGACCTCTGTGCGTGTGTGTGTGTTTGTGTGTGTGTGTAAGAAAGAGAGATAGAGAGAGAGAGAGAGAGAGAGAGAGAGAGAGAGATTTTCTCTCTCATTTATTCTAAAAATGCACAGATGAAAGGACTAAGAACAGAGTGTATCTGCTGGGTGCAGCTGGAATCATGAGAACATTAGCGTGCATATGCACATGTTTGTGAGTGTAAGTGCGTGTTTCCGGAGCTTTTAAACTAAGGTGAATTGTAAAGTTGCTGTGTGTGTGTTACAAGATGGAATCTGTGTGCACTCATGAGTGTGTGGCAAGAAAAAAAAAAAAAAAAAAAAATTTTTGGGCTGTCCTCTCTGCCCGACAGAGAGATGGATGTTTTGAACAGGATCCAGGCAAGAGATATGAAGTCTCCTCACATACAATACAAGATAAATAGATGGGAGTGAATGTTTATGTTTGTAGGATTTGATATAAGGGGTGTGCAAAAAAAGGAGGGAAAACGGCTAAAGGTGCAAAGGAAATAGTAGGTGATTATAAGAGTGGAGGGCCTTATGGAGCATGCAGTTAACTGTGGTGCACTATAAGTAGCGCGGAGAGAAAGAGAGGGAACTCGCTAGTTTATTTTGAATGTAGGGCACCTCATATCGCAGGCCGTTATAGAAAATTCCAGAGTCAGCGAATCCTGCTGCGAACAGAGATGATGTTTTATGTGAGCTGTAAAGGCTCAATGAAAGTTCTTCCATAACTGGAAGAGGTGGATGGGAAAAAAGAAGCTGTTTAACGAGCCTTTTTAATTTGTCCATGAAAAACATAAAGCAAATAGGCAGCTTAATTTGCCACCATCTTTTATGGTAATGTACTCTGCAAGAAGAGTGTAGAAAAAAATTGTGTTCCCCAATTGGCCCCCTCAAACAGTTACTTATCAACACCACCTAACAATAAGGGAGTGATTGAGGATAAGCAATATGATACTTGACAAATTATGATAAGGGTACTTGAAATATGATAACTTCTAAATATTAGAGGACAAACTTTTCAGTTAGCTGCCTTGGCAACAATTTCTAATTGTCATTTGATAAAAAATAAATAAATAAATAAATAAATAAATAAATTACTGAAACAAAAAAAAATAAAAGGCTTATAAAAAGTTTTTGAAATTTTGAACTAAAATTAAAATTATAACTTGAAACATACAAATAAAAGCGAAATTCAAAATATAAATGAATACTGTTATAGTATGTGACTTAAAGTAACAGTGGACTTCAAAAAAGGACGCAAATCACCACATAAATCCTACAATTCCAACCTTCTTCCTGAAACATTCTAACAGCTTCCAGAGGAAATGAAAAATATGTCACTATGACAGCCAGAGTAAGATGTGTCCTCTCAGACAGTTACTCTGCGACCCTTCCTGACAATAAGAGGCTGCTGTAATACACAAGCAAGGTCTGAATTATATATTAAAAACCATGCACTGTGGCAGCTTTCCTCCAGAGTACACTGCACTTTAAATGTCCTATTGGAGAATTAAATGTGGAACGAGCCTCTACCTTGGCCTGTTCAAAGATTCAACCACTCATGCTTGCACTATCCAATCAATGCCTCAATAGCAACAATAAATTGCCTCTGCCACTTATTTCCCAATCATGGTTCCAAAGTGGCTTCACTTAGAGATGTTACAATGATAGAGACACACACACGTTAGCGCAGTTGTGCATGACCTGGGTCATCTTTCTTCCGCTGTTTACTGTTATGCAATGAGGGACCCAGTGTGACTTAACAGCAGAAGCCCACCTTATTCTTTATTCAGAAGGGTGGTTGCTTCTCTTCCGCTTTCTCACTGTCTGTTGATTTATTTATTTATACTGTTCTTTTTTTTTATTTCTCATGGTCTTTTTTTCAGCCAGCACATTTTGTAATCCCACACAGAGGCAGAGTGAAATGTCCAATTTGATGGCATTTTTATGGTTTGGCATAGCAGGTACTGATTGTATTTTGTCTGATGATTTGACAACTGTCATGTACACGAACCCTTCAGAAAAAAAAAAAAAAAAAATAATAATAATAATAAAAAAAAATAGTGTTAAGCTGGTTTTTGTTGGTTTAGGCTGGCCTCCCAGCCTGGCTTCAGGAGTGCCTACATTCCCCTCAAAACATATCCCATCTAGACCAGGCTACTGATGAAAACTTTGCAAAGAATCAAATTAAATCAGCTGGTTTCAGCTGGTCAAGTTTGCTGGTTTTAGAGTACTTATCAGACTAGGGCAACAGCTAGACCATGTTATGGTTTTAAACTGATGACCTTTAAAAATTCTCACGATGCAGTCTAACTCTACGCTCACAGTTCAGTGAGTCATTGCAGCTGGTCTTTTCACCTTTAACTCAATCTTTAGAGTATTTATACATATAGAGGATAGGAGAGTGTAAAGGAGGAGGATATACTTCCTGACTCTCTGTATCCTGTTCAGCTTGCAGGCCTCTATCTCCTGGAGAAGCACTGAAGGGTCTAAAATACATTTCTGGCCAAACTAAACTAAAGATTCACAGCTGCTGAGCCAGAAAAAAAGTCTCTATATACAGTCTTCTGTTCTGTTCCTAGTTCATTCAGCGGAGAGACTTCAGGCCAGTACAGAACCCAAACATGTTCAAATAAAGAGAAAGGGAGAATAAATATTGCACATATAAGGTGAAATAGTGTTGTTTTAGACTGGCATGGTGGCAATAAGAACAGGTATGGCACACACACACACACAATTTGCTTCCTTGTAAAGAGAAAGAGTGTGCAAGCGTGAGAAAAAGCGAAACGGAGGCAGTCAGCCACATGGAAAAAGAAAAAACAAACAAAAAAATAAGCAACAGTTGACACCCCTTTGACTCCTTTTTAAATGAAAACTGAGTACAGATGTCATGCGCTGTACTGAGATTTGGTACGGATCCTGACAGCTAAGCATTCACTGAAAGGTTTTCAAGCTTGCCGAGTAAGGTTTCCCTCACCTTCATTGTGCCACCTCGGGGACATACCCTCTGCAAACATAAAAAGCCGCCAAAACAATGCAGCAAAATAAATTGCTTGACATCACAGGATCCTATTGATGGCATAAACTCTCTCTAGTGTTTTTCTTCACCCTCTGCTCTGTTACTATTTATCCTGCAATTTATTTGACTTGTGCGCATACATTGCGTGTGTCTAGTCGCGCTTGAATTCTTCCATACACCACCGAAACTTCCTGACAAGTACAACAAACATCTTCTCAACACTTTACCTCATTAATCAGTGACAGATTTCATTCATTCGGTCCAAAAACAAAAAAAAAGCCACAGGGAAGTTTGGTGTGCCGTATCGGCATAACAAGGATTCAATCACCCAGGCAGCTGCGCTAAATTCTGAGCTTCTCAGTTTGGGGGAAATGAACAGGATGCAACAGGATACATACAGCGGACAAGACAAGCTGGGATTAAATACATTTGTTTTCCTCCTCGAGAAATGAGTATTGATGCAGGGAAGGAGGCAGGCGGGCAAGTAGGCAGACAGGTAGCAGCCCCTTTTTCCTTCTCTCACACGCACCACGTGTCGACAGCCAGGGTGAAAATTAATTACTCAAGAGGGGGTGTGTATGAGCAACTATCCAGGCAGCAACAGGAGAGGATGTACGCCTGTGTGAGCATGTGCATGTGTGTGTGTGTGTGGAGAAGATAGACGTGTAATATAGCACTTGCCTTTAAAGCACACCACTTTACTTGACTTAAGATATTGCACATGCATATTTATCTGACTACAAGATTAGTATTTATGCCACATGCTTGCACTGGGCTATGTGCCATTTAAAGAGTCTCGAGCACTTTTTTTTATCAAATACATTTTCTGTATCTCACTGTGTTTATCTCAACATCACTCATGACGCATATTTAAAGCATATGTCCAATGGTTGCGCATTAGCCCAGAGCAACTGTGCAATTATCTGCTGTCAGGATATTTACACCAATCACTCGCATCCTGTTCAATTATGCATGATTTTCAGCCTGGATGCTTTATCCTTGTCTTTTTGTTGTCGTAGACCTGCTTTAAAGTGGATACTCTACTCTCCATGGTCCTTGGGTGTTGACGTTTGAATCAAATTCCCATTAATTTGAATCGGTACCAAGATAAAACAGAACTTGGTTTAGATATTAGAAGCAAGAGGTGTCAACCTCCACGTACACATTTAACCATTGTCCAAAGCAGACAAAGTATGCTTTCGTTGGCCACTAGCCGAGGAGTTTAATCCCCTTAGGTGGGATGTCACAGGGTCGAGGGTGAAAGGAAAGGAACACAATGCATGGACAAGACTGCTGCTGTGCTGAGGAGACGAGAATATCCATCACCCGATTTCAGCGCTACCCTTGTCATGACCCCAAACATCCCAAAGTGCTTTTAATGTATATTTAGGCATAGCATCAACACCAGCGCTAATGAATGGAGC
This sequence comes from Carassius gibelio, assembly GCF_023724105.1. NCBI lineage: Eukaryota > Metazoa > Chordata > Actinopteri > Cypriniformes > Cyprinidae > Carassius > Carassius gibelio. The sequence goes on along the minus strand of NC_068409.1, from coordinate 24,937,227 downwards.
TAAGCTTAGCACTAGCAGATGGTATCACTTTGATGGCAATACATCAAGGTCGCTTAGCTTAGATATGATGATATGGCTTTAAATAAATAAATAAATAAATGCATGAATAAAATAGTATTAGTATGTCTATTTTTATTATTTATTCTGAATGAATACACCGAGTAAGCATCACTGTAAAGTACAGATATGCTTTAATCAAGCACTAGTTTATTTTTGGCACCAGTTCAATAAAGCAAATATAATTTAATTAGGTTATCTATAGGATAGGGACCCAAAGGTAACACCTTTTCCTGTCAACAAGCCCAGCGGTAACCATGGGGTCTCAAGGGATGGAGAGAGAGAGAGAGAGAGAGAGAGAGAGAGAGAGAGAGAGAGAGAGAGAGAGAGAGAGAGAGAGAGAGAGAGAGAGAGAGAGAGAGAGAGAGAGAGAGAGAGATACCGAGGAGAAAGAAAAATGGAGGGAGCTACAGAGCAGGATGCAACAATTCCCACTGGTTCTGCATAGTGACCCATTCCCAAAAGGCAGAGATAGGCTGGGTCTGGCTTTCATCCTCTGCTAAACTATAAATCTCAATGCCTTTTTTGTGGTTTTACTGAAGCTAACCTCATTTATCTCCCGTTACATTTTTGTTTGTTTAGAATGAATGCAATGAATAGAATTACCTCTAACCATATCAGACCATCAAAGACACTGCGGTTGAGGCAGTCAGCATAGTATCTTTTTTATCCCTGCCGACTGGCCTTGTATTGTTTGTCCTTGCTGTTTTTAAATGGCAGACATTAAGTCAGGCCAGAAGCAGGTTTGGGTCTTCAGAGGAACCATAGGGGGCGGTTTGCAGTTCACAGCCCACTGACGGAGCTGCAAGTCCCCCACAGATCGCTCGTATTCAACCGAGCTTCCTGCTGGGACGGGCCCTCTTAAGACACAAAGCTGTCTCAATCCCCTCCTTGCACATACAAGCAATGGTCTGGAGCGAAGCCTTTATCATTCTAAGCAGAGACATTGTTGACTTTCAACAGCTGATTCCGCAGACGAGGTCCCCCGCATGTCTAGGCTTTACATCTTAAAAGCCTCCAACGTCTACTGGAATCTGAATAGCATTAACATTTCAACAGACTGGAATATTGAAACAAGCCAGCTCTGACGGAAGAACAATTTTTATATGAAAGAGACAGAGGCAACAAGATGTCAAAACGCCTGTTGCCAACTTCTCACGAAGAATGGGCTGATGTAAACAAAGTCGAAAAGATTGATCAAAAAGAAGCATGTTACAGCATGTGAAAGGAGATGGGATACTGCAAATATGTAAATGGGAAGTTGACACATCGCAGGTCCACATCCACATTAAGATGTTAGAATAAAGAATAAAAAAATATATATAATAATAATAACAATTTCACATTAAGTACCCATATACCTTAAATATCACTGTGTTTTATTCAGGGTGTTACAGTATGAATTACAGGTATTTGAACCCGGACAGCATGTTGCAGTCACATGACCTGTTCAGTTTATACTGCTTTAACATGGCTGTTTAATTTAGGGTTCTACGGTTCAACTGGAAGATCTACAGAGCTGTGAAATGACAAAAGTTAAGGACTACAGGGTGGCTCATGACTACCTCAAATGGGCTTCCTGCTGAGGCAGAGAATGGAATCCCACTGTCTTCTCATATACTGTACTTATACTATTGGTATGTAAAGACAGTTTAACCTGGACAAGTAGTAGTAATGGGCTGGTTATGTGTTCTAACCCACTCCATGTACAATCAGTCAGCTTTTATTTAGATACTTATATGACTAGAGTCATTGTCTTATGCAAGTGTACATCATTTTCAACAGATTTGCCTACAATACTATGTACAGTACTTTATGCAAATAACTTTATAATGACAATCCAAATTATTGAGTGTGCCTTTAAGATAAAAAAAAAAAAAAAAAAAAAAAAAAAAAACACAAGCACACATGCCGATACAGACACACACATTTGCATGGACCCACACACACTTATAGAAAACGGCAAGAACATCATCCATCACCCTCTAAATGCGCAGTTCAGTCCCGTCAGATAAATGCCTCATTAGTGCTGAATCCAGAAAACTGCACACACACACACACACACACACACAAAGACAGACTGGTAAAGGCATTATACATGAGTTTACTCATCCAAATGTCCATTTATTGGCTTTGCCGAATCAAATAAGGATAAATAAAGATGGGGAAACAGATCGCCGTGGTTTCCTTTCGTCTGTTGTTGCTCTGCCTCTTTTATCTCCCAGCATAATGGCTAATGAGATGCAGATGACGGCACTTCAGGAGCAGACTGGAAAGAGAGGGCACGAGGATGGGAGAGAGGAACGGAGTGAAGCGGGGAGGTTTGGAAAAGAGGGAACGAGGGGGAGGGTGTGTTTACCTGGCCCCTGATCTCGATTTCAGAGGCCTTTCACAAGCAAATCAAGCCATCTACAATTGTCCGACCTTTTGAAGAGGGCCATGTGTATGTGTGTGTGTGTAGGGATTCTTCAGTCAAAGCACCGCCAAGCCCTTTAAACAAATATCCACAGCAAGAGCCCACCAACTTAACTGGTAAAAACCTGTTCAAGTCCTCTTCAGTGAGAACTGCAGATGTCCTGCACCCAGGGCCTGTCATTTAGGTTGTGTGTAAAGCTGTTGTGTGTTTCTAAATGATTGGGTGCAGGTGTATGTGTGCAATTTCTCTTCCTGTTGTCATCTCTATGCAAAAAAATACAGTCTAAGTGCAAGTACGCACGCACACAAACTAGCCCCGTTCCACACTGCAGTGAGACATTAGTATGGATGAGGGGAAAGATGCATGTGCAGCCCTAACTGCACTGAATACCAGAGCACTCTCTCGCTCTCTCTTTCTCTCAGCAGTCCTTTATCTGCCCTTTAAGTGTTGCATAAAAACGAGAAACCCCTTATTTCTCAGTGGATCCTCAAGTGTTTTGCGTGTTTTTGTGTGCGGTGGATAAGGAGAAAACCCAATCAGTTGTCTCCTGCCTCTCACATCTCATTTGGGCTCTGACGCTCCAAAAGTCCATTACCGAAACAAGAGAGTAATTAAACCGAAGCACAAGTCGCTCTGATAAAAACAGATCCGTCCTGTCATATGCTCGCCCAATAAAGTAACAGATCAGTCCTGTCATCCATTCCCAGTGCTCGGTTCCCCCGCAGGGGATCAACTTCAACACCCGCCTGTGTTGTAGAAGTGATTCTCATGAGCGTGGAAAAGCAAGCTCAGCATTTAATTAAGAAAAACACAGTCTTACATGCTCTATAAATGAGTAAGCGAGAGTAAAAAAAAAAAAAAAGAGAAAAGGAAAGAAAAAAAAAAGTACAGTCCATATTGATTAGGGAGAGCTGGGATGGGTTGGGAGGGAGAACGGCAAACCAATGGCTAAAGGCACAAGGAGAGAACAAGCGGCTAGAGGGGGAGAGGAGAGGTAGAGGAGTGAAAAATGGAGGGAATGCAGATTTATGGAGTGATATTTTTCTCTCCGGCGGTAGGAATGTCAGCTCGCTGCGCTCTCACCTCATATATGTAAGCGGGGTTCAGCCAATCACAAGGGTTTAGCTGAAGTACTGTGCTGACATTATAACCTCAATTTGACCTCTGACCTCTCACTGTATTCTCTCAACCTGCGTCACTGAACACGGAGGTATAGCGCAGAAACATTATGGCACCATTAACCTTCCATATGTGCTTCTATCTGATGAATACACTTTTGGATCAATAGATCAATCTGTGGAGGACAATCAAAGGACGTTCTTGACAACCGAGCATGTCGGTTGTTAGAAACATCCTTTGACTGACATCCAGATTATGTGATTTGTGAAAGATGAATGAACGGGAACATGAAATATTAATCAATGAGAGCCGATTCTAGGCCTTTTAACAAGGAAAACATTTGACGAGAAACAAATGGCCGCCTCGTTCCTTCACTACTCGCTTGCTTTCTGGGGACTACACCGACTAATGAATTCATTTGTGGGGTTCAAGTTTCAATCTAATCAGGAGAAATGGGATAATTAAGACAAAGCATTGTGGGGGAACCCTAGGACAACCCCCTAACTTGTTTACTTGACTTGAGGTAATTAATATCACACAAGTGGGAATTAAAGGCAACTGAGTCCAGGGCCCGCCCACAGCATTAGCGTAATCAGTCTCGAGTGATTGGCTACAGTATTAGTGACAGCTCATTCAGCCAAGCATATGTTGTGTGCTCAACCCATTCCATTCTAGCAGTGGACAAATTCAAATCGAACTGAAATAGGACTTATTTTATCCAACACACATTCTCAATACTGTAACAATGATAGACTTGAGCTTAAACCTCCTGCTGAGATGGAGACACAATGAAGCCTATTTATATCTGCAATGGTGAACGGTGGGTCTTCACCATTGCTGTGGGAAATGTGCTATTGATCAAAGTCCAGACCTTTCCCTACTGCACGGACACAACATATTCACTTTTTTATTTCATTATATATATATATATATATATATATATATATATATATATATATATATATATATATATATATATATATATATATATTAAAACTTAAATTAAATTAAATTAAGTTAAATGTAATAATGTAAATTTATATGTGTGTGTGTGTGTGTGTGTGTGTGTGCAGAAGTGATCATTGAGTCTTTATAATTAATAATAAGCTGTGAGAAGTGCATGAACAAGTCCAGAATTTATTTACTGGACACAAATTGCTCACTCACACATTAAAAGCAGGGGGATTTAAAGCCTGATGAGGTCAAAGGCCACTGGTAGCCATTTCCTGTCAGTTAAGAGCTGAGAGCCTGTCATTAATCAGAGCTTTCTCTATGAAATACACACATATGTATGTGCTTTACCCCTAAGGGTATCTTTTATGTGAACATATTTTGTTGATTTTTATTCATAAGACTATAGCAAGCTATTATTACAATCAGGCACGAAGACTGATAGTATAAACTCATATTTAAAAGTTCAAGTACCTAAATAGCCTACTTGAACAGAAATTTGCATGAGCAAAGCCATGTTGATATTCATTGTCTTCAGCATTCTTTCAGTTCCCAGTGGGGAAACAGAGTCGTGTCAGAGATCAAATTATACAGCTCACAGTGTTAGCGTTTCCACTTCAGCGTGTCCTTAGGTTCAGGCTTGATACCTTACACCTTCACTACGATCAACACATTCGGTAGTGCAACTTCCAGACAACATAGCCAGGACCTTCAAACTAAGGCCCTGTCTATCTCTCACCAACTAGCCTTCGCTAAACAGACACTAGCGTGAAAACAGGAGGCTTCTGCAGACTGATGGATGGATAGGGAGAAGGATGGATGGATGGATAAAGAGATGGATAGTCGGATGGATGGCCACCCAGAGTTGTCAATATCCAAGGGATGCACGTGGGAGGGGGGAAAAAGCTGTTTACGTTCACTCTAAGGCTCTGTCAGTCCTAATCAATCAATCACTGAGCGGGCAATAAATCACCATTCTCTTCAAAGCGCCGGTGTGGGAGCAGATTCGCAGAGTCTGGTGATACACACGGCGATGTCGTAGGGACACATACTAGCTTGTGAAAGAGAGGCAAGTCCAGATGGAGGGGTGAATGGTGGGATAAACATGGAAGGACGGAGGAGTGGTTGAGACTTTGACAATTTGTCAATCTGGTAGACTTAATGCCAAGAAGCGCACTGCCATATAAATGTGCTATACGTACATTCCCGATAATGTACTGGATGTGCTGCTGACATATTACATGTTGACCATCATGTTGTCCTAGGCTATGTGTTCTTTGATCAATATTCATAATATATTACCATAAAAAGAATTAACTTTACAACAAAAATCTCTCTCTCTCTCTCTCTCTCTCTCTCTCTCTCTCTCTCTTTATCTTGTTTTCCAATACAATGTCATGTAAATCATTCTTAAAATGTGATCCGTTTACTTGATACCCAAATATTGAAACACCAATAGATTTTAAGTCATTCAGATGGGATTTATCTTGATTTTAATATTTTTATTACCAATAAATTATCTTTTCGTTTTAATTATGCTCGTAATAAAAACTATTGATTACGAGCTTGATTTGTTGCAGTGTAGCATGAGGCTGGTGGTGCAGATCTTGCTCTTGAAGAACTTTAGAGGTACTATTGTTATCTCTAGGGCAGTGACTGCAACCTAGATATGTGGACAGGTTGAGCTCAGATATTACCCTATAGACCTCCACACAGAATAAGGTTATCACAATGCTGTGTGTGTGTGTGTGTGTGTGTGTGTGTGTGTGTGAGAAAGAGAGCTGGTCATGGCTGGGGAAAAACGAAGGATTACAAATTTGTCACTGTCACCTGTGCTTGCCTCTTGCACGTAAGTACAGTGCTGCCTTCTCCTCTGTCTCCTTTACAGTATTTCCTCATGTCTGTTTATAGAAAAATATCACCCATACAGCAAAAATACCTGAGACTTGCCTGTCAAGTCTCAAAGGCATGCACTCATATGCAATATAGAGTTTGTGGGTGGCAATACCTTCAATAGTCAACACATACACAAGCTTCTTTCTAAAGAACAGAAAAATACCTGTTAACCTGGATCTGTGATCATGTTATGATATAATGTTTGGGTGTGGGTGTATCCATTACAAATAATGGATGCCTCTCAATTTGCATAGTTGAAAAAAAATAAATGAATAAAATAAAATCACTGAATCATACACAACTACTTTTGTGGGTCATTTATACTGACCCAAAACATAACCATTCCTATATGCAAAAAAGAAACACATATGCATAAACCCATCTGTCTGTGAATGTCTTTGCCAATGGCATCATGCTTTTCTTTTGGTCTAGGTGAGATTGTCTCTTTATCTATCCCCCATGAATCTCTTCAACACAAACCACTTTTCCCTCTGTCTCTTTATCTCTCCATCCTTTGGTAGTGAAAGCAGAAAAAGAGACGAGCTATATGTACAGAACTTTTGTGGTACAAAGAAATAATTGCACCTGTTTTAATGTGCACATGCTGTCTTAGCTGTTATACTAACAAATTCATTAAACAAATTATGCAAATCGCGTAATGCCCAAATACGGCCGTAAAAAAAAAAAAAATCTTTGCTGAATGCACTGTTCACAACAATTTTCTATCTAGTAGGTCTGGTGCTTAACTGCAATTTGGCATAATTTACTAGGATTGTGCAACATTCTCCCACCCTAAAGCACCTAAATCACTCTTTAAACTGCAGAAAGTATGCTCAGCTATGTTTTGTACTTAAATATATTCCTGTTGCAGTGTGTTTCCTAAGAAAGATCTGTTTACTACCTGATTTCTTGCAAGTGCTTATAAAAAAAAAATGAATTGCTTTATGTTAAGTTTTGACAATAAGGTACATTCTACACATATATATATATATATATATATATATATATATATATATATATATATATATATATATATATATATATATATTATAATTATGTTATATTTGCAAATGAGGCAGATGTGTTTGGATTTTACAAATTGACACTCAATTAATTTAAGCATGCTGCAATGCTATTTCAGCACATTTAGTGCCTGATTACGATGGATTTTGCGCTGTGAAGAAGTGACGCAACCTCCGTGAGCAGTTTCACCTTCTCATTTCCTGCACCATATTTCAATCAGAAGAGCTTTAAGCACTTATGATACAATAACAAGCAAAATAATTACTCCAAATGCTCTGTGGCATAGTTAATTTCAAACAAATTATCTGTTACATTTACTGAGCGCACAAACTAAATTAGATTTTGAGATCCTGCGTTTAAGAGAAATAAAATGGGAAATTGAACGTGGGCGTTCGTAGATCTCTTCTCCTTAGACTAGATGATAGTAAGGTTCGTCACAGCAGTTAGCATGTGCGATAAAGCCCATCATTAAATAATACAAATGACAACACAAAGCAACGCTCCGTGTATACAAAACGAATGCTGTAATCTTTATTACTATTATTCTATCATTATCATCATAATATTAATTCAAACACAGGGGATAATGAAGAAGCTATACTCTCTCTCTTTCTCTCTCTCTCTCTCACTATCCTCCCATCTTTTTTTCTTGCTCGTTAAAGATGAAGAGAAAGACACAGATTTGGCAGGCAGCCATGGTTCAATAAACTCCACTTGGTAGCACAGCCGTGCAGCAGTCTGTTCTGTTTGGCTTAGGAAAGTGCGCTATGCAATTCAAATTAAATACGACTATCCTAAACATATACACTAATGGGACATGTGCTTATACACACATGCACATGAACACTCCTGTCCTCCTCAATCCACAAGCACACACACACACACACACAACAACGGTCTTCTCTGCCTCAAAACTAGCACTATATAGGCCTCACACTGTTTACACAAGCACTCCGATGAGCCTATTTACATTTTCATTTCTTACACCCCAGACTCACGAATCTAGACAGATTCACACAGCACGATATCTGCCTAAGGGTACCAAGCAAAATCAATTTTATTATCAAAAGAGCAAAGAAAACATATACAAAGTGTAAAACTGATAGCAAACCTTGACTCTACGTACAGAACAGAAGATATTCAGGTTAGCTGATGGCTAATAGTTTTCATACACGGAATGTACATGACAAACTGCCAGTCTGATTTGTTTTCAAGTTGCAAGTTGATATGTGTAGCAGATTTGCTGGAAGACACCATATTGGGAGGGCAGAAGTCATAGCCTACAGGTGGAATCTACATGGGACACCTAGAGGTAGTTTGTGAAGGGTTGAGATAGCCTACCTGTTACCCTCAATAACTGAAGACATGAATGAGACACAGACCGAGACACAAAGAAGTAAATAAATAAATTAACAAAATCAAAACAACTCCTCCAGTGCAAAGTGTAAGAAAGGGGCAAACAACATAAGTCCTTTTTGAAAACACACGCTACCTAATTTTTCGAAGTTGGTCAAAGAAAACACTAGTTTGTATACACAAACGGAGGGAATGGGTTCATTGAGGCGTACACAGACTTTCGTAGATTTTCGTACCTAAATGCATACGAAACAATTCGTAAACCCCTAACATGCACTTTAGACAGCTAAAAAAGAATATGTTCAATGTGACACAAACGCAGCTTTCATTCTGCCTCCTTTCAAGCAGCACTCATTTCCTTCGTAACGGCCCTCTCTTCCTCCCTGAACGCTCCGACCTGCAGCCATGATACAGTCTTCCCTCCTGCCTTCAGTTATTCTTTTTCTTTTTCTTTCTGTTCTGTGTGGCCCGGCATATGAAGCTCAGCACCGTGTATCTCTCTTTGGGGAAAGGCAAAGTTATTGGATTGTGAAATTACAAAATAATGAGGCAAAAATGAAAGCGCCACACTCTTTGTTTCCTTTCGCGTGCACACATCTGATAAGAAGAACAGCGGAGGGCTGGGGGGACCAGAGACGGTGTGGAGGGAAAGGGAGGGAAAGTGCAAAAGATGGGGAACGACAAAGTGACGGGGGAGATGACAAGAGGAATGTTTGGATAAAGAGTCTCTTTCCTCCGTATTCGCAGACATGGCATGGCTGTAAGAGAATAGCACAGGTTATCACACAGAAGGATCAATGCTCGGCTCTGTACACATAGCCATCCGGGTGGAAGCATATGTGTGTGTGCCTGAGGCATGTGAGCATGCATACCAATAACACTGCTCACAAAGAGCACACAAACACACAAGCCAACAACCCAGCAGTGTAAACATGCTTGCTTTCCAGCACAAAAAAAGGTCACAAGTTACTGCAGTTCCAAAGCCCAGTCATAACAGCTCTGCTCTGAAATCTAGTGAACTGTCTTGATGGCAAATGTCTACATAGGGAGACACCTTATGAGTTCAAATAAATCAAAACTAAAGAAGAACTTCTTATTTATCTTAATATGATGCTCTACAAATAAAGTCAGAGACAATATAAGGAGGTGGAGATGGACCACTTGTATGTATATGTTCTTTGTTTACTCCAATTTCCCTGTCTGAAATTACAGATATTTAGTGCAATTTGAATTGCTGATGATATTGAAATCAGGGGCAAACAGTTGTAGAGATTTTGGCAAATAGCTTGTGGTAGCATTAACAAGTTGGACGCTGAGAAAACTGACTCAAGATATCTCATACTTCTCTGTTACACTATACTAGACAAAAACAGTAGCCTATGTGAAAAGAGTAGTTTGTACATTACATTTAATTTATGTATTTAGCAGACACTTTTATCAAAAGCCACTTACATTTCATTCAAGTTTTATACATTTACATCTTATCAGTTCTTGTTTTCCTTGGGAATCAAACCCATGACCTTTGTCATGCACATTGCAGTGCCAAGCTGAAATCTTTGAGCAGATGAAATGCAGAATTGTCCGAACTCACTGTATTCATAAGCCAGTAGGTTTTACTTGAGCGACTCCAAAATGTGAATCAAACGGACACTTTACTATCCTATGAGGAGGAAAATCAATGCAATTGATGCGAATTTAGCATGTCCATATTTAATTCATACAACACATATTCATACTATACAAAACATACTTTTTAACAGCAAGTAAAGCAAGTACTTAATCTAAATAATTAACTCAGAGAAAGTGTGATTTCAGGTACATCCTTAGATTGCACCATTATGTAGAGTATGCAGAATACTTGGTTCATAATTGATTATGTTACAGTTTGCATGGTAAGCATGTCAGATTTAATAATGCACAAAACTACATAATACTCTTACAAGCATAGAACATTTAGAATATAGATTGAAATTACATCTCAAATATGGCAAATGTAATATCTTTGGAGGCAGAATTAGGTTAAAGCAGACCACATCAGGATCCTACCTTAAAATGCTGTTTAGGAAGGCTACTCACTAGGTTTTGGAAGTGAGCTATTATTTACAAAGCAAAAACATTATTATTCTTAAAATCCACATCCGTGAAAAAGTCTAGTTGGTACAGATTTGGTGCAGATCTGTTAACAAGCCAAACTTGTTGGTCAACCATTTTGGGGTTGTGTTAAAAAGTGTGCTGTTGTTCTTTTCAAGAGGGTATGTTGTGCCCTACACCCCTCTATGGTAGCCGTCTCTCAGGTCTGTCCACTCACAGACACACTCGTTCCTCTAACCCAAGTAGGCACTGATTGATAATTTTTGCATGCGCTGCCATTGATCGTCTGCGGAGACGGCTGGCGTGTTACCCGAAGTGTTCTCCTCCATAAACATCGTCTAATCATGCGCAGCTACGGCCAAAAGAAAGTAATTACAGCCCAAGAACAAAGGGATCGATAAGGAATACAAGCACAGACGCAGAAGATTATTGGGAAATGGATTGGCTCAGATCTTAGCTAAAGGAAACTTAATGAAGAGCAATCATACATTAAAACAGCTGAGCGTCCGCATTATCCATTGTTTCATCCAGGAAGATGCTAGAGGAAGTACAAAAATAGGAAGGGTTAGAAGACATGTGTCTTTGCATTGTTCTTCCCATTGTCTTTTTGCCTGTGTTTTTCTAGTCTCTTTGTCTGTCTCGTTCTTACGCTTGTTTACCGATAATTCAGAGCTTATGCCTAATGCCTGTATTAAACTCGCTTTTGCCTGTCTGTTATAAAAGACTTCATTGTGAAATGTATTCATAATGATTACAAGCCTTCCGGACAACAACACTGACAATAGTCAAAACTGAATAGGCTTAAAAATTAATAATTCATGTTACATTAACCCTAGTTGGATGGGAAAATGGAGATGACAGACATACCTCTTTGACATACGACTTCACTTAAGAGTGGAAACAGAGCATTATTGATTTCATGACCTTCTGACAGCTCTACAAATGACCATAACATGATGGCCTGAGGGCATGACCTAATTCCTGTTCCAGCTGTGGCTTTCAGGAATTGTCTTCATTGAAGTTTAGATGAGATTGCAATTAAAAACCACACAAAAAAATAGTATTATTTTTTACATTCCATTGTGCAACAATCATAACTTATTGTTTAAACTTCACTGACAGTCTTGAGGAGCGTCACATGACTCTTTAAGGACTATGAATGATTCATTTCTTAATCTGAGTAAATGATCAGCTTTGGGGCATGTATGTCGAGCGGGGACTCAGACTCGATCAAATCTGAATTGGGGACTTGTCTGTCAGTCATCAGAGAGCCTTAAGGGGCCTTGGGACCCAGCCTTGGGAACAGACTCTGGGGAGGCCTTGGGGAACAGACCAGAGCACAGAAACCCTACTGTGACCATCAACAGCAAGAAAGTAGGAGTGCCAGGAAAACTATTACACTATCAACATTTTGTACCCTGATTGCCTGGAAGGACACACCTAAGCCCTAACAGATGGAGAGAACGGAAGCCAGGGTGTTTGAAAATGCAGAATGAAGAAAGATGTTCTCCGGGTCAGCAGAGAGATTGACTGTGGTTGAACGGCCCGGATTTAATAGCGAGAGCATTTCTTACTGAAGCAGCGGTGACACTTGTGCTTCCAGTGGACTAGGATTGTGTTTGAGAGGAGGCAGAGAGAGAGCGAGAGTGATGTATGACAGCAAATGGAGTGTGACCACAGAGGACGAAGACAACATTGAGAGAGAGAGAGAGAGAGAGAGAGAGAGAGAGAGAGAGAGAGAGAGAGAGAGAGAGAGAGAGAGAGTTTGGCGGTAGAGCAGGTTTCTCAAAACCCCTCCAGACTCTATCAGGACTCAATTACTGCACCTGCTGGGTTCTCAAAACCACAAGCCACAGAGATGGCCACACCACAACAGAGGCAGATGTCATCCACCAATGTACACTTGGACTTTTGAAAGATGCTTGTTGCATCAGGAAGGTGTACTTATGGCATCTACCAACAGGAACTAATTGGATTATGCTAAACGGCAGCTTTATTTTTATTTTATTTTTTTTAATAGCCAAAATATGTATAAGTCAATATATAAAACTTAATATCATATATATATATTTTTTTTTGTTTTTGTTTTTTTTTGTATGTGTGTGTGTGTGTGTGTGTGTGTGTTTGTAATATTAAATATTACATATTGTTATTTAAAATAAATACTATATAATATTTATTATAAATATTTAGCAATAGTTTTTTACCAAGTACTAGCAAGGGGGGGGGGGCAATAAACATAAAATTGATCAAGATAAATTTCTGAAAGGGACAAATAATACAGCTAAAATTGTACTTGTAAGGATATGTATACACAGTGGAAAGCCTTACTACTATTAGTGTAGGATGGGTGACCATGCCAAATTAGACAACTTCAAGCTGTTGTGGTCACAGACAAAGCTTGTGTCCTTTGTAGACATTATTATCCGTCACAGTGTTGCCAAGTCTGCGGCTTTCCTGTGGAATTGGGCTACTTTATCACTGTTGCTGCAGGTTCTTTTTCATGTCCGCAGGTTGAAGCGACCCGATAACGTAATTTTTATCCCCTGGAATGCAAATTTTACCACAATGTGGTTAGTCTGGGCTAGTTTTGGGCTAGTTCTGAGTAGCAATTGAGCATTGTTTTTTTTTTTTTTTTTTTTTTTTTTGTGAAAACCTGGAAACCCTGTCCCCTAAGCAGGTAACGTTATTATGCTAACACAGCAGACTCATTGAAAAAGAAAGACATTGGTAAATCTGTATTAAAGAGAAAATAATCACTTCATCTGATGTTTAAGTGAATAAAATGCCCTTGACAGCCTTACTTACTGGAGTTCCACAACTATTGACTTTGTTCTATCCCACCAGACTTGTGTTTTTGTGTAATGTCAGGTGATAAAATGCTATTTTGCCCTGTTTGTGTTGTTTTAGTACTTACACAATTATTTAAGGTATAAAATATTGTTATTTTGCAATGCAAAGCAAGGTTTTTAATCATATATTTAAGAGGGAAACCTTCAGATGGTATTTCCACCGATGAGTAGCCTACATGGGTATTTTTTTTATTAAGCATATAAGTACTGTAAGTAATATTTGTAGTATTATTGGCATGCATAAATGTATTTTTAAATACCTTTTAGTATATTTAATTTCTGTTAGGTTTTATATATATATATATATATATATATATATGTTATAATCACTTATAACACAATTATATACAGAAAATAGGCTTAGCTTACATACTTTTTTGTCATTTTGTGTGTCCTTTTTTAAAGTTGTTTATAGTGTAAAAAACAAAAACAAAACATTTATGTCAGCTAAGTCCTTTACTTGCCACATCTTTGTGGGTTAAAGGTTAGTCTGAATATGATTAGTTTGGCAATTAGTTATCTAAAAATTCAACCGGCCAAGCAGTTAGCATAACAATGAGGTTTGCATGGCCAAGGCAGTGAAATTAGTTTGGCGTAGGGTTTGCACAGGACAAGAGAACGGCGATTCGCACAGATGATAGGGGATATTTGTCAGATATCTTTTGAAATACATACAGAATTAAACTGCAAAAGACTGGGTTCAAAGCTAGCATTACCATATTCACTGCCGATTAAAATTATCTCCGTCTCTAATACATTTTTGTATCCGTGCACAAAGCCACTGTGATGTCATTAAATGTCACCGGTGGGTAAAGAGTTTCCCCTGAAATAGATCGGCCGTCAGAATAAAATTACTTACTGATGTCAAGAGTTATATTTTCACAGAGCACCATCCCCTCTTACTGTCATAAATGGAGGGACGGGAGAATTAAACATCATTAAATATCACCCTTCTCATTACACCATGCAGTTACACTTGGATCTGCGTTTCAAAGTCCTCACCAGTTGCCTAGCAGTCAAATTATGCCTCAGACAACCGTGTCGATCAAATAAAGAGATGGAGGGTAGAAGGAGAGGAGACCTCTGGGTAAATGAAAATGGCTTATGACTCACCTCTATCTTTCTGTCTCTGTATCTGTCTCTTTCTATCGCTCTCTAAAGGAACTGCTTTTTTAATAAGAGGAAGAGTCATTCGATCTAACCATTCATTTTATCAGTGTTTAAAGTTGACATCTTTAATAAATGTGTGTGACGGGATCCAAAAGGGAAGGTGGAATCAATTTAAAACATGGTTACTACTTACCCTCATTTGCCAGGCACGCTCTCCTTCCCTTTGTCAGGATGTGAATCCGGCGACACAGAGTGATTGATCGTGGGCACGGTTAACAGAGATCCACATTAAACTGCTGATCACAGAGTGAGGATATTTGCAATACTACCATGGTTTATTCTCATATTTCATATTCATCTGGAGACGGGGAGTTTGTTCGAGTTATTGAGCGTAATGAGCCATGGGGGCGACCGAGTTTACACAAGACAAGCAGCTGACTGCTGCACCATTCAATATTCACTATACTGCTCCCGATCTGAGTGTATGTGTGTGTATGACTTGCAGTGGTTCAATAAAAAAGAGCAAAGAGCATAATTACTTAAGATGTCAACTGAGGCCATCCAGCCACTTAGAGAGGAGGGTTACGCAATTCGCTCTTTCCCACTTTACAACAGCCACAGTCAATAAATGCCTCAAGCCCCATAAACGGAAAAAGAAATGGGAATTCTTGCAGGAAAGAAAGCAAATTAACAGACGGGATGAGGGAAGTTATACAGCATCCGTAAAAAGTAAGACCGTTTTAAAGTCATTGCATTTATGTCTGAGTTGCCGCATAATAGCTAAATGTGAATTCTTTCTCATTAGTGCTCCCATGCTTCCCTCAGGACTGTGTTGAGTGCTAACGCTTTCTATGGGACAGAGACAAATGAGTAATGTGTTTTAAAAGACAGTAGGCAGAGGATATTGCCCAAGGCTTCATAGTAAATAGCAGTGAGACAATCTGTTTGGCAAGGGGGTGAACTAAATAGTTGACTCAGGTGAGTCAGGACACACGTATTGCGTTACTGGTGACAACAAGCAGGTGAAACCAGTATGTGACTCAAGGGAACGTCATTGGAAAACATTAGGGTCAGCTGACGTATGGAAGTGTTAATGCGGGGGTGTAAGGGGGTGTGTAAAGTGGAGTTGCATTGCAGGGGTTGACAGGAAATGTCCTGGCAAGGACATCTTTCACTCAATGTGTGTGTTGATGGGTGTTTCTATCTATCTATCTATCTATCTATCTATCTATCTATCTATCTATCTATCTATCTATCTATCTATCTATCTATCTATCTATCTATCTATCTATCTATCTATCTATCTATCTATCTATATCCATCCATCCATCTATAACCACTAATAATTATAGAAATGTAGCACATTAGGACTATAAATAATATAAAAGTATGTGTCATTATAGGTTATAAAATGTATGTAATGTAAAATATATAAAAGCCAAGTATAATAAAATAATCAAACATAATCAAACTATAATAACATAGTATATATAAAAGCCAATATACATTATTACTTTAAGAAACTATTCAAAACACATTTTAATATTAGCATTTTTAATAGTATATTATTGTTTCTATTAATTTTACTGTGCATGATGTAATATATATTTTTGGCCATGCGAGTATAAGGGCAAAATAATACAAAATGTGTTATTATTATTATTATTAATTATCTATTCAGTGCTCAATAACAAAAACAACAACAACAACAATGCATTAAATAAATACAATTGTATAAGTGACTTGTATTACTCCTGTTTTCCACCTCTCTTCTGCAGTGTGTCCTTTCATCGTACAGAAGTTTGCCATGTCCCCATAGCCACTCATGGGCTGTCAGACTGTAATCTGGAGTGATTGAATGTGATTGGATGTGGCTGACTTTAACCAACACACATAAACTGACACACCCTCACACACACACACACATTTCCTGAAGCTACCGTTGATGTATTCCATGCCACACTTTCCAAAAACAGACAGCCAATCTGCCTCAGGGCGATCACACGTTAACCAACCAATTTACAGTGGCACCTCGTACACCGCGGCAAATGCAAACTCATTAGGATTCAACTACACACAACACAAACGCACACGCAAATAGAATCTCATTAAAAACAAGGAAATCATTTTGAAAAAGTTCCACTCAAGTCACTCATGCATCTTGCATGGCCATTAACGCTCTGTTAGCTAAGTACAACAAGTTGTGTATTTTCCTTATTAAGACGCATTATCATCAAATGTGAATGTAAGAGCACAGTTAGCCACACACTGGGGTCTTTCACACCCCGCTCCCTCTCGTTCTCTCTCCAGACGTGACATAAAAGTGTGAAAGAAGGCTGAGTGAAAGGAAAGAGTGTGGACAGGAATGAATTTCATGGTTATAACTCAGGAGAGAGCCAGTATTGTGCAGCTTTGCAGTGGAACGTAGTGTGTCTCTGATGCCATGACTCCGGTGTGAATAAAGCCAGTCCTGCTTTTTTTCATGTGTATGAGGGACTATCTTGCGTTTTTGATCTAAAACACTGAAAATATATTTCAATGGCAGGTGGACGGCATGGGACACAGAGCTTGACAGATCTGGCTCAAGCCGAATTTGAGGAGGATTTGTGTTTTGGGGCCTGTTCCTGGGGCGATTTTGGTTTGTGGCATTTAATGAAAGGACACAGGGCGAATTCACTGAGCTGTTTTGTTTTTACAGGGTTTTTTTCACATCTCCATCTTATTCAGAACCAATCAATTTAACTGGCTGATAAATGTACTGATGTAGAGATGGAATGAATGAATGAATGAATCAATCAATCAATCAATGAAATACAAAAATAATGATTTAATCTATTTCTTATTTTCATTTAGTTTATTTAATTTATTATTTTTGATTTAGTTTGACTTGATATGCTAAAATAACTAAAACTAAACCTGGAATAAAAATATAAGATAAACTGTATAGAAATATGCATGTGTGTGTTATTTAACAAAATGTTATATTAATTATTAATGCTTGCAAATAGTCAGATATGTATCAAAGATGTGTTATGAATGCATGGGAATATCTGTGCAGTTACCTAAATAATATTACTAACACAGCTTCAAAAACTGCAAATGAACAACACTTTTAGCAGCATGCTTAGTAAACTCCCCCCACAGTGATGGAAATGTAATGGCTGATTCCACCTCAGTGCAACATGTTTCTGTGAGCCTGATTCATGGGGGTCATATGATGGCCTCCATATTGATGGGTGTTAGTCTAATTGGACGGGGTGGGGGGGGGTGTTTTTGCTGGGGCTTGATTCACAGTCTGTCAAAGTGATGGAACCAGGATGTTGTTTCTACATGCAATCAAGGATTACAAAGACTACACTGTGGATGAATGTGTATCTGTGAGTGTGTGTATACGTGGGTTAAGGGTGCACACATCACCAACAAAGAGTTTTTGCTAAATTACATTTCCAATTCGAAGATGATTTCACCCAATATAACAGTTATTTCCCCCCTCGTCAGGTGCATAAACAAACCAAACTGAATGGTAATAGGTTTTGCACATTTATTTTGCCGGCAAATGGACGTTATTTAAATTTCTCGCCTTTTGGTGCATTTAATGCGCGATCACTGCCTCATGCTAAATGGCTGTTATCTGCGGACACAAGTCAGCAGGTGTTCACTGAAGCCGTTAACCATGTCTAAATGAACAGAGCTGGGTGGAAGGATCCATTCTCTTGATGGGCTGTTGCACAGTAAACACTGACCCGGGCCTGACCTGATCAGACAAGTGCTTTTACTCATCAGCTCTGCAAATAGGTACGAGTGCCATTAAGGCATTAATTTGGACCTCCCACCAATCTAACTAAGGACAACGTGCACAACACACACACACACACACAAGTAATGATACACAAATCAGCAGGATGGTAATCAGATGGGTCATAATGCATTTCCACCATCATAGCAACAAAGAAAACACAGTGAAGACAAGCCAGATGCTAATGAAACAAAGAAAACTGTATATAGTGTATATGTGACCCTGGACCACAAAACCAGTCACAAGTAGTATGGGTATATTCGTAGCAATAGCCAACAATACATATTATGGGACACAATTATAGATTTTTCTTGCTTAAGATATTAAGCAAAGATCATGTTCCATGCAGCTATTTTGTAAATTTCCTACTGTAAATATATCAAAAATTAATTTCTGATTAGTAATATGCATTGCTAAGAACATAATTTGGATAACTTTAAATGTGAATATTTTTGCAATATTTAGTTTTTATTATAATATATATTAGAATAAATAAATATTATAATTATATTCGAATGATTTCTGAAGGATCATGGGACACTGAAGATTGGATTAATGGCAGGAAAAAATATTTTTTGTTATTACAGGAATAAATTATATTTAAAAAAAATATATATAAAGATGGAAAACAGTTCTTTTAAATTCTAATAATTTCCATAATAATACGGTTTTATTGTATCTGTTTCTTCATATTTTAATATCAATTCAGTCTTTACAAACTGCATATTACAATCCCATGTGTGTGTGTCTGTGTGTGTGTGGAATATTGTATCACATCAATAACAATTTTGATGTGTCAATTTACAATGTTTATCCTGTTCCTATTTGCAAGCTGTGACTGTTAAGTGTTCAATATTCTTTCTCCCTCCATTTTTTTTCGAAGCAAACACTGTTTATAATACACAAAAAAAGTAACAGTGGGGAAGTATATGAAATAGGATGTAGTCTTCTCAAATCTATAATAGATGGGAAGATAGAGTACTAATTGTGTTTCTAAAGAGAACAAGTGCAGACACACATCTTTATACAAGTTAATGACTTCTTTTCCTAAGTAGGCAAACACTTACGAGACAATATCAGTTCTGCTAACAGTAGCTCATCCAAACACACACGTGCACAGCACCCAAACAAATACCCTGCCTTCTGTAAATTGGTTTCATGTATAAATGCCTTTGTCCTAACGTCCAACCTTCAGTTTAGTTTGTTTTTCCTTTCATTTACCTCTCTCTCTGTCTCATAGATAAAGCATAGCAGTAGTTGAGGAGTTCCCCTCCCCACATCTCTCCAGTATGCTGCTATTGTCACCATGCATCCTGCTGCTGTAGAGTGTGTGTATGTGTATGTGTGTGTGTGTGTGTGTGTGTGTGTGTGTGTGTGTGCGTTTTAGTGTGATCGACAGAGGTTTACGGCTAAATGAGGGGTGTGAAAAAGACAAAGACGAAGAGGAGAGTGGGAGGCTGACAGAGCAGCACAACCAAAGCACTTAACAACTTCACACACACCCTCTCTCTCTCTTTCATTGTCTCTCTCCCTCTCTCTCTCTCTCTCTCTCTCTCTAGCTCTCTCTCCTCCTGTCTTTAAGTGGTGACAGACTGGCAGCTCTTCTCCGTGAAGTTAAATGTCAGATGCAGTACTCGGCTTCTCCCTGTGTCTTCAGTCCTCTCTTTTCACTATGTCTTGACAGGTGCCACTGGCGCGTTTTTATGTTCCACCAAAAATGAGCCCAAACTCAGCCGCTCGCCGACTCACTTACAGCTTCCTTTCTGACCTCTGTCCACTCCGTCTTCACTTTATCGCATCATTTGCTCCATCCCAGTTTCACTCACTGGATTTTCCTCCTTGTGTAGGATATTTCTGGCTAAAGCACTTTTTTGTCAGGCCTGCAGGGCAATCACACAATTGTTACTAAGTTTTAAACTTCCTGACACAGCAGATATCCAGCGCCCACTATGCCCACACGTCAGCAAGATCAGTTAAAGAAAAAAAACAAAAAACTAATAATGTTCCTTGAGAGTTTGGAGAAAGCGTATCACAAGTCAACAATCCATAAAAAGTTGATTATGAATTTCACTTTAGTCCCAAATGCACATCTTGCAAAATTCCACACCATCATCTGCATCAGAACCCAGTTTTTTGTTCAACCAGGAATTGTTTTTGTACTAGGACACATTTGTCAACACACATTTCCATCTGCCCACTGTGTGCATGTAAATATGAATTATCCTCAGTGTATACATCACTGTTAGATATATAAAGAAAAAAAAAAAAAACGATTGATTAAAAATAACTTCCTTTTTATGTGATGCACTTCGACATTAAACAAACCTACTCTGTATTATGAAGGAAACTAAATGTCCATCTCGACATGTGGACATAAGAAAGGTAGGAGAATAAAGTGAGTCATCCTGTCATTCTGTTCTTATAAAGGGAGGAACTGAGAATCATACTGTTAAGAATACTAAACTCCTCTGACAGAGGCTGACAGGTCTCCAAGGTCTCAAGGTTGCATTTATTTAATCAAACAACAACAACAACAACAAAACCAAAAAATACAATTAAAAACAGTAGTACTGTGAAATATTACTACAGCTTATTTTAATATATTTTAAAATGTATTCTTGTCACAATTAATCAGAAATCATTTCAATATGAGGAATTTTTTATTTTATTTTATTTATTTTTTATTATCGATGTTGAATGCTGGTGTTTTATATATATATATATATATATATATATATATATATATATATATATATATATATATATATATATATATATATATATATATATGGTGTGAAAACCATTAGTTTGTGGTGAAAACCATTAGCTTCGTTTAAAATAACAGTCTTTACACATTGTTACATGTTTTTTTTTTTTTTTTTTCACTTAATCTATTTAATGCTTCCAAAAATATATGAATTTCTTTAAAAAATCTTGTGAAGTGAATGTGCATACAAAGGTGCAAATAATTTAATGAATTCTCCTCTGACTGTAGCACATACATAATTTACACACTTAAATGCAGAGAACAAGAACAAGTAAACTATGAATTGTGGAGTCTTAGTGAAAGCCCAGTGGTGTTACATCTACACCTGGGATTAGTCCACAGGACAGTGAGATGAGGTGCACGCTTGGCTGGATTGTGCCACCTGGTTCTATATACAATGCAAAAGTTTGGCAAAGACCATAAAAGCAAAACTAAGAGTTTAGAGCCAAAATATGCATTAGAGGAGAACTTATAAAATTGGATTTCCAAAATAACAGTGCTTGAAAGCCAGTAAAACAGTAGAAATAATGTTTTAGAATAAGATAAATTAATAACTGACAGTTCACCAAAAAATGAAAATCCTATTATCGCCCTCATGTAATTTAAAACCTATGATTGTTGTTCTTCTATGGAAAACTGGTCACCATGATAATTAAAAAATATTTTATTTGTGTGCAGAAAGAAGAAAAGCAAGTCATACAGGTTTAGAATAACATGAGGGTGAGTAAAAACAAAAAATAATCTGCTATTACTATTATTATTATTTTATATATATATATATATATATACACTGTAAAAAATTTCTTGTTGTTTTTACAAAAACTTTTTGGCAGCTGTGGTTGCCAGAATAATTTTGTAAAAATACAGAAAACTGTAAACACATTTACGTCAAAAACTGTTAATTTTACAATATAAAGCTGTAATTTACAAACAAGAAAATGTGAATATAAACCAGTAAATTCAACAACACACAAAATTAAATCTGTTTTGTACCTTGAAAATACTGACAACCACCATAATAATAAAGATGGTACTGTATAAGAGAAAGCCACATGAAGTATCAAAGCTCATCACAAGTAGCTTCACCACAAGCAGAAGTATATATTAACATATAGAAGGTGCACATTTATGGAAACACAAAACACCATCATGGTAACACACGTGATACTTAAATAATGCAAAAAACTTTCATTAAGCAACAGAAGATGTAACATAAAGCTCAAATGTACATAACTGATAACAAGAACTATTTAAAAACATGATTATTTAAACAAAATACTTTCAAACGTGGAGTGTCACGCAGGGAATTCTGGGAATATCAGTTTACAGTTTTAGACTGTAAATTATACATTGATTTGTTCTTTTTTTACTTCTAAAAGCTGTATAATTAACAGAATTTTACTGTAAATTTACATTAAATGCTTTGTTAGATCTTTTACAGTTTTTCCCTGTATATAGTACGGGAACTTACTGTTAACCTATTATCAGTTTTTTTCCGTAGCGTTTTTACAAAATTTTACAGTTAAAATTACACTTATTTTTTACAGTGTATATATATATATATATTTCCAAATTCAATCTTAAATTCCTTAAAAACTTATTAAAAATAGACTGAATTAACTACAAAACCAACTGTGACTGATCGTTTAATTACATTAAGTGTTCCAAATGAAATCAATTGCAAAAAAGAAGAACAAGAAAAGAAAGTATAGGAACATCAATACAAAGCTGCCTTTGGCGTGACAATGTTGACTTCAAAGTGCAGCGCTTTCAGGAGGAGAGTGCGGGATCAAGTGTCTCTACGGGGAACTTCAGCACAGTCCTCCTGCCTTAAAACCAAGTAGAACGGTCAAAGAGCAAACGCTGCTGTTATCACTTTTACACAAGTATGAAAAAAAAAAAAAAACATCTCCCCTCTGGGCTTATCTTCAGCTCTAAGCAGTGAATTAGGCACTGGTATGGGAGTGGTGCTTGGGTGGATGTTGGTATAAATCACCTCAAGGTTCGATTTGGCACTTTAAGGAGAAAGAAAATCAAAACCTCAACCTCTCTCCTCCTCCCTGCTCTCTTTTTAGCTTTCTTCTGCTGTTTCTCTGCACAAATCACCTCTACTCTGTCCGTGTCTCCCTCGGGTTATATGAGGCTGAAGATGCAGCTGGGGAATGGAGGGATTAGGAACACACTCCGCTGAATACGTCACAAATTGCATGGGATTCAGAACCCAGAGAGAGAGAGAGAGAGTGTGTGTGTGTCACAGTCAAAGCTGGGACTGACACACATCCATGCTCTCTGACGACCCTGGATTAGAGTCTGTTGATGTGTTTTGGGAGCATGCGTGTGTGTCTGTGCATGTGTGTGAGAGAGAGAGTGCATCCCTGGCACTGCTAATGCTACATTTGTGCTGAGATAGGCCTGTTCTGAATCTGCTCTCAAAGGCTTATTTGGGTTCCATTAATGATGGCCTCACCCTGTAATCTCTCTAAATTGGAAATCTGATGAGAAGTTGAAAAAAAAAAAAAAAATCACTTTCAGTTGGGAGAGTGCATATGCTGCTGTTCCTTCCCTTAGGAGAGCGAGGAGGGGATGTAGGGCGCGAGAGGAAGAGAGAGTCATAATCGTGTCTCCGATTTAGCCTGCTTTGCATTTAGTGGAGTCAGGACCAGGATGCTCACTGCTCTTCTGTCGTCATTTGAGACGAAAAAGATGCCGCTCAGGAAAGTACACACAGTTTTACAGCTTTTCCTGAATCCTTTTACAGCTTCCAGACCGCATCGCAGTATAGGAATATCTTTGCAAATCTTTCATTTTACCATAATGACGTATACGGCGGGATTAGCAACCCTTTTTGGTCTGCTTAACCTCTATGACCTAAATTATTCACTGAAGTTCCCAATAAGATTTTATATAATGTTTGGACATTCAATCAATTTACAACACAACTCTGACTGGTCAATTTGACTCTGACTGGTCAATCATGGCATTCAGTGGTCATATCGTTTTATGTAATAACTGCTGAAACTCTATATTTTGTATAATGTAATATATGTTTAGTACTGCTTTCTACTTCAAATTAAATTTCAAATTACATTACATACAGGATGTGATTACATAATGTCTGTGGAAACCCTGCAACAAGCCAGTCTGGAAATAAACATGGTTAACTAAAACTAACTATTAACTACACTGTTCTGCTTCCCAGCCCATCTCTTTATATTTGTCAGATATTATGTAACAGCTATCATGTACTGTCAAAGACAATAAAAGACATACAAGCTGAAATGCTAAAACACTGGAGATGTGTGTTGTCTTTTAGCTGACAAACATGTGCTATAAGAAACAAGCATCATGGGAAGCCCAGCCACCAGCCCCATGGAGACCAACGCTTGACTTCCCAAAGTCTTTTTCCCGTTCATAGGCCACGGCAAATTTATGGGATTTACAAACGTAGTGGAGAGGAGGGCAACGAGAGGCAGAGAAGAGTGAGATGGAATGACAGAGCAGGAGAGGAGGAGGGGAAGAGGGCAGCGAGAAATGAGGATCAGAGGAGGTCAAGCAGAGGATTGGAAATGGAGGCACAAAGGAGACAGAGAAGAGTGAGAGTGACAGGGAAGAGAAAAAAATGAAGAGAAGAGATTAAAAGAGCAGAAAAAACTGAGAAAAAAGTGAGAAAATACAAAAGCAGAGAAAAAATTAAGGCATAAAATAAACAACACAAGATGAGAAGAAATGAGACACGTCCAGAAGACAAGAAACAACAAGATAACGGACAAGATGAGCGAAAATAACATTTTGAGAGAAATCATAATCAAAAGGGAACAAATGAAGAGACTAAACCAGCGAATAAACAGAGATGATAAAACCTAAAAATGACATGAGTAGAGAAAATACCGAGATGAACTGAGAAGAAAAGAGAATAGATAAGGCAAGTGGAGAAGAGATGGAAAGAATGTAGATGAAGAAAGCTGTAGAGAACAAAATAAATGTTACTTACAAGAACGTAAGAAATGAAAAAGCAGAGAAGAGAAGAGAAGAGAAGAGAAGAGAAGAGAAGAGAAGAGAAGAGAAGAGAAGAGAAGAGAAGAGAAGAGAAGAGAAGAGAAGAGAAGAGAAGAGAAGAGAGCTCGAATGCCCTTATCACTGTGAAATGGAATTTGCCCAATTACATGGAAATCATCACTTAGGGGCAAACAGAGACTCTCCCGCACAGGCCAACAAAGGATATCCAGCACATTTACATACGGTCTCTCTCTCTCTCACGCACACACATACTGAGACAGAGTGAAGAACAGAGGGCCCAGAGTTAATAGGCATAAAAAGCAGTGTGCTTCACCGAGAGTGCAGATAAATGTCACACACAGCGGCATTTCACTGAGCCTTCGGAGCGCTCTAAAGGTGCCTCTCACTAGATAAACCAAAAGAGACCTTGCCGTGTGTGTGTCACTGCGCACTCTTTCCCTAACACACATCTTATCTACTTCAAAATCTACATCTCTTTCACCCCGAGACCCTGTGCTTTTTTCCCCACAGCACGAGACTTTGGTAGAAGTCAATGGCTGTTTGTGAGAAACGGGAGAGAAAGAAGGAAGGAAAACAAAAGCTGGCCATGAATAACTCTGACTCCAGCAGTTTCGTGGGGTTTGAAAGAGACGCTCGAATAATGGACTGCCTTTCCCCGACAGAGGCGACAAGCCTCAGACAAACTTATTTATAAACGCGAGAACAATGGACAGGCGAAGAAAAGAAACGCACTTCTAGCAGAGGAAGTATTCATGGGGCGACGTCGTACAGACAGATGTGGGTATTGACATCCCAGGCTTATTTCGCAGCGGCGATGAGACAAATAATAAACACAAGGACACTACCTGTCACTGTGATGTGGCTGTTTTCTTGGGGGGTAAATATGAATACGACACAAAAACTTATATTTATGGCTAGGGGACTGAATTTCAAATCGGACTCGTACATTATGCTATGACAACCTCTTAGGAAGTGTGGAAGTCTTCAAAAAAATCCCCTTTCCTGCTCGATACATCAAACTTATGCCCCTTACGCTCCAACATTAGCTTCTGGAAGGCGGAATAGGTCGATCTGTCACTCATACAAATAGGCCGACCCTCTTTCAAGAAAAGATGTTCTCGTTCTTTCTCCCTGTCATCCTCCTTTCCTCGCTCGTTTGCTCATTTATATGCAGCTGATAAAAGCATGCTGGTTATTTCACATATTGACTTCTGGCGTGTGACAAACAGGGGCTACATTTAATTAGCCTTTAGTCATTGAAGACATGCTGATCAAGGGTGATACAGGAAGAGAGAGAAATGCAAATGCTTGGAAAACCTTACATTTATTCTGACCTCGTGCAGTGCAGTGGATCTTTCCTTCTCCTTATGTCTAAAGGGGCGTTTGTACATGCATCGATCCAGAAGTCAAGTTTAACGACTGACAGTGGGAGAGAAGACATCGACGCACACATGATCAATCTCCTGTGAGATACTGTGGAGTGTAGAAAGGATGTTAACGTTATTGTGAGTGATTTTACTCTTTCATATGATTTGTCCGTTATGGCTGCATACCAGGGTTGCCAGATTTTCACATCAAAAACCTGCCTAATTGCTACTCAAAAATAAAAATTGTGTTCTTGGGGGTGAAACACACGTTTTTAAATGTCATGTTATTGGGATTGCTTCAACCTATGGACATGGAAAACAACCCAAGTATAAAAGTATTCCAATTCCATGGGAAAACCGCAGATTTGGCAACACTAATACCCACTACTATTCAAAAGACTGGAGTAATGGCTGTTGAAAATCAGCTTTGCCATCACAGATCTAAATTACATTTTAAGTTATAATAGTTTCAAACTATAACTCAATATTACTATTTTCACTTACTGACATTAGAGTTTTGAACAGTGCTAGATAACAGTGCTATAATATAATAATACAATTTAATAAAAGTTATTTAATATATCAAATATATAACTATTATTTTATATCATATTATTTCTAAAATCAGAATAATTATCTGAATATCTAGTTACCGTTTGCTTTACATGATTTTATATATATTCAAGGATGGATGTATATTATATACTGTATACACAATTAACAAAAATATGCATCTTTCATATGCGAGTAAAATGAATAGTATAACTGAAATATACCCAAATGAACTGGATTTGAATTAAAGTCAAGTTTGTGAATCCGCATTCAGTTTGAAATGTTTCAACTGGCAACCAATAACTTCACTAAATGCCTACCAGCGACAACCAATACTGCAACTTAGTAACCTGCAGTTATAAAATCAGTGGATGTGTGAACGGGGCATAAACCACATTGCAACCAGGCCAGAACTCATTTCTTCATTTATTTCCTAGGTCAGGCAATCAGACTGGCACACTTCTGGTTCCCAAACCTCTGCCCTTTTTTTTTAGGATATTAGATTTCCAGTTTTGAAGTCTGCACGACTCACTCTTTGAAGTGGTTGGGGTATTTAAATTGTCTGTTGGTTCAATTTTCTTTGGGCTATGATTATTTCCTTTAGTGCTTTGGTATTTTTCTCCCTCATCTCTCTCTCTCTTCTGTTCTTGTCCTTTTTTTCTGCTTTCTTGTTTTTGATGAGTGTTTACGAGTATCTCAGGGGAAACAGAGGCTGCCTGCTGGGGAGCGAGGACGAAGATGGAAAGAACGGCAAGCTTAGCCGCGACGCATTCATCTGTCACACCAATCCCACGGCTGTGTGGACACACTCCTTTATGAAACGCGGACGAAAAGAGCGAGGGACGTGGGAGAAAGATGGACGAGGAGAGGAATGCGGCGCTCTCTTAATTAAAGCATCCTGCCGAAGTGTCTTCTGAAGCAGGGATAATAGCCATAAGCTCTCTGTCCTGTCTAATCTCCTGAGTTACTACATTAAAGACAGCCTTAATTAAGCCCCTTAGGACCCCCGTCGTAGAGCTTATAGGAAACAGTCGCTGTCCTTTCGGCTTCCAAAAAACACACGACGAGGCCTAGCATGCAGCCTCCACCAACACGCACATTAGCACATGCTATCGTATATCTGTATCCCCCAACCACACAACGCCCCCTCGAACTCCCGTCCGGAGTGATCAAGCCTAACAAGGGTGGAAGCTACACTAGGATGCATCTCTCTCCCTCTGTTTTAATGCAACGATTAGACTGGCTAAATATCAAAAAGAGGATCTTGCATGCCTTAATCTCCTGCTAAGCTCCATTTGTGAGATGGGTGTGTACCGGTGGCTAAGACGATCAGGCAGTAAATAAGGGCTTTAGTACCTGGTTTGGCCTGATATCCGATTGTAAGCTGGCAAACAGCAGCTGTCACCCAGTCCGGCACATCTAGCTTGACTTCAGACCTAAATGTGACTCCACACTGCTCGGTTTACACATAACAGATACTACACTCCATGTATGTTTGGGCAAGATCTACATATGTGCACAGTTTGGGTTATTTTTTTTTCATTCCTGAACTGATTTCAGGAGAATTTTGTGCATTATATAGACTAGGGTGCAATTTGTATGCCCTGTTGACAGCTAAGCTAAGGCTCTAGTCCTCCTTTAAGACACTTTCTTCTGTTTGTCTCTGTCGTGCTAAGACCCTTTGGCAGATATCTGGCAGAAAGGAATAGACAGACCAGCGATTAAGACCAAGGCACACATTTAGCCTTCAACCTTGGCTTTTGAAAGATTAAAGCCAAGGGATCTAGAAGAAACGGAGAAAGATATGCCTCAGTGCCCTGCTTTCTGCATGGCTCTGATTAAAGGATGGCCAGGTCAGTGAGGCTTCGAATCGCCCACAAAGGAGGCAAGGGTCAGCACAAACAGGCTGTTGTCACCAGTAGGTCTTCTCTCAGGGTGAAAAAGATGTCCTTGTCACAGTTTTACATTGTAGGGTTCACAAAAAAGGATAAGTGAACCAGTGGAGCCAGGAAGCAGCTGCAAATTAAGAGCATTTACATTACAGATGGAACTCACGTTTTAAGCACATTACCAATGAATAATTAAATGATAATAATAATAATAAAACATGAATTGCAAATCAGTCAATCAAAGAGTCCATGGGGTTCTTAAATTGGTTATAGGTGCTCTTAAACTAAATACAAATAGGTGGGGTGTTCAAATTAGGGTCATATAAAATAATATTAAACATAAATGAGTTAAATAATGGTCATGGTAGTAGTAATAAACAAATTGCCATCTGCTACTTGTGAATGAGCCTCACAATTAGTGGTGTTTTAACTTCCACACTTGTTTTGCTGTTTCTCTCAATAAATATGAAGCTACCCCACAGTTATAGCGTTCCATATTAAAGGGATACTCCACCCTTTAATTAAAATTTTGCTCATTAATCACTTACCCCCATGTTCCAAAGATATTTTGGATGAAAACCTGGAGGCTTGAGACTGTCCCATAGACTGCCAAATAATTAACAGTGTCAAGATCTATAAAAGGAATGAAAAGTCATGGTCAGAATACTCCATCTGCCATCAGACGTGCAATCTGGGTTATATGAAGCGACGGGAACACTTTGTCCTCCGTGCCACAAGGATGTGCTGTTTTTTTATTTATTTTTTTAAATCAAAGCAAAATACACAAAGAAACAGCACATCTTTGTGGCGCGGATGACACAGAAGAGCATACGCAGCACGGTGATTAGGAGTGACACAGAAGAGACTGCTGTCAAAGAAATTATTGAATATAGTCGTTATTTTTGTTTTCTTCGGTTACAAAAAGTGTTCCCGCCGCTTGATATAACCCAGATTTCACGTCTGATGGCAGATGGATTTTTATGAAGACGACTTTCATACCTTTTATGGACCTTGACACTGTTATTTACTTGGCAGTCTATGGGACAGTCTCAAGCCTCCAGATACGTTAAATTGTGTTCCGAAGACGAACTGAGCTTTTACGGGTTTAGAACGACATGGGGGTAAGTGATTAATGACAACATTTTCATTTTGGGCTGGAGTAACCCTTTAAAGTGGCCTTTAGTGTTGTCAAAATACCGGTACTTTGTTACTTAGTCGAAAAAAAAAAAATGAAAATGTCACGCTATCAAGTTTCTTTAAGTACCAGTGGTACCGAGTACCCGGTCAACCCGGTTCTTGAAACATAAAGCAGAAAATGCAGACAGAATCTCAAAATCCAGTCATGAAAATTAAACTTACATTTTAATATGGACAGTCACTGATTTGGTCAAAGTTAGAGAAACATGGATTTTCACTGGTATCCGTACAGAATACTGAAATTTTAAGTAGCCTTTAAGTAAGTTCTGTCTCTATGAAGTCACATATGGGTGGTTTATACCTGTATCAGGCAGAAAGTGGACGTCCCATGCTAAAGCCTCATTGAAAAGCATGCTGACCTTGAGACAAAGAGTGCAGATTACTCAAAGTCAGGATGGGAGAAACACTAGCGTAAGACAGCCTGAGACACCCTGCGTTTTTCACTAAAGCTCGCACTATCGCTCTTTCTTTATCCACAGTATAGATTACACCTCCCTACTAACGGCTGACTGACATATCACCACGCGTTTGCAAGCAGTACGCTGCCCTCAAGACAGAGGGAAGAAGAAGAAAATTGAGGGAGAGAAGAAAGAGAGAGAGAGAGAGAGAGAGAGAGAGAGTAAAAAGAATGGTAGAACAGAAGTGTCAAAATGATTCAGCTTTACAGGAAGACACATCATGCCCTGCTAAAAAAAAAGACTAATGTGCCTAATAATTTTTGATTATATGTGAGGAGACGCTGTGTAGAAACCTCACTAAATAATGTCTCATGTTCTCTCTCTACTTCTCTTCCTCTCTCTCTCTCTCTCTCCTTTTCTTTCTTTCTTTATTTTCTCTCCTGTAAGATTGTGTTATCTCAGGCAAACAGTTTGCAGCTGAGGGGGAGAAAGCTCAAGGTGAGACTAGCGGTGGCAATATTAAATAAAGTATGGAGTGTAGAGATAGATGGGATGTGTGTGTTTGGGGCGAGAACTGACCACAGCTCTGGGCCAATGGAAGCACAAAGCAATGTGTATCCCTGGAGACCAAACGGAACATAAAATCAAACAATAAATGACCAGTACTACCTATACAGTACTAAACAATTTTAATGTAGAAGTCAGTTTCACAAAGTTTGACCTGTATCGAATGATTAAATGAATGAATGAATGAATAAATAAATAGCTTTTGGCATGGTGTTCAAATAAGTTATAAGGCTGCATTTATCTGACCAAAAATACAGCAAAACTGAAATATTGTGAAATAGTATAACAATTTAAAATAAGCATTTTCTATTTTAATATTTACGTCTGATATGGGTTTCAGAAGTGGGTGTGGCAAAATGGCTCAATAGCACCATCTTTACACTTTCAATGATGTGCCCCTCAAGCTGTGTTTCACATACATGTACGAAAATCAGTAGAAATATGTAACTCATCTATAGCTACGGAAAAGTTCCCTGTTATGTAATCCGAATCCCAACAGGAAGTCAGTTATTTTTAATTTTCCCAACAAAGTTTGTGCAGTTTTTTTTTTTTTTTTTTTTCATAATCAGGCATCGTATTTTAACTCCTATTAGAGTTTTTTTTTTTTTTAGATAAATGACAAATTTGGTCAGTCTAATCTAAAGCCCTTTGTGGAGTTTAGTTGCGAAGAGAAGTTGTTGTAACTTAGCCATACAATGTCCAATCTGCCCCAAACTTCACGTTCAATAAGAGTCCTGGCCTGAACACATTGTAAGAGCTTTAAGTTTGCAGCTTTAATTTAAAATGTAATTTATTGCTGTGACTTACTTAATTACTTAAAAACAATAATTAATAATAGATAAATAAACATCTATTAATATAAATATTTGTGTTTGAAACAATAACCCTTATTTTGATTTTATCAAGACTTGAGTGTGAATATTTAAGTTAATCTGACACACACATACCCTCATACACACAGGGCTTGCAGCAGCAGGAGCTGAGAGGATCCGTTGTGGAGAAACAGATGGACAAAGTCTTCTTCCTCTTGCCGTTATGGTGGGGTGGTGTACGCTCAAGTGATCTGCAGAGTTCCGGGGCAGACATGACACACACATAGACAAATGTAGCTGTGCGCACACATGCACACACTCAAACACAAATTCAAATACACTTGGCTATTCATTATACAAGACGTGAAACTGAAAAAGGGGAATATTAATGAAAGGTAGCAGAGCGTTTATAGTGGTAAAACATCTACATTCATCTTGCGCCTTATTTACACATTCACAGCTTATTACCTCCTACTCGTCAGCCTTAAACCTCAAGATAACCTGTCAGTGCCGAGTGCTTCATAACCAATGTAGTCTTACTCAGAACAACCCAAGGCTATACCCACTCTTCTGTCCTGTCTCCAATCCTCTCCTGTGGCTGACCGCATCTGGTGAAAAGTGGTCTGTTTCAGAGAGTTTAACAGTTTCCGTGTTGTGGGGGGTGGGTGATATGGACAAACAGAGCTGGCCAACAGCCAGGAATGGTGAAATGGCGGGAAAGAGGGATAAAATGGAATCCACACAGAGCAAATTGAGAAGGTATGCTGCGAAAGCGACTTTTAGCAGTATGCCAGTTCTGAGTACTTGAGAAAAGACTGATAGACAGAGTAAGTGTGAGACAGTGGGTGACCTCTCTGAGTGTGGCATCCGGTCAAGCATAAGGAGGAGCGGATTGGCCATGACCTGCACGGACCTGCGCTGCTGCTGTCCCTCTATCTCTCACTCCACGCACATGCACAGCGACTCACAGTCGGGATAAGAGGGTATGACCTCTGTGTTTACTTCCCCCTGGGGTATTCAGTCACTCACTCACACTGATGTGGTCTCAAGTCACATCTAAAGAGGTGTGTATACCTCTAAAAGGTACATCAACATTTGTTTTTAATGCACAGAGGTGGCATAAATGTATTCACACAGGATTTTAAATAGTGTGAAAAAAAAAAAAAAAAAATGCACAGCTGACTGAAAACAAGACACAGAATAACTGTTAAGACAAGGTTAGAATGTAGATCAAGTATGCTGGTAGACCCTGGTGATGCACGATGCAAATGCCAGTGCAAAGGCAAAAGTTATTAGACATTAGACTACTTCAATCAAACTGCAGCTTTTTCCGAAAGAATTTAATATTTTCATTCAGTTAGGCTGTATTAAACTGATCAAAAGCGACAGTAAAGACATAACGTTACACAAGACTCTGTTTCAAATAAATCCTCTTCTTTTTAACTTTCTGTTCATCAAAGAATCCTGAACAAAATTAATCATGGTTTCCACAAAAAAAAAAAAAAAAAAAAAAAAAAAGTTTTAAACATTGATAAAATATGAATAATATTATGTTTCTTGAACAAATCCGCATATTTGAATGATTACAGAATGGTTATGTGACCATGAAGACTGGAGTAATAGCTGTTAAAAATTCAGCTTTGACATCACAGGAACGCATTACATTTATAATAAATTAAAATAGAAAACATTAATTTTAAATTGTAAAATTATTTTGCAATTTTACAGTTTTTACTGTATGTTTAATCAAATAAAGGCTGCCTTGGTTCTTTCAAAAACATTTAAACTGAAGTGTATATAATTCTAACCTCAAATGATAATAACAGTCTGACTATGTGCCAGTATAGACTAAAGGTTCACTTTCTCACTTTTGATCCGTGTTGCCATGAGACTGAAAAAGACCCCCACAGGGACTGGTAAAGATTGACCGATAGATTGAGAGATCGATAGATGAGTGAGAGATACTTCCTCTTGTGTTCATTGAAACCCCGACTTAATTTTCCATTGCTTTACTCATCTCACGTCTCTCTTACACCTTATGGGAAAAATTCATTAAAATGTGAAATTGTCATCATTTACGCAATCTCATATTATTCTAGATCAGTATGACCTTGTTAGATAAAGCACAAAAGGTGATTTTTTAATTTCATTTTTATAAAAATCCTGCCATTTCAGTACATGTCAGTGACAGCTGTGACTGTCGAGCTCCAAAATGACAAAACAAAAGGCACAATGAAGCATTATAAAAGTGATCCATAGCACTATGAACTATATTCCAAGTCTTATATATATATATATATATATATATATATATATATATATATATATATATATATTCATATGGGGGTGGATTCTTCCCTTTAAGATATTGAGATGAATATTCTCACTGAGCTCTTCCAGTTTTATAAATCATTCTTTCTTTATCATTTTCTTCTTATTTCTCTCACCTGCTTCTTTCATTCACTCACCAAATGCATTTTCCTTTGACAAAAAAAAAAAAAAAAAAAAATCAACCCTTCTCCCATCAGGGTCCCACCTCTCTCTGATTCCCTTCCCATTGCCTCGTTCATCTAACAAACCCCCCGTTGACAGCAATCACACACCAGTATGCAGCGATGCCTGCTTCTCACGGCAGCCGACTGCAAGACCAATTCTCACTCCGCCGATGAAGCCAGTAGTGCTGATGGCTGTTGAATACTCTACATCCCATCCATGAGACTTTTCTATCTTCAGTCTCTCTCTCTCTTTTTCTCCAATCTCTTCTCTTTTCTCTGCCAAGTTGGCACATGAGAGGTGGGCACCAGTGCGGAGCTAGGTTAAATACAGACATGACTAATGGCTTCTCTAAGGTACGCCAAAAAAATCACATGCCCTGATGCCCCAGCCGTTTGTCACTCAAAAGTTGATTTGAGATGAAGTGAGTTGAAGTGAGTGTCTACTGAGTGCGCCAAAGACAGACAGAGGAATTAAATCAGAGATGAGCTGCACAATTTCATCTTGGGGAAAACAAAATGATTTGACATATTTGGTGTGAAAATTAAATTTTAATAAATGAGGACTGAAGGTGGGCGGGCTAAATTGTCCAAAACAATTTTTTATCAAGCAATAGTGTATGCTTTTTCAAAACAAACAAACAAAAAGTAATAATAATAATTAATTAATTCATTCATTTAATAAAATATATATATATATATATATATATATATATATATACTTGTTGCTAGATGTGTTTTTTAATTGATTTTTTTATCTAATAATTAATTTGACTAAATAATATAGAAAAAAAAGCACTTATCGGAATGAAAACAAAGACAGGAGGACAAAAAGGATATAATACCTAATGGAAAATGTATGTAACCCACAAGTATCATGTGTCTAAGTAGCCATATTCTGTAAGCATTACAATGCTTCCTGCTGTACAGTTTGCCTCATTTCAACCACATGCTTGAGACACTAGTAGGATCTCTCTTTGACATCAATCACACAGCTTCCTGTGATAAAGACTTGAAAAAAAAAAAAAAAAAATCATTATGAGGAGCAGAAAAGGGCAGCGGATTCCTTGTGTATCAGTCTCGAATAAACACCCACACACAGACGGTGAGTGTTGGGGGTTGTAGCACAGGTCAGTGAGCGCACGCCTTGGCAGATCCGTGCCACCTGCTAACAGCTTGGCACAGGCACGAGAGAAGCCTGCAACATGTACCGGAGACCACTGCACTGGTCAGAGGTCAGCAAGGCCCCACCCTGTGCTCAGAGGACCAAGCAACAAAGCTATTCACTTTACACACATTTACATTCACCGCGACATAATGCATTAACCTGTCGGCAACATGTTTACGCCTTTCTATGCGGGTCCAGATTGTGAGAGTGTAGGTATGTAAGTGTGTGTGCTGTTATGCTAAAAAAAACATCTGTTCTGTGACTGCCATTTATTAGCGATACAAGCCAAATCACCTACGGCCATTTTAGCTCTGTCCGTATGGCTTCTTGGTTTGCTCTAAACATTGAGTTTGCGGTCTTAAAAAAAGACTTTATGTGATGTGAGGCATTATTGTCCATGTGCGTTAACCTGATGCTAACCTAGTCCAGCGTACAGCTTAAAGTTGACAATTGCACATGACCTCTCAAAAGTTTGGGGTCAGTAAAAAGAAATTAGTGCTTTTATTCAGGTGAGATGAATTCAATTGATAAAAAGAGACATTAAAGACATTTAGAATGTTACAACTTATTTCCATTTCAAATAAATGCTGCTCTTTTGAACTACTCATCAAGAAAAGTATCATTAATTTTCATTTTATTTTTATTAACTTTGATAAAAACAAATGTTTTTGAGCACCACTGGAGGACTGTCTCCAGGAAATGCAGCTTTATAAACAAGTGTAAATATGTATAAACAAGTGCTGTCAAATAATTAATCACGATAAATTGCATTCAAAGTTTTTGTTTACATAATATATGGGTGAGTACTATGTATATTTATTATGTATGTATTAAAAATACACACAGCATAATTTGAAAATATTTACATTTATATTCACATAAATGATGATTTTATTTTTACTTAACTATATACACACGTGTATTTATATATAGATATTATATATACACAGTACACACCCCTATATATTATGTAAACAAAACAAAAAATATTTTAGATTCTCGATTAATCGTTTGACGGCACTAATTAAAACATAAATTAATTACTTTAAATTGTAATAATATTCCACAAGGTTATTATGTTTACTACATTTGATCAAGTTAATGCAACATTGGTTTATACATGCTACATGGAAAAAATAATAATAATAATAATAATGTTGTCCAATAGCAAACAACACTACAAAAGCAAAACACTAACCAGCAGTAATGGCTAATCAAACTCATAGATATCATTACAAGTGGATGTTGCGTATGACTTCATGTTTGCCCAGGAAGAACTAAATAATTATGAAACATGACAGTACGGACTGGCCTTTCTCAGCGGGTGACCAAGCAACAGCTTAGCAAAGGTAAAGACAAAGGTAAAGACATGCACACTGCACTGCTGCCTCTTTCTCTCTGTATCCTCTCTGTGAAATTAAAAACAGATCTGTAGACACAGCGAACAGCAAGTGCCTGATGAGGCAGAAGAGCGGAGCAGTGAGCCAGAACACTAAATGTGCCATAAACACGCACCATGCATGTGCGTGTCTCTGTAACATCATTGGACTCAAATTCTCTTAATGGCTATGCAAAGTGAAGCCTTTTATTATTATTTAGAGCAAATGCTTAAATAAAAGTATTAAACTCTGTTGACTGTACACATGAAGGGTTTGATTGGATTTCATGTTCGTTTTTACGATTATGAGGCTAATTTCTGGCCACGCAGCCGAGCGCATCTGCGTGTGTGTATTTGTCTGAGTAGTTGAGCGTGCGCAAGCTAGTTTATTCATCCGCTGTCAGGACCTATAAAGATGGACGCTGTCAACGTCTGTGCGGAGAGTGAGTATGTGTGTGCGCACAGGAGGGGGACAGCCAGGCGTAATTTCAGCAGATGTTGCCTGACAATGCCAGGGTGTGTAGATGGGCCTCCGGGGAGGAGAGAAGTGGAGTAGCAGTCGGATTCTGCAGTTGCACAGGCAAAGAGTGCAGTCACCACACGGCACACGACACCTCGCCCAGAAACAATGACAGCCCACAAGAGTAAAGTGACAGGGGAGAGAACTAGAGAGAGGGAGATAAAGAGAAACGTTTTATGCACCGCTTGGGCCTTATCAACCTGAGAAAGACCCCAGAGGACAACTTTATAAGCTCAGTTTATAGCTTAGAAGTCCAAGGAGGTTAGCTTTGTCTCAAATGCAACATAATCCCAACATATATCCTTAGTAAGAGTAAACCAGAAAATAAATACATAAATAAATATATAAATACATCACACTGTGAAAACAAGAATGAAATAAAGAAATATATAAATATATTGATTTGACGGTCAATAATTTTTTTGTGCCTTTATTTTACTACCATTACAAATATTTTTATTCAGCACAGATGTATTAAAATAATCAAAAATAACAATTAAGATAGCTATAACATAAGATTTTGAATTTTAAATGAATGCTGTTCTTTTGAATTTTCTATTCATCAAAGAATTCAAAGAATCAAAGTTTTCAATAATGATACAAATAGAAAACATTGTAAATAACTGAGCATTAATAGTAATTGAACGCCAAATCAGCAGGATTTCTAAAATATCGTGTGACACTTAAAAACTGAATTTATAACCTAGCATTGCCACATCAGGAATAAATTACATTTTAAAATGTATTAAAATATAAAACTTATTTTAATTCAGATTTTTTTCACAATATATGTATATATGTAGAAAAAACATTTTACAAATATTCATTATTCCTATCCTTTGATATCGCCAGCTTGAACTGTTGTTGTTTTTTTATGTTTTTTTATGGTTCAATAATGGACTGCCAGTCTGGCCAAGCTGGTGTTAATCTGTTTTTTGCAGGCCGGCCCTGCTGAAAAGTACCCAAAATCCTCTCAAAACTGGCCAACAGAAAATCTTAGGCTGGTTTGGGAGATTTGACTAGGTAAGTAAGAGTTCCACTTTAATTGGTTCTACAAAATAGCTCAGAATTTGGACTTCCAAGTATATGACAATAAATGTTTGAGTTTAAATTGAGACTTGCCAAATATGATCACGGTTTGAAACATTTATAAGACCTCTAGAGGAAATATGTGTGTGATTACCAGATTTTCTGTCCTTTGAGATTGCAAAATGATTACTTTCTAACTGTTGGTTAGAAATATGGCATCTCCATTGATCTCCATCCAAGCTGCCCTGAAGGCTAACCGGAAACACGTCCCAATTAGCATGTCTTAACACACTAATCACTAATCAGAGACCATTAAAATAATTGTACACATATGCCCCAAGAGAGCCATATGGCTGCATATGAGGCCTCCATTCCAACCGAGCAACAACTGACAGACTGCAAGTTCTTTAACATTGACCACAAAGCTGAACTTTGCTAATACTTATCATTAGATCAGCTCAGATAATCTAGATAATGGGGCTAAATGAGAGCTAATGTGTTCGACCTTGATGTCGGGTTTTAGTGAGAGCCCAGAGACAGGCTCCTTAATGAGAGAGGCTCTGACAGGGAACGTCAAAGTTCCACATAAAGGAACCTTTGTTTTCCTGCTCACCTTGGTGCATGCGTTTCTCCTTATCTTTCCCCCAAAAGCTGGAAGGGCTTGCACATGTTCCTTTACCGTGACTCAGAACCACACAAGCAAGACTAGAGTAATTTTCCTTCGCTGAGTGATTTGTACTCTCAGGAATTCACTGATTACAAAGAGGTAAAAACACTCCTTTGTGTGTGCGTCAAAATGGCCATCTACCTGTCTGCCACTGTTGTCCCAGATTTAAGCCCACAGGACGGGCAACGCATCCTGTGAAACATGCACAGCAGTAACATTGAGGCGCGAAGGGGCCAACATTTTAAGAAAAGCAGTAAGTGACATCTTCATGGTACTACGCCATTTAAAGTTTAGCAGTACAGCACAACAAGCCTTAAAAAAACGAATGAAAATCCCCGGCAGCTAATTAGAATATTACAATAGTGTGTCATGGGCCAACACAAATAAAAAGACAAGCTAAGTTATGTGTCTCATTAGGTTCACACCTCAAACACTATTGAGAAGTGAAGTAACAGAGCTATCCACAAGTCGTTCCGGCCATTCTTTCCTCAACAAAACTTGCAAACCTGAAAAGGCAGAAATGTCAGTGTCCTTTCTTTCTACTCGCCTTCGTTCCATCTCAAACTTTCCCTCTTTGTAAAACTCAGGGAATATGGCAATTCACTGACACAGGTGCCAGTGTCACTTTCTTCCACTTCTTTTCTTTCTTCCTATCCACAACAAAACCTGAAGGAAAGCTCAAAACCCAAGAAATGTAACTGTCAATTCCTTCCTTTCTTCCATCTTTCCACAGTGGCTGTGAAAGCCCATTTCTGCCACTTAGTCAAAATTGAGATAATTAGTCATAATTATGACACAATAAATATTTTTATCTCATAATTGACTTGCATAATCTCATGTGACATAGTATTTCATAATTCCAACTTGACTTTATACAGTATTGTTCAAAATAATAGCAGTACAATGTGACTAACCAGAATAATCAAGGTTTTTCGTATATTTTTTTATTGCTACGTGGCAAACAAGTTACCAGTAGGTTCAGTAGATTCTCAGAAAACAAACGAGACCCAGCATTCATGATATGCACGCTCTTAAGGCTGTGCAATTGGGCAATTAGTTGAATTAGTTGAAAGGGGTGTGTTCAAAAAAATAGCAGTGTGGCATTCAATCACTGAGGTCATCAATTTTGTGAAGAAACAGGTGTGAATCAGGTGGCCCCTATTTAAGGATGAAGCCAACACTTGTTGAACATGCATTTGAAAGCTGAGGAAAATGGGTCGTTCAAGACATTGTTCAGAAGAACAGCGTACTTTGATTAAAAAGTTGATTAGAGAGGGGAAAACCTATAAAGAGGTGCAAAAAATGATAGGCTGTTCAGCTAAAATGATCTCCAATGCCTTAAAATGGAGAGCAAAACCAGAGAGACGTGGAAGAAAACGGAAGACAACCATCAAAATGGATAGAAGAATAACCAGAATGGCAAAGGCTCAGCCAATGATCACCTCCAGGATGATCAAAGACAGTCTGGAGTTACCTGTAAGTACTGTGACAGTTAGAAGACGTCTGTGTGAAGCTAATCTATTTTCAAGAATCCCCCGCAAAGTCCCTCTGTTAAAAAAAAGGCATGTGCAGAAGAGGTTACAATTTGCCAAAGAACACATCAACTGGCCTAAAGAGAAATGGAGGAACATTTTGTGGACTGATGAGAGTAAAATTGTTCTTTTTGGGTCCAAGGGCCACAGGCAGTTTGTGAGACGACCCCCAAACTCTGAATTCAAGCCACAGTACACAGTGAAGACAGTGAAGCATGGAGGTGCAAGCATCATGATATGGGCATGTTTCTCCTACTATGGTGTTGGGCCTATTTATCGCATACCAGGGATCATGGATCAGTTTGCATATGTTAAAATACTTGAAGAGGTCATGTTGCCCTATGCTGAAGAGGACATGCCCTTGAAATGGTTGTTTCAACAAGACAATGACCCAAAACACACTAGTAAACGGGCAAAGTCTTGGTTCCAAACCAACTAAATTAATGTTATGGAGTGGCCAGCCCAATCTCCAGACCTTAATCCAATTGAGAACTTGTGGGGTGATATCAAAAATGCTGTTTCTGAAGCAAAACCAAAAAATGTGAATGAATTGTGGAATGTTGTTAAAGAATCATGGAGTGGAATAACAGCTGAGAGGTGCCACAAGTTGGTTGACTCCATGCCACACAGATGTCAAGCAGTTTTAAAAAACTGTGGTCATACAACTAAATATTAGTTTAGTGATTCACAGGATTGCTAAATCCCAGAAAAAAAAAAAGTTTGTACAAAATAGTTTTGAGTTTGTACAGTCAAAGGTAGACACTGCTATTTTTTTGAACACACCCCTTTCAACTAATTGCTCAATTGCACCGCCTTAAGAGCGTGCATATCATTAATGCTGGGTCTCATTTGTTTTCTGAGAATCTACTGAACCTACTGGTAACTTGTTTGCCACGTAGCAATAAAAAATATACTAAAAACCTTGATTATTCTGGTTAGTCACATTGTACTGCTATTATTTTGAACAATACTGTATCATTCGTCATAACGTTTATTTCAGTTTCGACATTCATCCATAAATCTCCGTTTAAATCCACCTGAATTTGTCATCTCATGATTACGACTTAGTGCCTCGATTTTAACTTTGTACATAATGATTATGATTTACCAAATCATGGCTTTTTTCTCCTATGTAGCAGAAATGTGCTCAATTGTAACAAAGCATTGCAAAATGAAGTGTGCAAAGAGCATGTGCAATTAAGTGGCATCACTCCAAACGGTGCAATTTCCCCCATGAAATGCACACAAAAGATGCTATCAGTCTGGGGTTCCTTGCAGGTGTTAGACAGAGCAAAGCTAATGATTCTCCATCTTATCTATGTGTCAAGAAACTCAAGTCAAGGTGGGAGAAGGGAGGAAAAAGGGCCATCATCACAATTAACAGCTCTTTATTTTGATTAGCCTTGCATTGTCAACGACAATACCTGAAGAATGCAAATGAAGCTGGGTATTTAATATTCCTTCGGAGTTCCTTTGAAACAATTTTGTTTTCCTCTTTTTCCCTTCAGCTATATTCTCTCCTGATGAGTCACGATTATTACTGGCGAGTTTGTTCCGCCTGATTAACCGCTAAGCAATGGTAGGCACTTATTTGCTTATTTAAAGGAGAGAAAGGTGGACAGACTGCTGAGATAAAGACACTACTGAAGCCATGGACTGCTAAAGGGTGACTTGCAGCTGATGTACCGCAGCCTGGACCACAGAACTGTTTTGCATAATTGACTTCACACTTCACAAAATAAGATTCTCGCTCTATAACGGTTACAGTCACAAGACCACACCACTCGAGACAGAGGAAAAAGAG
Organism: Carassius gibelio; assembly: GCF_023724105.1. Lineage (NCBI taxonomy): Eukaryota > Metazoa > Chordata > Actinopteri > Cypriniformes > Cyprinidae > Carassius > Carassius gibelio. The sequence continues at coordinate 24,894,404 of NC_068409.1, read as the reverse complement.
ACATGGACAGCTTCTTGTTTTATCTTCCAACTACCGTTTTCCTTAACCGTGGAAACATAAAAGAACTGACATCTACTCAAAATGACATTCACTAATTCGCAATCACGCTCCGACTGAAGTTTCTACAACCGGAAGAAACGCGTGGAGGCTAGACAAGCATGCAAAGCTTAAACTCTTTTAAAGGTAAGCTACAATTTAGAAATATGTATGATAAAATTGCTGCCTTATTTATGCCCTGATGCTATATTTTGCATGATATTTCATACCGAAAAACATATAGAAATGAAATACTGTGCATATATACATATAGGAATTGTTTTAAGGCTGCATTATCCCCTTCTTTGGATTTCTGTCATTGAGAGGAAAACTGGAACAATGACAAACTTAAGGTACAGTAGAGTCTTATATTCAATATAAGTGGATTTTCATGAAGATAAAATGATAAAGTGGACAACACTAACCAATGACAGTAGGGGATGTGACCAAATGAATGAATAAATGTCCTGTTTCTACCATTAGCATGAAGCACCATGAACGTAGTACATGGAAGAATGGAGTGAAATGACAGATTTTAATTTTATTTTTTTTCCAAACAGCTTCATAGTTTTTATTCTTCTTTCTCGTGCCCTATTTCTATTCATCCCTCTATGATCCATCCCAGTCGGTCTTTCTCTATGTCTCCCCCCACCTGCACTCAGAGCAGTCTGTGAGTCGGCATACAACACACACTGGTCAGTCCGTTGCCATGGTGATGGTGCAAGCTGAGGGCAAAATCGACAGCTTTTAAGAAGCGCAGATGCTGCTAGAATTTAAATGGCCGGCAGTGGCAGGAAAGGCTGCATGTGTATGAGTGTCTGGTGTGTGTGTCTTTTTTGGGGCCCAGATTAGCTGCCGGCATACAAGGAGCCAATCGAATAGTACAAAAAAACCTAACAAGACCTCTGACAACTATCCCTTGATCCCATTCCTCGAATCTTAGGTTGGGACCCAAGAAAGGGCTTTGATTGACAGGACCTGTACAAAACACCTCACTTTCCTCTAGGGTCATTCGGATACGCCAAGTCTGCACTGCTCAAATCCTCTTAGAACATGATTTTGTTCTTGTGATGTGTGCAGCATGAATGAGAAAAACAAAAACAGACATGAAACACAGAAATGAAAAAAAAAAAAAAAATTATAATAATAAAATAAAAACTGAACACATTTGTAAAGCTCAGTGACTCAGTGTTTGGCTTGATCCCAGAGGAGCAATGCTGTGAATGTGTCATATTAATTGTGTTAAGACATGGATTACATAAGACTGACATGGCATGAACACTATAAAAACTAAACTTGCTGAATAGTAAAGAAAAAATCAATCCATTTGTCTAGCTATCAACTTAGGGAGCTTGAAATAATAGCTGTGGTAATGCAAGCTCATCGACCTGTGCTCACTGGTACCAAGAGAATTTCAAATAGTTTTTGAAGTAGACATTTTTATGGTGTCAGTAAGTAAATAAAAAGTGATGTTTACTGGTAAAATGTGATATATAGAAAGGGTAATGTCATAAATAAATATGGGAATATGGAAATGAAATACTGTACCTTAAGAATTCATGTCCCCTGGTGAGTAATTTAAATACATTCTGTTTAACATTAAATCCACAATGTAACACCTTCACAAAAGTTTTTATTGAATGCCAACTTGCTTTACTTAAAAAAATAAAAAATACAAATTGCAAATCAACACAAATCAACAAAACAACACATAACAGAAATTAAACACAAATGGGGATGTCTGCAGCTTTAAATACAGTTCCACAGATGAAACACACACTGAACGCAAAGGGTTGTATTCAATTTGCATGCGTATGTGTGTAAACTAGCCGCTCCTGCAGGACATCCTATCAACATTGCATCTTTCCAGCATAACAACACACATGGTTATTGCTTTAAATATGAACACATCTCACTTACAACCAGACTTCAAATGTACAAAATGGAGGATGGAGCCACTATCAAAGCAGCTGAGCTCAAGATATATCTGGTTGGGTCTATTTACACATCTGGTATTAAGCAAGGTTTGGTGTGTTAAGAATGAATAAAGCAAATTATTCTATATAAAGCTATTTCGGTTGTTCATTCTGCAACGGAACAAAACAAACATCATAATGGATGAACACACACACGCGCGCACGCAACAGCACATATAGCTGGTTATTAACATTCACAATATTCAACTTGTATAACAAAATACCTTTTGCAGTGATTGTCTCCAAAGGTTTGCTAACACAGTCCAAGAAAAATGGTACTCATTTTTGGTTTCCTTGTTCAGTACTAGAGAAAAGTACTAGAGAAAAGTGATAAGAGTATTAATGTCAAGTAGCTTTCTATTTACAGTGAACGTGACATTATTCACAGACTGGTAGAAATCCCGCAGTTAATAATTCAACAATGTTCGATGGCACACTCTGATGTCTGTAGCTGATTATTAATCTACATTAAGCCAATCCACTTAGTTGTGTACATAACAAAAAGAAGTCACTCTTTGCATGGGCAATCAATGAAGCTTGAGAAAGAATTGGGGAATTGCCCACCATTCATCTGTAAAAATAACCCACTTCAACGCCAAAATGTGCCATGGAAACGTTTAAATATGCTGAGCTTACTTGTCCAACCTTGCCGTGTATTTTAACTTAGCACAAAGTTGTCTTTATGAAAAAAAATGCTTTTATAATAATTTTGACATATTAACAATTGTGCAATTAACTGAACTAGCCTTACAACAGACATCAAAACAATAACAGCTATCATTTGTTGTCTTTCAAAGCAAAAAATAAGGCACATGTCTCTGGTCTAAAGATTATTATATAAAAAATGTGTTTCAAAGGTTTTTGAAAGCAGTTATGATCATCTTTTGAGGGGCAGCATAAAACACTGTCCAACTGAAAATTACCCTCTCATAGAAAATCAAAATGGAAATAAGAGTGCAGGATTGTCTCCTTCATGTAAATAAGTAGTAATTAAATTTAGCTTTTTTTTTTTTCCTTCAGAGCATAAATGATACTACAAAACTGAAGAAGAAAAAAGTTTGACAAATAAAACAAACTTCTTTCAATCAAATGATGTGCATGGGGTGTGTGATCAGTGCAGCTTTGGTTTGACATTTATTCAGTTCCAGCCCCTAATACATGCCCTTAGTCCACACCATGTTGCTGTGGTACCCGTTGCTGTGATACCCTGTGCTGTGGTACCCTGGGCTGGGGTACCCTGGGCTTTGGTACGCTGTGCTGTGGTACCCTGCCATGCTTTCGAAGTCGTCTCCTACCTGTTTGGTGCTATATTTTGAAGAGTTGGCCTTGTAGCTGTAATCCGAATACTGGTCTGAGCCTGTTGAGTTGTTGTCCCCGGTTCCTACAAAGGTATTGGTGGCCGGCAGGTCCTGCACTGCCTGGTGTTTCTTTGAGGCAGAAGGTGACTGAGGTTGGAGCTGAATGGATGGCAGAGGAGAATTAGACCGATAGTGTCGCCCCAGGTCTGGGCTCCCAGGGGGGTAGTTGAGCGGCAGGTGAATCCTAGGGCTATCGTTGACGCTATCATTCATGAGGTTGAACTTTAGGCCTTTCTGGAGACTCCCCCCCTCATCCTCCTCAGATGGGTTGGCAGGCTTTGGAGCTTTGCTTTTCTTTGCCTTCTTGTTCTTGTTGCTCTTAGGTCCTGGTTTGGGGGCATATAGGTCTTTGGTCTCCTTCTTGCCTGCTTGGTAGCCACTTTTATTTTCCTTCAACATGACGTGCCTGATGATCATAGCCACTGCAATGATTAGAACGACCACACAAAAGCCACCCAAGACTGCAAAAATAATGTTATTTTGCTGGTCTCGAGAATAATCGGGATCTCCCGCAATGTCCATTTCGAGTGGCGTATAAAGACTGTGTCCAACAAGTCCTTCGACGTGGGAGACATTGCCGATGGTCTCATTGACATAAATGTGAACCAGTGCGGTCGTATGGCGTGGTGGCGTGCCTTTGTCCTTAACTTTTACTACCAGACGATGGAGACCAATATGTTTGGATGTGAACTCTTTAGCCAACGTAATCTCACCCTCTGAAGAGATCCGGAACAAGCCATGAGGGTTGCCCCCTACAATACTGAAATCCATCTCTGAATTTAAACCGATGTCCATGTCCTCTGCCTCAACACGTTCTACATGGGTTTCTGGGCTGGTGCGGGGATCCAAGAACTTGTATGAAGAGTTTGAGGGCTTAGTGACATATGGAGCATTGTCATTCTCATCAAGAACATTAATGGTAATGCCAACATAGGAGGAACGTGGTGGATCACCTCCATCAACAGCTTTAAGTCGGAAACTGTAGGTGCTCTCCCTTTCTCTGTCGAAGGAAATAGTTGAAAGTATGGTGTATGTTCCATTTTGAATCATAAACTTGCCATTGTCTGGTTCTACAGAGAGTTCAACATGAGCATTTTCATCCTTGTCACGATCATTGACTGTTACCATTCCAACAGGACTAAGGGGTGGCATGTTTTCTTGGACTGAAAAGCTGTAACCATTGAGCATGAATTTAGGGTCATTGTCGTTCCTGTCGAGCACCTTAAGAACAACAGTGGCAGTTCCTCTCAAGCTTGGTACACCTTTATCAGCTGCTGCGACTAGAAATTGATAGTGATCTAATTGTTCACGGTCCAACTGGCTCATGACACGCACTTCTCCTGTATTAGGGTTAATTACAAATAGCCCCTCGGGGAGTGACCCACCAGTGATACTGTATGTCAGTTCCGCATTAGTCCCACTGTCGGCATCTGTGGCTACCACATCCAGAACCTTGTCACCTGACTGGTTCTCCTCAGCAAATTCTACCTCATACAAAGAGGGCGAAAAGATCGGGGAGTTGTCATTCATGTCTGTCACTTGCACCTTCAGGGAATTTGTGCTGGATAGTGCAGGGTTGCCAGAGTCCACTGCCACAATTTCAATCCTGTAGTCTTTGATCCGCTCGTAGTCCAACAGCATGGTTGTCTGAAGGAAGTACTTCCTCTTGCGGTCGTTGCCTGTTTCACTAGCTGAACGCAGCTGGAATGGGACATCCCCTGCCACCACACAGGTTACAACTGCATTTTCACCTTCATCACGATCTGATACCTCCACCAGAGCCACAGCTGTGCCTACAGGCATGTCCTCCGATATGTTAGCAACACCATCTTCATGTGTCACAAGGCCAATACCCCGGATTCTGATTGAGGGTGCATTGTCATTCTGGTCCTTCACTGTAATAGTCACAAGGGCTTTGGAGCTCTTCGACTGTGGACCATTGTCTTTAGCTTGGACGTAGAACTTGAGCATGCTGATATCTTCACGATCCACCAAGCCTTTGACGAAAATGGTGCCTGTGTTGCGGTCAATGCTAAGGAGCCTCTGGACAGTCGATGATGCCTGGTGGAGGCTGTAGGTCACCTCTCCATTTGGTCCCATGTCGGAGTCATTGGCCTTCACCTAAATCAACACAACACAAACATGAAACTAAGCAACGCACTGAAACATTCATTTACCAAATAGATTATGTAATCATAGGTTTATACATCAATGTCAAAACAGAAGTTAAAATGCTTAGTCAGGACCATAGAAAATGGATAAAAATCATTGCAAGAAGCAAAGAATTACCATGCCAAAAATATGCTTTACACACTTTAAAAATACCCTAAACTCATCCAAGAACTACATCAGACTAATTAATAAATTAACTGAATTTTCTTGTAATTTAAAATAAAGCACACCTCATTTGATTCCAGAAAACAGCTTGTGCTTTCACTAATGAGTAATACCATAATGGTGTTATTATTCAGTTTTTAATATGTAAGGAGAGAAATGAGAAATACACTTACTCAGAGGGGTTAAATATGATTGGGTTGTGTTTTGTGTAAAGTTAAATTCTCCAAAATTAGCTGTAGTTTGCTAGATGAAGTTAATTTGAGACATCACTTAAGTTACTTAGTCTTGGCAGGGATTTCTCTAAAAAAAAAAGAAAAAGAAAAAAAGAAAAAAAAAAATCTGGTCTATCGTGAACCTGGGAATAATTTTACACAGCTCTAAACTGAAGTGTGGCTTGATTAAAGCTTTTAAACAATCAAGATTCCCTTGTTCCTTCTACATCCTCTCTTCTTTTCATCCTTGGCCGTGTATGAAACATGCATGATGTTTCAGTCCATGTATTACAGTGAACAGCCTTAATCTGAAGCAGTCATAAGATTATTCATGGTGCTTAAGTTATTATTTCACTATATGAGTCACTCCATTTCATCCTCCATGCAAACTGGTAATTCATTTCATTTAATGTATTTGAAGCGCATTTCTCTGAACAAGCTGAAACACTCCATCAACATTTACAACCCTCTGAAATCACAAAATTAAGCAGTTTTAATACCACTACTACTTATTTACTTTGGCTTCAAAGGATGCTTATGAGGACTAAATAAAATAAAAAAATAAAATCTTCTGACATGCTCTTTGAATACAACTTGGTTGCATGGATTAATTGTTGACTGAGAGATTAACAGTCATTAATAAAAAAATAAAATAAAAATAAAAATTTTGCCTGGACACTTGCATCAGATTAATCTTGGAAAGCTTCCAGCCTTTGCTGCCATCCTAATCTTAGCAGTGCTTTTATTTCCACAACAATTCAACATGCAATTCACACCGCTAGTCAATACCTCTATCCTGTTTTGTAAAGTTTGTGTTTAAAGGGACGATGAGGGATCAATCGATTGCCTGTGAAAATATGATTCGGCTTTCCTAATTCTTTCGCTTTAATCCTGTTCTATGGGAATCGAGGCTAAAGCCCGTCGGGAAAACTGAGACTCCCCATTTACAAGAGCTTGTCAGGTTCTGTGTGTGGGGCTTGAGTGCACTTCTATTGCCAAGCTGTCAAATCAGCTCCTCTTTTACTTATTGCCCAATCTAAAGGTTTAGCATAGCATATACTTGCTTACAAGTTAGTTTAATGAGACACACGTGTCAAGACATATTTACTTAATTCATATTTTATATAATAGACAATAAATACACTTAAATAGTCACTGTATAAAATTGTAAAATTAATATACAAGAATAATTATAAGAATAATTTATTATGAATCGAACATGAAAAAAAAAAAGTATATATAATTTTCCAACATATGACATAATTTTTGTTTTAAGTTGCATTTGTTTAGTTTTAGACAGAGAGTATGACTTAAAAAAATAGATTACTTACTTGTAGAACCGTATGACCCACTGGGCTGTTTTCTGGGAGCTCACCCTCATAATGAGACTTCTCAAATTTAGGCACGTTGTCATTGGCATCTGTGATGGTGATCCTGAGCAGGGCGCTACTCTGGCGGGGTGGAGAGCCACCATCGATCACTTTTATGTTGAGGTCATATGAATCTCGCAGCTCTCTATCCAGGTTTCCCAATACAATGAGTTGTGGCAATTTCTCATCTGAGTCTTGCGCCACCTGCAGGCTGAAAAGGTTGGCAGCTTCAGGGCCAGTCGTTAGGGCATAATCGGCGATGCCGTTGCTTCCAGAATCTCTGTCGGTGGCCAGAGGTATGGCAAAAAGCGCACCGACGTGCGTGTTCTCCGGGATCGACAACGTCAAGACAGGTGAAGAGAACTGTGGAGTGTTGTCGTTCTCATCCAAGATCTCGATGCGGCCTTCGATGAGCCGAGGTCCTGTGCCCTTCATCAGGTCTGTAATAGATACCTCAAATTCTAAGAAACAAGGATCGCCCTCGAAAAGGTTGCGGCAGTCCTTGAGAGTCTCACGATCGATCGAGTTCTCTGTGGTGTAGATATCCCCTGTTTTGCCATCCACACGGAGGTAAGGAGCACCCACCTCAAGCTTGTAAAGGTGGCCAGTGTCTGGCAAGCCCTGGTCAGATGCCAAGCTGCCAATCAGTGTATTAGGCGGCTGCTCCTCGGTTACCTGGTAGATAATGGTGCTGACGACATTTGCAGAACAACAGAGAAGAAGGAAAATCCACACTAGCATGGCACTCCACCGTGACCACATCGCATTGGCACTCTGGCACATCATCTGTCTGTTGCTGCAAAAGATCAAGCAAACAAACAAATAAGATTAGAGAAACATTCATTCTTGAGACATTATCCTTCAAAGTCCCCTTACAGTGCCAAAAAGCCTGTAAAGTGATGGCAGCCACAGAGTTTTATGGTCCTGATTCCCTGGGATTTATGATTGATCACCCCTTCATGTGTGTTGCCTTTTTAGAGGCATTAAATGTGTCACAAACAGTTACTTGTGTTTGATTTCACTTAATGTCTAATTCATAAAGACAACATATGCCCAAATTCCTGAGAGATGCATTGGCTGACCCTACAAGAGGAGGAAGCTATCAGACAAGTGAGGTCCATTCAAATAATGATATAACTCCGCTTGATCTACCTCCAAGGATAAACTGTGTTTCATTTCTAGAACCATGCCTGGGGTCAACAAAAGTGTGAAACCCATCAAAATCAACCATAATATTATTTATTTTCCCCAGAGCCGTGTTTTATTTCAGTCAAAACCAAAATAACATTTATATATCTAAAATCATATATTGAAAGAAAATCTTAGGCAGTACAATTACATTTATTTTTGGCCCATATTACTCTAAGCTCATAGAAATAAATATGTTCTTCATTTTATTAATTGTTAGTTATTTTAGTGACCTTTAGGTCAATTCTGCCTTTTCTAAAAGCTGTAATTTATACCATAATAAAATGAAATCCAAAAACACAGTGAAACCTGGAGGGCAAAACAATTAAAAATAAATAACTAAACTAATTAATAAAATTAAATAGACCTATAAAACCAAATATCTAAATCACTGGTCTTATATTAATTTTCTTATTAAATAATTATATAATTATTATTTCAAAAAAGTTTCCAGCCTGCTTCCTTCACACAAATCACACTGTTTCTTGGAGTGTTTCTTGGCCACTTCCTTTGCAAACTTCTCGTTTTCTCACTGTGTTCTTCTTCTAACTCATATTTTACACACATTTTTTACCCTGCAGATAAACAGGGTGTGCAAAGAGACAGAATAGTAGCCAGACAAAGAAAGACCACCATTATTTTCACCATTAAAATCATGGTCTTCTCTTTCCTGTCTTTAAGTTATTGAACACATGGTAGAAGAGTGTGTTTTTCAAATGGCCACTTTAGCTGATAGCTATTCACAGCAAATGGCTCCCAATTTGTTGCAACATCACACAACCATGAAGAGGTGAGAGACGGGCTATAGAGGGCGTCTGGACAACAGCCCCCTCCTGCCACTTCACCAAACGTTAACAACCTCAGCGTGAGGTACTGCAAAAGAACACGGAAAAGAACAATCAAATAAATAAATCAGATTCTGTTAATCCATCATGTTTAAGGTCTTGTTGCTTTGATGTTTCCCGTTGTGTTAATTGCAGAGCCCTGTAACATATGTGCAATGTTATCCCACCATGCTCCCCATGGCTAATGAGGCAGAGCTGCTAGATTACTGTCCAGAGGAGACAGACACCTTAACTCGACCCAGCGGTGAACCAATGGAGGCTGTGAGAGAGCTGCCACCAGTTACATTATTCCAGTGAATACCAAAGCTAAATAATCAAAGTCTTTAAATGTCACCTTCCATGAGGTCGAAAAAACAAAACTGCATAACTTTGTTAAAAACCACATGCATACCAAGAAATATTTACTGCCAGCATATTGGTGCAGCCATTTGGTGACTAATAGGAAGTGGCTTCTTCCATACACTCATCAGTATTGATTGGTTGTAGTAGTTTAGTGCATGTACCATTCAATATTTTTCCATTAGCAGACACATGACATAGCGAGCCTTTCACAAACACATTACAAGGAATGTGTGGTTAGACCAACAAAAATGGAAAAGGTAACTGCAACAAGCACACACTCCCATAAAGGCAGCTTTAATATACACAAATTAGACACCAGTGACTACAAACACACTCGCACAACTGCAACTACAAACCAACAACACTGTAGGGAGAACAATGCACTAATGAGGCTGAAATGAAGGGTAGGATGTGTGACCCTGATCACACATATGATGAGAGCTTGACTCATTTCTTACTAATTTCACAGTCTAATTCTGAATCTGTCGAGACAGACGACTCTGGCACACTTTCATGCGGCTAATTAAACAGTGCCGACCGTAATAGAGGCTGGAGAGGTGAAAAATACATCACCTTTAAAACATCTTATCTCTCATTGTGGTTTCGAACGACCATCTTATGGAGGTGGCATTTCACAGTGATGCATCAAGAGCCTCTGCTGAAGGAGCGTGTTGAATTTTGTACCATATGTTGATGAAAAAAAAAAGCAGGACAGGGACTTCAAAAGCACTGGGTCAAGGAATAAACGGGCTGAAAGAAAATGGTGCTAAAATGCTATTTGTTTAAACAAAGAAGACACAAACTATATATAAACTGAACCAAAACATCCCATCTTCATTGTGCGCTGGAAAAGTCAATAAAGCTCAAAAATATTCTCGCAACATGAAAAGCATGCGAATATGTTTGTTGCGATGAAGGGTTTAAGAGGCTCTCACGACATTCACTCTCCAGGGTCCGGCATTTAAGAGTCTGTGTTAAGGGTCACTGTACGCTGGGAACCCCAATGTGGGCCGTAGACATCCTTTCCCACACTCTTCTCTGAATGTGAGCCCGCATGTTCACATATGTATGCGCCGTACATCTGTGGGTGTGTAAAAGTTACACACAAGATCTAAAAACAACCACAGCAAAGGAACGTCAGCGAGTGTTTGCGAGCACAGACTCAGGAAAATGGAAAATCTTAGAGAAAAAAACTTGAAGGTCATGAAAAAAAGGAAAACAACTGAACGTGTTTGAGTATATGAAATTTAAAGATGGCAATGGCTCAGGCTTTTGGCTAAGAACTCTCCTTTGTAATGGAAATGCATAAGTGCATATGAGTGGCGTGCCTTAATAACAGCAACATTTACAAGACACAGGAGGCCCTAACAGAGTCAAATCATTCACTGCTACATATCAAACAGCTTTCCTTTCAGTTGCAGAGAGTTCGCACTTAGCTTTCACACAGGTACACAAAAAGCCTAGCCATTACAATGACAATAGGCCATCAGTGGGGATTTTTTCTTACCTCCAAGCATTGATCGTCATCATTACATGGTCAGAGGGGCGATTTATGACATGCCCTAAATCAACACGCCCCATCCACCTCTCTAATAACGTCTTCAAATGCGCCATCGTCGAGCCGCAACTAAGATCTCCTCGCAGGGAGACAGGCGTCGCCAGAGTGCTGTATTTATGACTACTGTCATAATCCTATGAGAATTTATGATCGACTCTCAGGCTGTGTATCCTAATTCATCTTCTACTTCTGTGTATAAGCTGGATGTCATTAATATAATCAATAGCTGTGAGTGCAAAGGAAGGTGTGATTCTGTGTTTCCCCATTTGGAGTCTAACCGTCGGCTCTTTACAGATTATTCACAGTACATTTGGCCAGAATTTTCGCATAAGCCTTCGGGGGAACGCGGTTCCCCTCTCATTTCCTGTCCGCAAAAACCACATTATGTTCATTTCACACCTGGTCTCTTGTAACAACACCTCCTACATCTCTCTGTCTTTCTCTTTTATTCGCACACCATCCTTTTATGCCCTACCATGCCCTCTCAGAGACGCGCTCATATATATATATATATATATATTGTCAAGACGGCCATTGTGTTGTTGCGCAGGGGGAGGTTAACAGATTTAACAGGCTAATTACTATTCTAAAGCCTCCCCCGCTGACATGCTTTAAAATTGCTGTATGATTTTCTCTCTCCCTCACTCTCACCGTCTCGCTCTCCTTCTTTCCTCTTTAAAGACTTGTAACAAGGAATTCATCATTGGACCAACACTCACCCTTCCTCTGCCAGCAAAAAAAAAAACCCATGGGAATATTAGGAAGGCATACCTCTGCCAAGGCAACCCTCCCCCCCCCCCCCTCCCCCCAGGTAGCATCCAGCACAGCATGAAACAGCAAGGTGATTCTGGAGAAAATAAAGCAATAAAAGCATTTACGTAACCGGCGTGGCAGGAGTCGGATTCCTGGACGAGGCACAGCAGTGGCACTGCGTCATGGTAACGCACTCAGTCAATGATTGTTCTAACCCATCCCCATCCCGGTTTCAACGCGATAATTAAAGAATTAAATTAAAGCGGTGACATTTATGAGGGTTCAGGAGTCAGCTCTTGTCTGAAGCCAGGAGAATGATTGACTCAGAAGGAAGTGTGAGTGCAGCATCTGTCCTAGGTTAATGGTTAACTCATCCAGCTCAACTGACATTTTAGTGCGCACCTGAAGTGCATATTCAAAAATATAGCATAAAATCCAAAGATTCATTTGCTTACTGTTACACGAGATAAGCCGATAGACTAACCAATTTAATAATGTTTCCAATTAATCAGCAAGGAGATCGAAAATGTGTTTAGTGATCTGTGAATAAAACGCATTCATATGTGCTCATTCTCATGGAGACCGCGGAAACAAATCCTTCTGAAACCACATAAATGAGATAAAATGAAGTAGTTGCAGCTGGATAAACACTAACCAACCACATTCTAAACACTGAGTGTGTCAAGACTTTGATGCCAGCGCCCACAGCCAAAGAGTTGGGTTCACGTGTACTTTTGTCCTCGGGTGCAGCCATCTAGGCTCTACAGGCCACCAGCTCCACGGCGTTCAGTGACCCATTCAGGATGGGTGGTCCAAGGCCCCCCTCCCTATCCAAGTGCGAGGCACAGAGGATTACTTTAATTATTTCATTCAGCCATTGTGGGGCCAGATTAGTCTGCGCCCGCTTTCAGACGAGATGAACTGCTGCCCCGCTGCTGTCTACCAGGCTGTTACACAGAGAGAGCTGGCCAGTCACAAGGCTGGCACACAAACTCTCACACACCATTACACACGGCTAAACACACACTCACACACACACACTGATAGACAAAGACAAGAGGCCTGCTGTTAATATTATGGGTTAAACAGACTAGGTTGTATTAAAATTAGCAAAACAGGCATACTATTTTTACTTTATGTATATGGATTTGTTTTAAAACTATGTCCAAATGGGAAAAATAATGAAGGACGTTCAAGCTCAACACTGGGTGATAGCTTGCTGTTTAGTTTAACCAACAGACCATTATTTTCCACTAACAATATAAATGTAAACTATATATATATATATATATATATATATATATATATATATATATATATATATATATATATATATTAGCTGGACATTGTCAATATACAATCATTGGATACAATTATAACTGAACTAATCTCACAACACTGACATTAATAAGAAGAAGAAAAAAAAAAAAAAAAAAAACTATGACACAGTAAATACTAGAAACTTCTTCAAGCATGCAACTTGTAACCTAAGAGTCGTACCGATCAATGGGGGGCTGTACATTGCATATTGTTGACTACTTCACTACCACTCCGTCGAGCTTCATTCAATAACAGTCACTGTTATTGCACTTGGAATAAGTAAAGTAGCCTACATTTTAATCTCAAAGAAAACATCGCTATAGTTTAAATGCGCACCCATAATCTCTGCTTTCTACAGTGTAGAAGTTTCGGTTCATTCAAGCGATCATCTGAAATGTGTCTCTGTGTGCTCGAGGAGTCTCATTTCCTCCCGTTTCGCTGGATTCTCGTACTCAGTGTGGAGCGTTTACGCCCATCAAATTTACTAAAGACTGGTTATAATGAGGAGACACGTCGTATCATGATCGAACGCCCGATATGTGCGAATTATTCTATGTCTTCCAACTTTTTAAAGATATTTAAAAGACTAGCAGGACGCAATTAGTTGCCCCAAAAGGCACATACGTCCAAACGCCATAACAAAACTAAAATGGGTATTAATTAAAACACTAAAGTCATTCTTATATATATATATTTTGCAACGTAATCTATAATAAACTGATAAAACATTTATAGCATTTATGTTTTAGCAACGTACCGTCCGAAAGGCTCAGCGGTCTGCTGTTGCTATGGTTTCCTCCTCAGACAACGCGAGTTCTGTACAAATGTACACAAAAACAGCCGACCTGACTAACTTCCAACTTTTGTGGTTACTTAAATCTCACTGAAACGTTGAAACATGCACGAAGACCACAAAACTTAGTTTTTTATAGGTGGTCAGCCGCCCCCATCCCCCATTCCATAAATTCAAATCGCATTCACCATCGCTGTCCAGATTGAGCGACGGAAATAGTTTCGGCACATTAAAGAAACAAGATGGTGTTCATAAGATCCACAGATCAATAATCTACTGGAACAGCACGAGGATCTCACTCGAGTGCCGGTGTGTTGTGCTGATGCCTACAGAACACGATCTCGATGAGAGCGGAAGAGAAATGACTTTTACCTGCGGATGAAAGCGCTCTGACTTAGACCAGGTCATTTGCAAGCCATTTCAGGATTCTGTACAATATTACATCCGGCTGAACGCTTTTCCAACAAATGAACCACAGAAAGAATCGAGATGTCCGATCACAGCTGGGCGGAGTAAAGCACAAGCCTTGTCGTGTTTTCACACCTGTTTTCCTCAGCCGGACGAACAGGTTTAAAAGCAACCCGACGACGGGAGCGGCCAGAAAGACGGGATTCCACTGTTATGACAGGCAGTGCTTTCGATTGCCCAGTAGCCTAACGATTATTGGTGACTGAGTATAATGAAATAGCCTATATCAGTGCGTCTCGAGAAATGTTGACTAGTCAACATTCTGTGGGTGAAATTGACTGCGGATTTTTTTTAAACGCACTGAGATGGAAAAGTGGAGCTATGTGAGAAATGCGCAAAAACGAGAGCAACAGGTGTTGTGGGAGCGAGCAATATCCGAATAAGATAACAAACTTTAGGGTTTACTTATAAAAGCTCACAAAATATATACGAATTCATTATTCTGTCTAATTTGAACTGTGCTACAAGCGTCGAACAAGTTTGCATGCAATAAGCGCAGTTCCCGGCTTTTTTTTTTTTTTTTTCTTTTTTTCTTCTTTCATCTATAGTGCGCTCATTCTCGCGCGCACTGGAAAGAGCTGAATATTAATTTTTAGAGTGAGGAATAGATTAAATTCCACGCGAAGATAATCTGACCGACACTTGAGCTTGTTGAAGATGTTCAATCTCTGTGGATATGGGGTCAGTGGCTTAATTTATATATGTGGAAAAGCATAGCAAACGTTGATTTGCGATCCACTCCAGCGCTCGGTTTCTTGTATAAAAATCAATAACAGTAGTGTAAGGAAAACATGTCGCTAATCAGCTCTGATGACATCCGAGGGTGAATGTTAATTTGAGATAGGCTATCGAAAAATTCGGAATATTTAAACTGAGGCGTGCAGCACTTCCCAGTTATTTGCTTACCGTTTAGCTATTATAATAGGAATCAAATAATCACGCAACCTTATGCCGGGTGATATTATAGCCTACTCCTGTCGCAATTATGATTTACACATATGGACAATAAAGAAAAGTATATCAAGATAGCTCCTATTATAACTTCATTTACGGACAACATGAGAGGGCATACACTGGTAAGACGAACAAATGTATTATAATTATAACAATAAAATCTCATATACCTTAACGGATAGTTACTCCTCTTAGATGTAGGCTAGTCTTGACCGACGGAGTCGGACCGGGAGCCGCTTTCCCTTTGCACGCCACAAATCAAGCGCTTTGGATATCCAAAATTCAGCACCACCGCAATCCTGTTGATACAAAACAGCACCCTTTTCCGCTGTCAGCTCTCTTGGTTTTCGTTAAAAAATCCTATTTTTAACACGAAGGGTCCGTTAGAACGGTAGCGAAAAGTGTCACGTCAAGAAAATAAGAGCGCGGAACTTGGTTGATGGTGGTTACACACATCAGAGAGAAGTGTTCTCTCCTTGCGCACGAAAGGAAACCCCGAAACAGCGCTACTCCGGACAGGGTTCACAGCATCCCGAAACCTCCAATTCCACAGGGCAACATCCTCCAAAAACTTCAACCTTCAGTCAACTACTGTCTGTGCGTAAGAGTGAAAACAGAGAAAATCTTCCAAGGCTATGTCCGGTAGTGTCCAGTACGCGTGCTCTCAACACCAGTTCACCATTCAGTGTTACTGGGGACGCCGGGGCTCGCGCTCTTGCCGCAGCTCACCGCGCGTGTATACTGTGGATAACCTATGTGAGAGTGAAGTGATTTCCGACCGATTTCGCTCTCGCGCTCCCCCTCTCTCGCTTGCTCAGTCTCTCATACAAGAACATCATCTTGAATAGTCGAGGGCGGAGCTTTGTTAGACGTGCTTCTGTGGACTCCACAACAAAACCTCATTCGTATTTACCCAAACATCACCAAGTGCCAGTGTTGCCATATCCGCTTATTAAATGCGTATGTGCTTGTTCTGTCATAGTAATGCTTTAAAAAAAAAAAAAGAGCAATCATAAAGTGTGACCTATTACTAATTGCTGCTGTCAAGTGTAACGTTTGAGCTGTGCTCTACACAGTTCCCATATCCAGTATATATATATATATATATATATATATATATATATATATATATATATATATATATATATATATGCAAATGAGCTTGATGAATAGAATGGTCATAGTGAGCAATACTTACATGACTGCTGCACTACAAGGAAAGTTGTTCCACAAGGTTAAATTGTACCTACATAAGTAGATCTTGTTTGCAGCTGTTGTTAGTACACACTAGGTCAAAAAAAACAAAACAAAAAAAACATAGGGGACACAGGACAATGACAACTTGAATATAGTATGGCAACGTATTTATACTACAAACAAAATATGTGCTTCATCAACAGTCAACAAGTTTTAGTCAAATGATGATAACTGGGATTTAAGCAATTATTTAAATTGTAAATTTAACGTATTTTAATTATTATTATTATTTGTAGGCACATGGATTTAATTCGACTCAATGCTTTTGTTGAGGGATGGCACGTGTACTTGCCTGTTTCCCTTCTGTAATCTGGCAACACTGCCAAGAGGGATCCCTCCTAAACTTCGCATGCAGAAGAACTTTGAGATGTGTCGCACGAGCACTCGGAATAAACGATTATTTCCGTCCCCTTTTCAAACCGTGTGACGCTGCGCGCGCATCCCTCGTGCAGGTGCTAGCTTCCTTCCGCACACCCCTTAGCTGCTGAAAGACATTTTTATTAAGAAATACAAAGATACAAGCATAACGTCTACCTTTAAAATATGCTTCTTATTAAGAAACATGCAGACGTTGCCGCTGATACGGTAACATTAAAGGACATTATCCTTTCGCCCGAAACTCAAACACAGTCGTCACGCTTTAGAGTTACGATAGTAAGCACGACTGTGTCATTTATGACGAAATGTCTCGACTCAGCGCGGTTTTCAATCATTCTCTACTTTATTTAAAAGGGATAATCTGCATCAACACACCATGTGCAATGATATTATGTAGTTTATCACGCTGTCATGAGGACACTGAGAAGGAGGGAGAGAGGGGAACAAATCCCAGATAGAAACACACCATTGTAGCAGAGCGCAGCAGGAAATGTTCATTGTGCTCTTAGCGGCATCTAGAGGTCACGGGAGGAATAATTATTACACACACTATGAGCCAAACGAATACACGTAACTATATACACGGTGGACAGGAGATACATTGAACTAAGTGTGCTTACCATTGTACTTTTTCATTCTTTCACAGATAACTAAGCAGTTTCACCATCTGGTTACATCATCGATGCAAGTTTCTAGTTACAGTGACGCTGACTGTTTTGGATTGTTTGGTCGGTTAATACAGTTTAAAGGGGACAAAAACATTTATCATATTATTATTTTTTAACAATTGGTTAATGATTATTAAAAATTACAAAAGTAAAAGTACAAAAGTAAAAACATACATAGATTATGTAATTCAAGTGCCTATAGCCTATATCAAACTTGCCAGAGAAGCAAATTTTGCTTTAGCAACTCAAATTTATATGCTTCAAATATAAGTTTAGAGATATTGTTAATAAAATGTTTGAATTAAATGCCAAGCTAATACCCACTAGACTGTCACGTGTGTGTGTGTGTGTGTGTATCAAAGGCATATGCTGACAAGCCTTTGCCCCAGTATTGACTCAAAGCGGTATAGAGACATTTGACATTTTGTTCAGTTTATTCAGTACAAGACTTTCTGCTAACCCACAGTCAGAGGTTAGCAATTAGTGAGCCAGGCTTTCAAACCTAAGTCACTTAATCTTAAACTAAAGGCTGTGAAAACTCAAGAATTTTTAAAGATTAGTGGAGTTGCTTTATATATGGATGGGGGCAGCGGGGTTCTATTTAGTATTTAACAGTAGGTTGAATAGAGATGAGTTGTACAAGTTTATATAAGCCTTGATCTGAAGTTGTTTGTAGCCTTGGACTGAAAAGTACTCTGTTTGAAGTTTATTTAAGAAATGCATTATAAACTATGAAGGCAGCCATTCACTATTGATATGAACTTTTTCATTTTATATTGTTGTAGTATTTTAACAATTTGTTAATTTGTCTGAGGACATCAGCAAAGTCTAGTCTCTGAACCTATTATTATTATTATTATTATTATTATTATTATTATTATTATTTATAAAAAAATATATATATATTAAAAACTCTATCTTGCCAAGGTTGAATAACTCTTTTAACTGAGTAGCTGCATTGAAGGGGGTTTGAATCATGATATGATTCAGTCTCTCTTCAAAGCTAAATGATTCAGTCCCCCTTCAATGCGACTCGCGTGTGTTAAACCAGCTGATGGACTGTTCATTTTCAAAGTGCGGATTGGTCCTTTTGTCTAAAGATGTAGATTATTTAAATTCAGAGACTCGGCTTTCCTCATTTCCTCAGACGAATTACAGGTACAGCACTCTTAAATTAGTTCACCTGCACAGCTGAGCTCAGTGAATGGAAGCCTCACACTTTTCCATTAAAAAAGGGATTGTTTCCTCTCCATATAACCAGGAATGAAAGGATTATTTCCCACCATTAATAGCATGAAAATGAGCACTTTGTCATTCAGTGTGGTGAAGTTGGACGATTCCTTGTCCGAATAGTAATTTTAGAGGAACGTGAGGCCTACCGTCCTTTTGCCTTTCAGGTGTTTAGAAGTCTGTAATTAATGCATGTCACTTTGAAGCATGGCAGGCTTCCGAATTAAGGGTCTTGCCTTGTGGGCAGAGATGTATGTGGTCTGACAGAGACAGGGCAAACAAATGCACATGCACTGACAGAGAAAAATGGAAGGAGGTAAAAGACAGACGCACAAGAATAGTCAAACTTGTGGATGAAGCCACAAGCAGTAGGAAGTGCTTTGAGTAATTCGTACTAATGATACGGTGTACCTGCTTACTGTCAGAAAAATCGAGACAGGCACAAAACAAATGTGCACATACACACCCTGCTGCACTCAAGTTTTCAGCTATACACCTTGCTGACTCATTTTGACGTACCGCACAGACGCACGCATCCATTTTTGCCCTTTGACTTCAATTTCAGCCTAATTTTGATTCTGGTCCAGGTTGAGCTTTGACTCTTTTGTATGGAGGAGAAGGCAAAGCAGGCATTAGAGATTTGAATCAAAAAAAAAAAAAAAAAAAAAAAAAAAAAAGCCTAATTTAGCACTGGCCCATGAGATAAGAGCTCCGTCAGCTTATCATAGAACAAACAACCATCAGACCTGATCCCCCGATACGCCACTGTTATTAACTCCAACAAGAGGATGAATAATTCAACATGTTAATCTCTCTCTCAGCACACAAACACACACACACACTCCCACACACATCAACATTTCGTATGCAAACGCACGTGAATGCATGAACACAGGCAGGCTCATCTAATGATAATGTATATCTTTGTGTACCTCTGAGTTGTCTCACAAGTGTTTTTCGTACATATGTTCATGTGGTGTCAAAGAAGTGAACACTTCACTTTGGCGTGTGCCATTGTAAGCCAGATGAGAGGGACGGCCGTATGTCACAGCTATAATTATGCATGCCGGAAAGATCTTACTGAAGGTGAAGTGTGTCTGGTGCAGCTAATGGCACTGGAATTACGTGCTTTGCCTTCTTTCAAGCAAACATGACGCACAAATAATGACTGTTTCCAAACACTTTTCAAACACTCCGCCTTTCTTTCGTTGTTTGGACAGTGCAAATGTCCACACCCAGCTGGGTCACTCAAACAAGCTGAGGTCACTGAGTCCATTCAGTGTTCGCAATATAGTAAGGGATATTTTAAAGTCTGCTAAATTAATTATAGCTAGCAGTTTTCCGCTTCGTGTTTGAGCTGACAAAGACATTAATATCTTCTGAACATGGTGATTGCATTTGTAGTTCATCAACAGCTCATTATACACACTTTTTTTTCTGTTATTGTAACTTGCAGTAAGTAATTTCATTTTTGTCATCACAATGATAATCTTACAGACAATTTCATAAGATATATTCTTTGCATTGTGAAATTGTGTGTACATGTTATCATATTACCACCAGATTCCTTCCTCTATACATATGAAAATTTACTTTATTATCTCTTCTTTTTTCAATATACTGTCAGTTCACATTTCTTTTTCTATCTGAGCCTCTGTCAACACTACTGCTAATCAATCCTACCTTAGAAATGTTTCATCTTGTATTTTATCTGTCAAGATTAGTTTTTTTTTTTTTTTTTTATAAATAAATAAATAATACATTCTTACTGACACCAAACTTCTAATCCATTTGAGTGTGTCATAGTAATTTTTAAATAAACATGGATAATATCAGTACAAATATCTACATTTGTTTTAAGGTAAGTTAACATTAACATCATTTCATTTATTATTAATTTAGCTCATTGCAACACAAGAATTCACAGTGCTACAGTAAATGTGCTGCAGAAACTATAGGAAGAGTTGTGTTCATACGCACTAGCGTTATCAATAATCGCTTTCAAATTAGCCTTTTTCTCTTGTCAGATGACGGCGAGAAGCGTTTGCATAACTCTGATTTACAGTCTTCCTAAATTTTAATCACATTACTGCATAATTGAAAATAACAATGCTTTGCAATGTCACAATTCATTCTAACTCGCATCAGAGTAACATCAATTCGATATTTACCAGCTTTTTACTGGCGATTATTATATTGAATGAAAACGCCAGTTCATTCCCTTATTAGTTAGCAACAGTATCCAAGAAAGGTAGATGTAAGTTAGTGAATGGTTAGTTGCAAATCAGTGTCTTTGGACAGGACTCTGTTGACTCCTAAGGGAAAGCATACCGTGTGCACATGAAAGAGCTCTTTTTACATATTGTCCTGTCTTCTATTAAGTTGCTTGTTGCTTCAGTCACTCAGTTGTTCTTTTTTTGATCATTTGCTAACATGTATTCATCCGTGATGCCAAAAACCGACCTGGACATTTAGCTAGTCAAAGGCCATGGATAATGCAAGTGAGCACTTATTTTCACAGGCACCGAGCAGGTCAGACCACGACACGTCTACCGCGAACACTTATATTAATTCAGTTATTCACGAGCCCATGAGACTCGGAGAGCGGTCAAAGTTACAAAGCACTCAAACGATCAAAAAGCACCCCGGGCTCACTTGAGCGATCCTCCAGAAAGTTTTCAAGAGAATGGTGACCTGTGTTTAATCAGCGAGAAAGATCATCTCAGAGGATGCTCTATGGGTGTAATGTGGTTCTTTTTTGGTACGAAACCCAGCTCGCTCATCAACAAAACCCCTTTAGTCGATGAATGTGGGAACCAACCACCCGTATCCTCCATCTCAGCATGGCTGCCCTCCATTCCACTGATTCCTGACTGACATTTAGATAAAGGTGAGAGAGAAAGGCCCAACTGAGCCGATGCCCGTCACCAGGGTAAATTCACTGCGCCCTTTCAGCGACTCGGAAGTCAAATTATAGCTTGCAGTCTGACATTTCCATTGTATTGGTAGAGTGCTGTTTTATTCTCCTAATTAGGCCATTAGGTACATCACTGATCTTGTGCCTAGAGATGGTCAGCACTAATAAAGAACAGAGAAACCCTGGGATAAAAGAGAGCCGACGGAGAGAAACTGAGGGGAGAGATGAAGGAAGAAAGATGTGTAAAGGGAAACCAGGAAAGGAAAGGGAGGCCTTGTGACAGTGGCCCTGGCAAACCAAAGTAGAGACAGAGCTGTGAACTGAAAGTGATGAATAGATAAAAGACATATACTGAGAGAGAAATAGTGGAACAGCGATATGAGGGAAAATCATGGAGGTGGAAGGATTTAAAGATGAATATGGTGGACCTTTGCTCAATGGTTTTGGAGATTGAATCAGAGAGAGAGAGATAGAGAGATCCAGTTATGAGTTCACAGTGGCACAGGTGACAGAACAGAGTGTGCTATGCTCTACTGTATATCCACAATGGGATATTTATACATACTCACTCAAATATCACTCCCTCTGGATAATTGGACACAGCTTGTGATGAAATATCAAACCGGCTCCTGAGGTTGGACTTTTTAGCCCTTCCTGAATATGGCAAATTCTTGTAAACAGTCAGAAATCAAGTTGACTATTCACCCCTACAAACTTATATGCCCCGAAGTCAGATTGGAAACTTATATAAACATGCTGCAGAATGTTAGTGGTGGAGTCAGGTGGGGGTGGGGAAAATGTTGATTGCTATGGATGGGTGTAGGATATAGAAAGATGAAAAGATTATTATCTACATCCCAGATTTTCAAACTTCAGACCATCAAATAGGAGGGAATGTGATAGGCACCCTTACTGAAATATAAGAGCAGGGAAATATATGAATGTGCCCCCCCCCCCCCCCATAATAGTTAAAAATTGTGGAAATTGATTGATATTTCTTTTTTGGACACTTTCTGATTGTTCGATGTTGCGGTAAACTGTGCCTGCTACAATAAAAGTCATCTTTATGTTTACAAAATTGCAAAAATACTTAGAAAAGTGAAGCTAGTTATTATCGCAAGTTTGAAGAAACCTTGTGTTGAAATGTGGTTGTCCAATGCTAGAAATTTATTTATTTGATCAAAAATACAATACAAACGTTTTAAAATGGAATTTATTCCTGTGATCCCAAAGCTATTTTTTTGATCCTTCAGAAATCAGTCATATATTTATACACTCACCTACGATTGAAGACTTGAAATACCAGACTAAAATATTTACTATTTATTAAAATTTAGTAAATTAAATGCTGAGCCAGTGAAACATTTTTAGCCAACTTTGACTGTGCTAAAAATGCTTTTCATGAGGTGTTTTTATTTTATTTTATACAATATTCATAACACCCTACTGCAGCCCACTGAACTCTAATGCAAGGACCTCTATATTCTTAGTTTCATCAGTTTCCCAACTATAAAGCTCAAAGCTTGCAGTGAAAGTTTTATATTTTATGAAAACAGTGTCTGTACATGACAGCATAATTGATTTTTGAAACGCTACGATCAATCTTGAATATGGTGTAGTTTTTGTTATGTCAGGGGGTGTGTTTAACGACTTAAATAATGATTTAAATATGGCTTTCCTCATCTAACCAAGTCATTAGAAGTTTGTCCATGTAAGCA
The DNA here is from genome assembly GCF_023724105.1 of Carassius gibelio. Classification (NCBI taxonomy): domain Eukaryota; kingdom Metazoa; phylum Chordata; class Actinopteri; order Cypriniformes; family Cyprinidae; genus Carassius; species Carassius gibelio. The sequence goes on along the minus strand of NC_068409.1, from coordinate 24,870,726 downwards.
TTATTAATTGGAAAAGGCGATGTCTAATTAAGAAGTGTTTGAAAGGCCTTGACCTTTCTGCAGACAGTCTGTAAATCATAACTGCAGGGTTAAATATGACATTAATTTTCTCTTGTACCTGCTAATACGCTGATGAAAGTGTGATGTTGGTAGCTAAGGTGGGAAAACAAGATACATATTTAATTAGCGAGCGTTGGAGACACCATTCCTGTTTGTACTTTGAGTGATGTGATGAAGGTGAATTTTGGATTACATTTTGTATCAATTTCGCAATGCATATAATACATAATCTGCAGTTCAGTTTGAAAATAGCCTCTCAAACAATCTTACTCCAATAAAATAAGTGAATTTACACAAGAAAGACAAACATTAACAGATGATCTGTACCTTATATCGGGTTAGTCTCCATGGCAACCGCTGACTTTCACACAACGTTGATAGGACTGGATGTAAAAAAAAAAAAAAAAAAAAAAAGAGCAATTGAGTATGCAAATGAGCATTAATTGCCATGTGAAAAGTGCTTTAATTGTGGACAGGGAGGTAGATAGAACGGTAGGCAAACAGTAGTGAGCAGGGTGAGGCGTGTATTGCTGGCCGTTGCTCTGCACTCTGTTTGACACATGCTCTTATTCCGTTTGATTTATATGTGATGTCTGTCAACCCATTATCATTGGTAACTACAACGAAAAAAAAAAAAAAAAAAAACATTTATCTATGATCAATTCCGTTCATATGCGCCAGTCTAATTTTCACACTCTCTCTGACTTTCACTCCTGCTCTTCAGATAACATTCATTCATAGATGGAACACACACACGCATACTGAAAATGCATTTCTGTTGTGATCCATCCAGATCGAGGCCCGTAGTGAAATCGCTCTCCATACGGCGTGTGTAAAACAGCTTTCATTCATTCATTCATGTAGACAGTAATTCCTCCCCTGATGTTGCTGCCTAAGGGCTTCACACAAACGCGTCTGTGCAATCCTATCTGCATGATCTCATTCCCGATCAGCAGTAAACATGGCGAAACTGTCGTAGAGATATACCATTAACGTTTCCATGTGTCTTATTTGCATATAAGTGGCTTGTAGGTACTTCAATTCCAATGGCTGGCATGTTTATGCACTGGCTAATGACACACCATGTATTTGTGAACATCAAAACGGTAGTGATAAACAAGAAGAGGACTATATACTACCTTTCAAATGTTTAGGGTCAATACAATTTTGTTTTTAAAGAAAGAAATGGATACTCTTAGTCAGCAAGGAGCCATTAAATTGATCAACAGTGGCAGTAAAGACAAAATAATGTTACGAAATATTCCTGTTTCAAATAAATGCTTTTCTTTTTAACTCTCTAAGAGTTTCCAATAAATAAATAAATAAATAAAATAGACTATAATAAATCAATAATAATAATAATACTGTAAATGTTTCTTGAGCAGCAAATCGACATATTAGTTTAGGATGATTTCTGAATGACCATGTGATGCTGAAGACTGGAGTAATGGCTGCTGAAAATTCAGCTTCATCATCAGAGGAATAAATTACATTTGGAAATATATTAAAATATATAATGCATTTTACAGTGTAATAATATTTTATAATATTACTGTTTTACAATAATTTTCAATCATATAAATATAGCTTTACTGAGCATAAGAGACATGTTTTGAATACTACTACTAATAAGATTATTATTATTAATAATAATAATAATAATAATAATAATAATAATAATAATAATAATAATAAATCTCAAACTTGTGAACAGTAAAAACATATTGTATTGCATTGGACAACATTATCTTAATTAAATAAGATACAATTATTTATTATTTTATTATTTTAAAAATACATTATTTTCTTTATAAAATAAAATTAAATAAAATAAACATCTGAAACCGTCAAATCTGCAAACAAATGATGCAAGACCCTTTTCCCTTTACAATTAATGTTTCTTGCAAATATTTTAACAAAAAGACTTTTAGTGGATGGCACCAATTTCAGTTTTAATAATGCATGACATGCAGAAACAAAATGTTTTTTTATAAAATATAAAACAACAATTGATTTGTATTAAGGATCAAGTCCTAATTCATCCTGACCATGTTTTTGTCTGTCTTCAAGCATGTTTGTGTGAGTTTATGTTAGCATGTGTTGGGTGAGAATTCCCAGATGGCCCCTTCCCCTTGTTAGAAATGGCCAGTGGCCCAGCTGGGCTAGCATAGATGCTTTGCGGGTGTGCAGAGAAGTGATAGACACACACCAGTGGCTGCAAGTGTTGTAGAACTCAAGAGGAATGAGAGAACAGGATAAAAAGGTAACTCTTCACACCAAACACCACCCAGAAAATACTCACAGCACCGTGTATTTCCACCATTCATCATACCTAAGCAAACGTTGCAAAAAACATCTCTGAAAACTACACTTACTCCATGCGGCGTCCAGCTACTGTGGATTGGGATGATAAATCAAACATATGTATTGCAATAAATATGCTCAAATGACTTTTTCTGGTCTGATTTTGTGTCTAATGTAGATCGAAATGGAAAGTGAATGAACTGTGCTTCATTTCCTGGATACTGAATGGTTGTCATTTAGAAAGTACTTATATTTGCCTAATCTAGAAAATTATGTAATCATTTATTCAAACATATTTGACTTATTTTCTTATACACACCCACAGATTTTAAACTATATATTTTAAATATTTATATATAATATCAAGAATATAAATATATACATGGAAATATTTTCAAAATATATACTGTATGTGTGTGTGTATTTATATATACATGACAAATATACACAGTATCAAACTCTGATGCAAAACGAATCCAGGTGCACACCAAAAATGCTAGCATGAATGAATGTTGGTTCCAAACAATATTGGACCCCACTGACTTTCATTGTATGGACAAAAATATCTTCTTTTCCACAGCCGATATTAAGTTATACAGGTTTAGACTGAAAAGAAGGTTAGTATAATACACTATCCCTTTAAAGGTGAGTATGCGATTAAATAATAGCAAAAACATTCACATACGCACTTTGTGGGCAGATAAATGTTGCGTAATGAAGCATGGCTCATCTGATTACTCCCTGCATTGCCACATTAGATTAGGCAAAAAAGCTTGTTCCGGTGCCTTGGTGGTAGTTACAGTAAAAATATTTGATATATCTTTTTTTTTCCTCAGCATTCTGTTCCACTGTAATGTGACTGATGACATTGGCAAAAGCAGCAGGCTCAAGATTGTGCACAGAATGTAGATGTGAACGGGAAATGTGTGCAGTGCATGTGTGTGGGAGAGAGAGAGAGAGAGAGAGAGAGAGAGAGAGAGAACAGCGTGCAGTCACTGCATGGATTTAATGCTAGTATCCATCACCCTCTACACAAAGTATGTGGGGGAGTGTATGGGGCTTTAAGAGGTTATTACACACGCTCTTTCCCACTGTAGGGACCAAACACACTCGGAGTCCAACCTCCAGCAAAGATGGATCACACCGACTTATCTCGTCTGAAATAAAAACCAAACAAGCACTTCATCTTCCAACATAAAACCAAAACCATGCTGCGAACAGTAAAACCTAATGCCTGTCCTCACCATGCGGTGCAGTAAGCAATACATGTGCTCTGCTGTAAATACAGTAGCTGTATCTAGACTCAATGTGTTACCGAGATAAAGAGGGATGTATGGAATGTGTGGGCTGATGTATTGATGCTTTTTATGCAAATAGCCATCTTTATTGTTGACATGCAAAACATATCAGTATGATATTAGCTATCAGACTACTTTTTTCCATTTTTCAATTCCAACCGCAGATATTAGATTATTTAAGTGTACATGTTAGTTTCCCCATATTTATTTATTTATTTATTTTTTACATCTAATGCTCATTTAAATTTCATATTTAAAAACATTTAATTTAATAACAAATCTCAAATGTAATATTTACCTGATCCCTCTATGCACTTTTACATGTAAAACTATTATTTTCTAAATAGTGTATTTATAATTAAAATTCCATTTGAAAACTTTCAGCCATAATATTTATCGATTTATCGATCGTTATCGGCCATAATCTGCATAAAGGCTTCCTTCATTACAATAGCGCTTAGTGAATTGTGTAGGGTGATATTAATATGTGTAGGCTTAATATGTTAGTGTTTGAATTGTGCATCAGCAAACTTGCATGAGACCACATACTTGCATCTGGAGAGCAATAGTGAGTAAGTGATTGAGTGTGTGAGTGAGAAGCTTTCGTCTCTGCTCTGGCCACTTCTCTCCCATGAGCAAAACGAGTCAACAGAGCTGTTGCTATGGCAGCAAAGGTGAAACACAGTGGTGCTGGTTGTTGGTGACTGTGTGTGTGTGTGTGTGTGCGTGTGTGAGAAATCGATGGCTCGCTGCTCTCACCTCTCAAATTCTCCTTTGGCTGATCTCTCAGCCTGTAAATCCCATGCGTGCTGGCTGGCCTGACCCTTATCCACACACGCACCCCTGGACGAGCACCGGTTGGTGGACCAGATTATAGAGATTTATCAGCCATTTGTAACCTTTTTTTTTTTTTTTTTATTCCTTACGTGCAAATTTACTAGCAAGTAATCTTTATTAATGCAAATAAATGTTATTTAAATGCAGCAGTCACAAATTGTATTTAATATCTTTTTTTCATACAAGTTTATCTAAGAAGACTTGATGTTTCTTCAGGTGTGTATGGAAAATGATAAAAAAAATATATATATACATTAACTCCCACTGATATTGATAAACCAATAATTGTATTCCTGTAATAAACAATATACTGATTAATGAATAATACAATTCTATAATATTTTGTCTAAAAACTAAAAAGTTGCTTGAAGTATGGATATTAATTCTGAGATTTCCTAAAGATTTCATTTAACAGTGTTAATTTTAGTGTAAAATTATTATTATTATTATTATTATTATTAGATTTTAAGAGAGCGTTAGATGAGGGCTAAGGTAACATGAAATACTAAACTGAAGGAAATAAACAGACAAAATTAAATGTTCAATATTGAACAATACAAACGAATTGAAAAGAAAATAAACAAAGCAAATAAACCAAATCTATGAACAGTAGAAGAATTGGAGGAGGTCAAATGCAAGGCGGCTTAACTTTGAGCACATGATCCCACACCACAGCAAAAATGCACAGAGCAAAAGTCTATATCAACATTCATAGATATGTGTGTGATGTCTGACTGAGCTTATACGCTTTTCCAGTGTTGTCAATACATGGGTTCACAGAGATTACTTTTTCCTTTGGTGTGACAGGTGTGACTCATATGAAGATGAAAATCCCTGTTCTCTCTGCTGAAATAATACCGGTGTTCCCTAAAATCACAGCAAGCAATATGTCCCTTTCTGTTCTCTATCCATGGGATGATGTCCCTCAAAGCAAAGGATAATCAAATGCAACTACTTGGTTTTACTCTCAGAAAAACAGACAGTGCCACTTCCATTCCTCAACCTCTTCTTCATCAGAGGAGACAGCTTGCAAAACCAGTGAGAAACAAGACAATCTAGTGACAGTCAATTCTCAAATGATATGCCACACTTTTAAAATGCTTTTCTGCAGTCTTGAGATAAAGAACCTAAGGAACCTGTAATTTTGTTTTCTGCCTCCCCTTTGGTATGTGAAGTGGTTTGTTGAAAACATCTTTAGAAACTGTTCTGTTGAAAAAAAAAAATAAATAAATGACTAGCTATATGGATGAATAAGTGTTACAGTTATTTACAAAAGGATCTGAATGGACACTGAATGTTTTGACTGGAGGCCACAAGGAACAGAATAACTGATGCCAATCTTCTTTTTACTGGATCTGTCTTCTCTCTAGTTCTCCTACACAAACACAAATGAAGTGACTAACACTGAAATCTAAATGGCCTCTGAATGTGCAGCCAATAACCAAATTCAATCACTTTAGCAAAAATTGAATCTCAATGTGTGTCTTATTTGCTACCAACCAGCAATTCAGCTGTAAACATAAAATGCAATACAAATGTGCTGTAACTTTATTTAAATTAATCAATTTATTTAAAACAATATAATAGAATAGAATTCATTTAGCATTATATTTGCTGTTGAATGTGTTAAATTCAGTGCAGCAATTTCTGGAGTATAAATAATTGTGATACTGATGTTGTATTGAGATGATTGATCCTTACATAAAAATACTAATACCAGCTATTTTAAATCGTAACTTACTCATTAATCATAAAAATAATAACACAATATATTTAGAGTGGGGGGAAAATTAACTGACAACTCTCATTCAAACAAATATGTTTAAAAGGCACAGCTAAATGTGAGATTTATTTTGATGAGTTTATGTGAATATTGCAAGTATAACAATATTATAAGTTATACTATATTTATTACTTAAAGTTAAGATCCTAACTTATAATAACTTTGAAAACTTATAAACTTAATACCAATTAATGGTAATTAAACAATTAATTCAAATTATAGCAATAAGTTCACTCCAGATAAAGATATATAATGCAATGCTAAATGATGATAATTACTAATTTATCCTCAAAAAATGGGGGGAGGGGGAATCCATTTAATTGAAGCATATGTCAGTATTGGTATCGGTGATACAGTCTCTCTTAAATAATACCTAGTAAAAAGAGGCTTCATAACATAAATTAAATTTCATAGATTTAAAATGCTATTTATGTTGTTTACACATCTCCACGTCCTCCATAATTTGAAGATTCAATGTGAAAATATATTTGATTACAAATTTGAATATGATATGTATTATATATGTGCGATTAATTGCATAAATTACAGAAGCCTTTTTGTATTATCAATTGTCAGCCAAAAATATATGTAGATTAACTGCACAATTGCTATCATTCACAAACCCCACCCCATCCCCAAGTTTTCTTACTAAATTAATCTGAGCTGTCCCAGGCAATAATAATTCAATTGTAAGGGTTTAAGGCACTTTCCTATTCCCAGTTTATGTATTATTAAAGCAATGCCCTATCTCTTTTTCTCTCTCTCTCTCTCTCTCTCTCTCTCTCTCTCTCTCTCTATCTCTCTCTCACTTCCCTTGGCTCTTTGCCATTCAATGCATGTGTCCTCCCAGTCCCTTGGACCTTTCTCACTTCATACTTAAGAGCAAATTCCCACTAGTGCAACACTCACAATAGAGAGCCATCTATTTGATGAAAGAGACCCATCGAGACAGTGAAACCCAGCTGTGTCTGAATGTCTAATCCCACAGTGAGGGATCCCTCCTGGGCACTCGGGCACTCCCTTGACTTCCATTCTTCAGTATCCTCCAACACCCAATCTCTCCTTGTCTTGTGTATCCCGTCAGGGCCATCATAAGGGGGGTGCGAGGCCCTGTGCGAAGTTGAAATGCAAGGTCCTCTGCAATTGTGTTGAGGGGGGGGGGGGCAATGGGTGCTATAGTAACGAAGCAACTTTAAAACGCATCTGATCAATTGTGATGCCGTGCTACACTCACATGTTTGCGCATAAATCACGGCCATGCACACACTCGTAAGAATCGACTGCATAATAATAATAAAGCAATTAAATAAGCAAATAAGAATGCTAAAATAAGGTTTGTAGTTAAATATGAAAGTGCCATCTAAAATGTTCTTCTAATGGTTATTTTCTCAGGCTCCTATTTTAATGTTCAGTTATTTTACTTTAATGGGAAAGAAATTACTGAATCTACACATGGGAGCTTGATAAAAATGCTCATTTTAGGAGAAATTTTCAAATGGCACTTAGAGGCTTTTGCATCTGAACTCTTCTTATGAAGTAGTAATCAGTTTACAACTATTTGAAAATAATATTTTATTCGAAATTTGCACATTCACTCTTATTCGTATGTCTTGAACACGCAAATGTCTTTTGTCATTGACATTCATCTATGATTTACATGAATCATGATTGCATATTTTCAATTCAAAACAGTGAAATTTCATAAAAAGTAGAGTAGTTTGCATCACTAGATTATTACTAGTCTAGTCTATTACTAGCGGTTGCTGAACATTTCTATTGTAAAACAGTTGTCTAATATAATACTACTCGGGGGCAAGCCATGACAGCACATTTTACTTATTTTTCCTGTAAAAATTCCCAAACACATTAACTATATCATGAAATATCTTGATTCTCACCGTTATATATTATGTTGATCAATAGTGGTTAATGGTCAAAGTAACCTAATAATGTAGTCTATTAACTATGGAAAAAAAACAGATATGGGTTAGGGTTAGGGTTAGGCACTGATCTGTAATATAGAACTGGATTGCTCATGACGTCATTAAAGTGAAGCCGCCACACCACCATATTGGTAATCCCTAGTGTGCGATTGAATCGATAGGAATTTGTATGATTTTAATGAGAAAACATCACTTAACAAGTCAGTGTTTATAAATATGAAGTATCACTGTACATTATTACAATGCGAACACCCTAGGCATGTAAGCGGTTATTTTTTTAAATGTCGGGAATTTCCCCTACTTATTAAAAAGCTACGTTCATTACAGCAGTGAGCATCATGAACACGATAAACATCAGACAGACATGACCTCAACACATATAACATATAGAAAAAGTGTTCGTTCTGAAATCTGAATTTATTCAGAGAAATAACTGACCTTATACAGTACGGATTTAAGAAATAAATACAAAGCTTTATTTCCCAGATAGTAAATTACTTATTATAGAGAAATATTAACAACATAATTGTATAATTTATTGTAATATATTAAAATCCATTTCTGATACTAATACGTTCGTTTAATAATTCCTGAATAATTTTGTTCATAAAGAAACAAGCCATTTTTGTGTTTGATCAGTTACCTGTGTCGTCAGAGCGCGGCAGACACACCCACCTACACGATTTAAATATATCGCTTATCCTGTCCCAAAAGACTGTAAACACTGCAGATAACATCTGAAGTTAACATTACTTTATTACACATAACATAAAAACGACTCCCGTTTGACTGATCAGCTTCAAATCAAGTTATTTTTTGACAGCGGTTTGAATGTAAGTCAATGGTGCTCTCTGCTGGTAGGGATTAGTAAGATGGCGGATCGAACACTTCCGGTGGCTTCACTGCCTGTTGGCAGTTTAGAACGCGATGAGCCATCCAGTTATATATATAGATCAGTGGTGTCATGCCATAACAGCAGCTGATGATATAATGCACTAAACGTTCTAATCACGCCAGTGTGATTATATGAAATATAGAAAATATTAAAAAAAATGTTTGTGTCTTTTGGAAGCTGCATTCAAAATCCACTTTGTGGGACTTGTTGCCCCTAACTTTGAATGGTCATGAAGCCTCTGGTACTACTTACATCTTTCAAAGAAATCTCGCTGCATTGTGACAGTGACAGTAAGACCCGCCTTCTTTGATTTGATTGGCCATCTCGATCATTTTGACTACTGAGGTAGACCAGCTTAAAAGTTTTACTTTTAAAACTCTTTGTCATCCTAACTACAAACATATTTACTCATTCTTATACACAGAATCTTAAACTGTCTATCTGCTATGACCATAGTCTTTCAAAGGACAAAATGGGTGGGGAAACATTTTATAAAAATTAGACATAAACAACATAAAATGCAGGCCAGAGGCTCTCTAGAGGAGCGAGGCCCTGTGCAGTCGCACACTTGGCACAGCCCTTGCGACGGTACTGCATCCCGTGCCGCATAAGACGAATCTGTCAGAATGACAAACAACAGGGATTTTTCATACTCAGGTGTGAGTGAAGATCACAGAGCAGAGCAGAAGCAACGAAACAGAAATAAATTGTGAGCCTGAACAGGTGAGCGATGTGGGCTTGATTTAAGATTGGCTCAGTGCTTCTGTTGAATTATTTATTTATTTACTTCCTGTGGCACTGATCTGCATTCCTCACCGAGGGCTGAGATGCTTTTCAGAGAACGCTGCCGTGTTTTCTGCTGTGACCGAAAGATGAAAAGAACATTGTTTCCTAAGCTATCCATGGCCTTTCTCTTCGAGAAAACTACATTGGACCTGAACCCATTCCATCACTTTATACACCTAAACTGATTTAGACTTTTCAGAGCCACATGAGGCTTTGGAGATGTGTTAAAGGGGTCATTGAAACACCATGTATTTGTTTATCCTCTTGCCAAGCGCACCGGCAATAACACTGACCTTGGCCAGAAATAATGACTAGAAACCAACACGTATCAGTCTCCCGTGTGCTTCCAGGTACTGAGCTGGGAAATTGAAACCGATCGTAACAATAAGTGCAACTCACAGCATGAAGATTGTTAGCTTGCCTGCTTCGCTTTTATACTTGATTCGGGTCTTGCCTAACCTTCTAGAGACCTGATATGTTCCTCGCTTGCTTGTTTTGTGCGAGATTGAATTAATATTTCCTCTGGAGATTTTTGCAGTGACCCATAACGCTGTAACCGAGCGTCGATTGTCTCCTTGGCTCTCGTTATGGATCCGCCGCACACAATTTAAGCAGATAGTATGCCACCCCGTTCACCCATTACAGAGCCTACCTACACACGCATGCAAACATTCACAAACCTCGTGAACCTTCGAAAGGCAGGCTGGGAAACGCTCCTGGGTTTGCATTTGAACTCTGCCCACTGTCGAGCGTGACCTGACCTCCTAAAGCAGCGGAGGATTAGTATCTTGATATTCCTTCCAATTTTCCTTCCTGGCAGGCATTGGCTATGGGTCAGCCTGGCCCTCACTTCTGTTCTTTCCCACTGTCCATCAGAGAAGTACAAAAGCTTCTAAGAGATGTCGTGGAGAGAGAGCGAAGGGAAAGGCAGGAAGAAAGGCTGCTAAGCTAATAGTGTGACGGTAAATAAGAGTACAGTTTAAAAGTGCAATTAAAAGGAGGAGATCTAGTGAACAGATCTTAAATAGACATTTAGTAATGCCCTTAACATCAATTATGTTTCATTAATTAGATGTTTTCTTCTTGTATCGATTGGCGGCTATTATGCTTGTATGTACAATAACTGTAATAGCTTCTTCCTGCGATTGTGTTACAGAAATCTATTGCAAATTAAAGCTTTGAGGGGAAAATCAATACTCAAGCATATGATCCAAAAGCTGCTTTTCAGTCTGATAAAAGTGCTAGTTAACTTGGCACTGATTGAAGCCAGGGACACATAATAAGAACTAGTAACAGAACTGACTGAAGATCATTTTTTGTTATTATTGAAGCTAATATGGAACAGGAGGTAATCTGATCTCAATTCTGAAAGATGCTTTGAGCACACAGGAGGCAGACCATCTGTAAGGATATATTACCTAAATAAAGGAGGTCCCATGACAAAAAAAAAAAAAGAAAAAAAAAAAAAGGAATAAATTAAAGTTACCAATGAGCCAAAATTTTTATGAAACTTTCAGTATAAATGGACAGTCAATGGCTCCTTTTTCTCCATTCAGGTTCACCTTGCCTTCAAAACTGTGCACTTGCAGGTCTGATTATTAAATAATGCAACATAAACAGAAATCGCTTATTTCTCAAAAGACATTTAAATGTGTCTTGAGTGACTAAAAAGTACTTATAAATGTAAAAATGTATATATATAAAAAAAAAATGATGCAAAAAAAAAAGTACATAGATTTTTAAGTAGAGCTTGACAATACATTTCATAAAAATTCAAACATGTATATACAACATGGCGCAAATTCAATTTTTTCTTATATCTAATATAGAAACCAACTGCATTTTTAAGGACCATTAAATCCAATGCCGGTATCTAGAGAACCAATATTATTCAGATTTTCATGGTTTTATTAAGATGTTTAACGTGTACGTTAACTATAACAAATAACTCATCAATGACTGATATAGAAATAAACAATTTTGTCTAACAGACAATAAATAAAACAAAAAATAAAATCAATAATTTAAATGCCACAATTTCAAAACATTAATGCACAATATTGATAAATGGGCTTTAATTTTTTTTTTTAACTCTACTGTTATTAAATTATTTGTTTTTAAAGTAACTACATAGCCGTTAAATGGTGGTAAAGTCATCTACATAAATAAATAACAATTTCAAAATAAGCCTGCATTTTATATATATATTCTATATCAACTCAATAAAAAAAAAAAAAAAAAAAAAATATATATATATAATTTATAAAACAAAGTAATATCATCCGATAACCAATATCTTTTTGATATAATGCTATTTAATATTGCAAGCAAATGACATGCACAAAAATACCTGAATGTTTTATACAATGTTTACAGGTTCCGTTTTTCGCGCTTTTTTGAAGCTTTGATTGTGTTTACAGTTTGCAATATAACATGTGTTCATGTTTCGCGTGTAAAAAAAAAACAGTATTTTTCACAAAATTCTGTATACTGTATCTGTATACTGCTGTTTTCACTGTCATAAAAACGTGCTGATGACTTCCTTGTTCTATAAAGTCCCTCCTTCAGAAATACGTAACGAGTTGTGATTGGGCCAGCAGTTCTTCTGTTGTGATTCGACACCAGCTTAGCGCACATGGCCCTCCTGGAAATGCGATTGGTTATGGACTAGTTTTGAAAAGCAAGTGTGCGAGAGAATGTGCTGGAGATGTACTTATAATCACAGGAGCGTTTTTACTGACGAGATGTTATAAGTTACAGAAACTGTTAAACGCAACAACTTAAATAATAAAATACACTTACGTGTCCATAAACAATGCCTTCTCCAGACAAAGAGGGAACTGCTCCATCTTTCAAGAATAATCTTTGTGCAAATCCGGCATTAAACTGATTGAGGCTGAGGAATCTGTCCTCAGCAAAATGTGCTGCACATAGTTTTACATGTGGATTATAATTTTCGGGAACCAAGTTAAACATAAATTGTAACCATTAATCTCCAAGTACAGCGTCCCTGGGAAGGCCAAACAAAGGTGATTGGACTCCGAGATGAGAATAACAGTGTTTCGACGACATGGCGACAAACAAAAACGCAGCTCTTACTCCTTCTCCGTAAGAGCGCAACAAGGCTGTTTGTGTATTCATGTGGGCGGAGGTTAGTCAAAAAACTGTTTAAGTGATGTCATTACTGCAGGAACTAGAGGGATGTAGTCCAAACGGGTCGTTTTTTGTTGGCAAATTCTGTTAAATAAAATATCTCGCTTGGCATTGGACTTTGAGCTTTAGAATTTTACAGATGTTATTTATACTCTAACAACAACATTACACACTAACTAAAGTTTTAAACTTGGGATCACGAAGAAGGGGACCTTTAAGTGAAAATTCAAATCTGTTTACCTATCTGTCTGTCTGCCAATCATCCATCCATCTTCAAAAGGGGTGTAGTATAATGTATCCGATGAAGGAGGGTGAAAACAGAGGGGTGTATCTAGGAAAAACGGAGCAAAAAAATATAAAATACAGAGAAGACATGAGCCCAAGAGGACAAAAGAGACACCAAGAGAGATGAAATGTAGCAATTGAGAGTAAGACTCTGTTTGAAGGACACGAGATAGCGACTAACAGACAGAGAAAAAGAAAGGGAGAAAGAGAAAGTGATGGGGAGAGAGGTGGCTTTCATCCAGGCAAACCTGGCCAGACAGAAACTGGAGTGGTGAGCACTAGGAGCTCCAGCAACCTGGCCCTTTTCATCTCTTCATCAGGAGGGTTCAAAGCCACAGGCGAGCCTTTGATTCCATCACTGCCACAGCTCCCTTGATGTGGAAATCTAAATTTCAGTGAATTGAAAAAGGAGGGGGAAAAGGGGGTGACACATTACACCCATATGAAGAAATAAATGTGCTCTTCGCCGCCCCAGAACCGGTCCTAATGACACGGCACAGAAAGGAGGAAGGTGGAAGGTGGGGGACAAAAAAAGAGCCAGAGGAACAATCTATAAATGATATGTCTTCAAATGTTGAATATGAATCACTACTGTGGCAAAGCCAGTACTGTGCATGTTCACACAGCATTACAAAATGGTTACTTTGTCCTGTTTGTGTGCTAAATACATCTCATACACAGTTTAAAAGTTTTAAAATAGAATGACAACTGACTCTATAACCAAAACGACTCCCTTAAATGAACAGTAGTCCAGGCTGAAATTTGAAATGAATGATGTATAAACACAATGAATTAGATGCAAAATTCTGAGGTATAAAGACTGAAATAATATTATTTATTATTTATTATTTATTTTTTTGTAAAACATACTCCAATAATCTTTGTTTAATTTACAACTTAAAATAACAACAATAGCAATAATATTAATAATAATAATAATAATAATAATAATAATAATAATAATAATAATAATAATAAATTATCAGAATATCAGAGAATGACTTTAGTAACATCTAAATTATATGATTCCCAAAGTTATATGAATGTATGAATGAATAAATTGAATATATTGAAAACAGAGGTGTTTTATATAAAAGTGTCTGCCCAATGCATAAATGTAAATCAGCATTAGTCACTAATATTAGGACTTTTAACTTTCAGGTTAGGAAAAATGTTATGGAAAAATGGTTGGAGCGCAAGATAGAGAGTTTGAACAGAGAAGGAAAAAAAAAAAAAACTACTACAGCAAGCTAGAGATTTTAGCCAAATATCTGAGAGAATGCAAACAGCAGGAGCGACCCTCGTTTGTTAATCCTTAAAAAATGTCTTAATATTTACTATCATTATCACTATGGTTACAGGCATTTCTCAAGGCTTATATGTTTTGATCCGCTTCTGTTTCATGAACCACAATTTCACATTTGAATGTAGCTTAAACTGTTTTGACTATCACCATACTTTAATTAATATTATCAATCAGCATTGTTTCTGCTTTGTGTTTAGTTTCAGCCTGCTTTTTTTCTCTCTTACTCTCACATGATGATCTGTCACTATAAAAATAGATTGATTTTAGAAGCTCTTTATAACATGCGTCTCTCCCCATCTGATAAGAGATGAAGGTTTTATTGGCAAAAGATAGATCCCATCTGTCTTCAACTGCTTAATCATACCCCCTTCTACCCTCTGAAATGTCTATAAATGAAAGCATCATTTTACAGTGACCTTAGACTCCATTCTGGCTTTTCTGAAGGTCAGCAATATTTCTCCAACTCTTAAAGTCAAATATTTCCAGTTATACCCTTATCCTTTAGAAAGGTTACATAAATGTATGCTGCTTTTAAAGTCTGGACATTTTAAATAGAGCAGGAAGCCGGTGTATAGTCATACACCATTCAGTCTCTTACCTACATTTTGATCTTAAACCAAAGTCGATGAACAATAATGGCCACTATTGGTCAAAGAAGAGAGTTTGAAATGGTTAGAACAAACCGGAGAAACTCAAAAAATGCTCAATAAAGTGCAGTTACTTTGGAAGGATCAATGAAACAGAATCACTTGAAAACCACAGCAAAGTGCTCACAAACTATTGAAAAATCGCTTTTCAACAAGAGGATGAGTCTTGTAGTCAGGTTATGGGACTGTAACTGTGAATTCCGAACAATGTAATAATGAAGAAATCTATGAAGCACAATAACAAAGTTTTGAAACTTCATCCTGCGTCAGAGCATTGCAGTAATCAGGAAGGCAATTATTGAAACTGGCTTGGAAAAACAAAACAAATTGAAACAGGTGTGCGTGTGCTTTTTCTCAAGGCCAAGACAGTGACTGAAGAGAAGATTTGTGTAGTAAACTAATTAACGATGAATATTCCACCCACCTTCAAGCGACGCTTACTTTTTAATGCAGTGAATGTGATTTCTTTTTTTCACCCTGATGCATTTACAGGGGAAAAAAGAGCTTTTGTTCTATATGTGGAAAAAATAAATGAAAGGAGCATGGATAGTTTCTGCTAATCACTGAGGGACAGTGACAAATTTCATGATGTCTGCCTACTGAAATCCATAAGCAAATAGCTGAAAATAAATAGCCAAAGAGTTTAGTATGGTTAGATATATTTCATATATCTACACAGTTTAGGTTTTAGACTTTAGGTTTTAGTGCTTCATTGTCAATGTAATTATTTGGTGCCAATAAGATTTATCAAAATTGTTATGGTCTTGTTATTAGTATGAATCTGTGCATCTCTAAAAGAGCCAGAGAGTGAAAGACCGAGCAACCCTCAGAAGCGGACGTAAAGGCACAGACCAACTCAGAAAACTGCCCATTGCAGCAAAGTACCAGAACAAAAGAAATACAATCCCCAAGATCGCTGTAACTGTAGAACGCTTCAGGCTTCGGTTTACTGCAACCTAACCAAATTTCAGAGCGAGCTGTGATACTGGATCTCATCACTGACACTTCTTAATGTGACTTGTCCTCTGCTGCACTAGAGGTAATACATCATCAGGATTGTCTGTGTCTAGATAGCAGAAGAGATTTTTTTTTTTCTGCTTTAAACTACAACACCCAATTTCCTCTTTAAATGGCTGTGCTGTAAGGTGAACCCTCATGCGCTCCTCACAGGGAATAAAATGCTCCATGAGAAAGTTAGACCTTTTCATGTCACAACAAAGAATTGAACCTCACATATGGGTGAATCAATAACTCTTCATTAAGCTCAACTTACAGAATTCATTTTGTTGTACTACGAGATGATATTTAGCGTAATGTTCAATGAAAGGCTGACATTTTTCAAATGACCGTTTAGGAGTGGTCAGACCTGTCTGTAACAGCATGAGGCAGCATGAAATATAGACCGGCCAAGTTTTACTGTGAATGGGCTCATGCTTCACTAACTTTATGTGGACCTACATGAAATCACAAGTGCTGCCTATTTCAAGTCACTCTTATCATCACTCTCAAGGGAGCTTCCCCTATCACTGAAATCTTCTTTGTGAAATGAGTTCATGGCACCTGACAGAAAAAGCTCATTAACTGACCTTTAAAACTGACTTCTCACTGCTGCCTTTTAGAAAAACCACAAGAAATGAATCATGTCAATATTTTGACATTGAGTGTAAAAGTCAGCTTTCTCTTTGTCAAAGCAGACCATTTAGTCCTAATACAGATAATGAGATTTCTCTCTTAAGTGGAAGAGCAAACCTGGGGTGCATTTCCCAAAATCATGGTTAGCCAACTATGGTCGCAAGTCCTGTTGTTACTAACATGGTTCAATAATAGTTCAAACGGACATTCGCAAACAGCGTCGCAAACCCACGTGGTAGAAACTAAGTCGACCTGTGGTAAGAAGCATAGTTTCTTGTTAGTAAGACATATCAGCTTAAATAAATATGTTCTTAGGCATTACTAAAGATGTGCAAAAACACATAGACTAAAATGCATTCATATTTAGATAGAATGGAATAGATTGTACTGAATGTTTTTTTATTAGTCACCATGTGCCATGTTCAATACAGCAGCAACTGAGAGATCTGTTAAATAGCAGTTATTTATAAGAAGTTATTACTCCACCATGTGACGTCATTGACAATGGCCCTATGTTGTTGAACTAAAGGCGATGGAGATGCGACCCCAATCGGGAAACAGTCGTAACTAGCGAGTTTCATACTATGATGGTTAATCAGTGAGTTACACAGTTGTACGGGAAACGGCATCCCTGCCCTGTCTAGTTGTCAAAATCTCAGTAACCATAAGGTTTTGAATCAAAAGTCCAATTACACAAATTTGTATTTTCTATATAGCAGTGGTTTTCTATATTGGTTTCAAAGATCTAGTTCAATCAGTCTTAATTGCTTTTTACTAAATATGTTGATTTAGTATAATTTAATTGACATTTTTCAATTTTTTGTGTGAGTGAATACATCTTAACACCTTTTTTTTACTTTCTCAGTATGAGTAAATCCACATGTGTTTCAGAGTATATATACACTCACCTAAAGGATTATTAGGAACACCTGTTCAATTTCTCATTAATGCAATTATCTAATCAACCAATCACATGGCGGTTGCTTCAATGCATTTAGGGGTGTGGTCCTGGTCAAGACAATCTCCTGAACTCCAAACCAAATGTCAGAATGGGAAAGAAAGGTGATCTAAGCAATTTTGAGCATGGCATGGTTGTTGGTGACGGATGGGCCGGTCTGAGTATTTCACAATCTGCTCAGTGTTACTGGGATTTTCACGCACAACCATTTCTAGGGTTTACAAAAAATGGTGTGAAAAGGGAAAAACATCCAATATGTGGCAGACCTGTGGGCAAAAATGCATTGTTGATACTAGAGTTCAGAGGAGAATGGGCCGACTGATTCAAGCTGATAGAAGAGCAACTTAATTTGACTGAAATAACCACTCATTACAACCGAGGTATGCATAAAAGCATTTGTGAAGCCACAACACGCACAACCTTGAGGTGGATGGGCTACAACAGCAGAGGACCCCACCGGGTACCACTCATATCCACTACAAATAGGAAAAAGAGGCTACAATTTGCACAAGCTCCCCAAAATTGGACAGTTGAAGACTGGGAATGCCACGTAGAATTAAGGCAGTTCTGAAGGAGAAAGGGGGTCAAACACTGTATTAGTATGGTGTTCCTAATAATCCTTCAGGTGAGTGTATATTTTACATTAATTTCACATTTGTCTTGTACAAATATGTTGTTTTGTTTCATAATTACTGTATATATGTTTCTTTATTTTCCAAAAAACAACTGAAGTGAAATGTGACAACATGGCAACACTATAACATCTGAGGGGCATGTTGCAACATAAAGACGCATAATACACACACACACACACGCACACACACACACACACACACACACACACACACACACACACACACACACACACACATATATATATATATATATATATATATATATATATATATATATATATATATATATTCTATATAAAGTGTTGACATGGCAACTAGTAAACAGCCTACAGTAAATGTTGTTATGTTAGCACGTGTTGAAATATTTAAACCAAGTGTGTTACAAATAACATGCGTTAGTTTGTGGTCTGTTCACCCTTACAACCACACTTGTATACATTCAGACATGGGTCAACTCTATAATGAAGGTAATTTCTTTTTTTTCTGTATAAACCTTTAAACAGTTTAATGTGGCGACCTATCCCACAAACTCTATATTTTCCCTGAGGAATAACAGTGGTACAGTATACCACAGTATACCACAGTATGTACCTATACAGAAATATAATTTCAGATACAAATTTGCTTTGACCAGTAATCACTGGAGGAAAGAGAGTGTGAAAACTAGCCTTGCCATTCATTATCACTCTGCGTATGTTCTTATTATTTTTCATAAATGCCCATATACTATAGAAAACGTTTCAAATCTTCAGTGAGCGCATTTTTGACATTTATTTTAATTGTTCTTAATTCATAACACATCCTCTCACAGCAAGAACCTTTTATTTTTGTCCAAAAACTGTGATAATACCAAGAGAGAGGAAAAAAAAGAAAAAGGAAAAAGAAAAACCGTCCAGATTGCTTGTTAACTCCTCTCTTGGCTTCAGTTGTGAACTCTGCTGGTGGCAAAGCTATGTTCCAACAAGCAATCCCAAAAGTGTTTCAATTACAGCTCAGGAAAGTGGGGATCTCTTTAGCATAATTGAAAACTATAGGTGTTGATAAACAGTTTCAGAGGAACCACAAGGCTCTCCTTACTGCTCAGAAGTGCCAATCATAACAGTGTGACTAATGATGCTGTGAATTCAAACAATGGGAGGGGAAAACTCATGCTGACCTCCTACCTGAAATGAATAAATTACCTGCCTAAATCATTTTCTTATCTGAACGCAAATAAATAAATAAATAAATAAATGTTGCTGCAGGTGAATACAGCAGATTTTAAATGACAATCATAGGTTAACAGTATAAAGCACCCACTGGAAATGCAAGGCTTTGTCAAAATCAATCATATAGATGCTTGTCTAGTAAATCTTGAACAGTAGGCCATT
Organism: Carassius gibelio; assembly: GCF_023724105.1. Classification (NCBI taxonomy): domain Eukaryota; kingdom Metazoa; phylum Chordata; class Actinopteri; order Cypriniformes; family Cyprinidae; genus Carassius; species Carassius gibelio. The sequence continues at coordinate 24,850,834 of NC_068409.1, read as the reverse complement.
CCACTGACTGCAAGACTTCCTTTTTCTGCATGGTTTTGTTTAGTTTTTTTATCTCTGATCTCGATCATCATGGAAGCATTACAATAAGAAACACATTTTTGTTCTGTGTAGATTTTGTACATTTCCTTTTCTTAACATGCTTTGGAATGGTTATGCTACAAAATGTAGAACACCCTATTGTCTTGTGCGTATAAAATACAGTAATTTAATGTAGTCAAGCAAACAAACAACAGCAAACATGGATAATACTGTATCTTATAAGGGTCAATATATCTGCTAAAGTGGCATGTTGAGAGCCAAAAACCTTCCATTCATCACGACAAAACAAACTCACTGAGGTCACAGACAACATACAATCAATCCATTTTATTTCCATAATAATCTTTATGTCTCAGCAAATAAGACTCAAAGGCATAAGAAACATTAAATTGCAATGCAAGTCAGAATTATATATGATCTTTGTAATCTCATGCATAAAAAAAACTGACAATAATAAAGCTGAGATCTTTACTCAAAGTAAACAGGGTGCATTTTGATTCCAGAATGGGAATTTGATTTGGACAAGCACACTGCTGGCTTCAATAATGAATGAGTGAAGCAACACTTTGCCATAGCAAATGATGTGAAATTGTTCTTTATATGCAGCATATGGTCTCTAGCCTTTACAGTGGTGAACACATGCCACAGTGGACTAATCTGACATACAACACTCATAATCCATAATGCATGTACTGTCTGTATTGAAGCTGTTGCGAAATATAGAACATAACTGCTGTTATGTATTTTTAGATGGGCACTTTTGTTGACGGCTGTAGCTGTCTCTAATGAGACTGTAGGGTCCTGTGGACTGAGGTTGATGGGAAGGGAGCACAGCCCAAGCCGCACAGGGTGTGGGCGAATAATGCAGCCACGCATTAGTCCTGATAATGGAGGCTTGTGGGCTGCTGCTAGCACATTACTGCAATTGACTTCTGACCTTCAGACAGGAGCAACAAACCCAGTATGCTCATCGGAGAGAGGGCAGGTCAATGCACTCTCATCATTTTATCCAAACGGTAGTTTTCTCACATCCTTTCCTTCTGTTTTACTAAATGTTCTGAATACATAGTAACAACATACTGACATTTATAGAATAACTCAGAAATACATGGGATCTGTGATTTCTAAAGTGGTATGTTGTCATTTATACTTAAGAATGCTTAAACTTATATACATAAGAACTGAGTGTTCTTCTGATCTCACAATGAAGATTAATTTAGACATAGTATTTACAAATACATCTATACCATTATTTGACCCGTTTTATATCAGCAGTTTTCAGCTTCTTTATCTCTTCATATGGTTTAAGCTTAATTTGCAGACAATTGACTAATTAACAACAGATTATAGAATGTAGTGGCATCTGTGTGGTAAATAAATAGTAAAAAAAAAAATGTGTAGACTATATACACTAACAATCAATAGTATTAATAGTTTTTAAATGTTTTTGAATAAAAATCATGTGACACTGAAGATTTTCAAGGTTCATGCAATGCTATCTCACAACCAATTCATACATATGTTACGAGGTGCAAAAGCGCTTTAATCAAGAGCAGTGAGTGATTTCTTTGTTGTTGCTGTTCGATTAATATAAAAACTGTCACTTTAAGAGAGTGCACTGATCCAGTAGGTCTATGTTACAGGGCTATGTCTGCTGTAGGGTACTTAACAAGACGGGCATTTTAACATATTTGTGTGTGAATTTGTCCTTTTAAACTCAATACTCCAAAGAGAACTTATATTTGCACGCGGATGAGCGCGCGCACAAATCTTCAGACTGTGCGCGCGAGCTCGCGTCCTCTGGCTCTAAAATGTTTCAACTGACAAAGCTTTCAAGAGTTCACCCTTACATCTAATCTGAAGGCAAATAGTAGGCATATTTTGGCGTGCTGTCCTGGGGGAAGGGACCGGGCCCGGAGCATAGCCCGAACCCAAATAACTCCCCCATCCCTAATTTGGGATATATAGATTAGAAGTGAGGAGTTGGGGTGGAGGAGGGATGCCGAAAAACTGTCGTGGGACAGGAGGTAGGAAGGCTGGATATATATACGCTTGTGTGCTAGTTAAGATGATTAGCTAAACGAGATGCACCTGTGCCAAATAGTATGATTATCTGATCGTGCTCCTCCCGAACTTTGTTAATAAAACCACATTAAATGAGTTCAGGTCTCATCAGCACCCGAGTGATGACGGAATAAATGACTGCTCATATTCCAGCATAAAACAAGAGCATGGCTTGTCCAGTGTTTTTATGTCTGGGAGTCCATAATGTGCATGCATCAACAGAAACATATATTAGCTGAACAAAGTTTGTTTTACGTGTTATTTATAGCAAACCATATCGCAGATGCTTTGTCAGATTTAAGTTGAACTGCGGTCCCAGCAATATATATATATATATATATATATATATATATATATATATATATATATATATATATATATATATATATATATAATATAATATATTGCTATCCCTGCTTTTTCACCTTCTCTGTGCAGTATGCCCATCTGAATGCCACATTATGATGGAAAATGTAAGGCATCCCACTCACACTATCACTATCACACGTACACGGAGTACAGAGATGACCCATTCTGAAGCCCTCTGCTACATTTAAATGAATTACACTGAGATGGGTTAGTGCCAGACTTACACAGCCAGAGAAACTAAACAGATGTTTTCAGAACCCTGCTTCTGCTGCCAGGCCTACACAATCCCCCTCTCAGCTTGTTTTGAACTGTATGCTTTGTGAACAGATTTTTGACATACTTAGATGTATATTTATGATGGAAATGTTTTCAGAACAAACCTTTCAAGCAATATGTGCAATTTAAATTTCAGTGATTAAATTAATTGAGCCCATATTAATGTTTCAAGTATAGCTGTAGTACACTTAAAATAAAGATGCTTTATTGAGATCAATGGTTACATGGAGAACCTTTAAAATCCATTTAAATTTCATAAAAGGTTCTTGATTTTCTTTCTAGATTTTTCTATAGCATGACTGTGAAAAGTGCCTTTTAATCAAAACTATGTATTTATTTATTTATTATTTTTAAAACCTGTGAGCTATACAAAAAAACAACAACAACAACAAGCCATTCAAAAATAACTGGGTTGAAGGATACTGGATCCTGGTCAAAGATTTTGTCTCTCGTTTGTGATCCCCTACTAGTTGCTTTATTCATCTTGTCACAGGGCTATGCGACAGATTCTACAATGATATGATATAGCTAAAGCAACCATCACTGTATCAAGCTCACCATAGACAAATTCATACATTTACTTGAACAATTGAAGTTAATGATTTAGCTCTACTGGAATTATGTTCAATCAAGCTCACATGTACATAAAAGTAATCGCATCAAAAGTCACTGAAAGAAAAAGGACATCATTGAAATTCATGATCTAAATGTACTCCAGTAGTAAACTGGTTATTCATGGTGAATGGTGTTCCAAAAATAATAAACACAAACAGATTTATGTCACAGAAAAAAACAAAAAAAAACTATACAAAGAATAGGTGAAATTGAATGCGTAAAAAAAAAAAAAAAAGATGTCAAAGAGTACATCTTTCCACCGTTTTGCTGCCAAACCTAATTGTCAGTTAATGGTAATGAGATTCACTAGATGAGTGCTTCTAATCTAATCTACAATTTGTCAGTTTGTTTTTGAAGAACAGAATGCTGGCAGTTTACGTCAGTCTATTCTTATAACATTCTGTCAGAGTTTGCACTATGTTAACTATATTACATTAACTCCCACAGCAGACACTCAACTTAAGATAACATTTTTTTTCTCATTTAACATCATGTATAAGTTCACATGTAATCCTTGTGGGCTGTTCTGAAGGTAAACAGATTTGTCAGAAAGGAGCCATGATGGCTCAAGTTTCAGGGTGCTTTCCCACAAAACCTTTGGTTCAGATCCAAATCACCAGAGTTTGGTTTGTTTGACTGGTAATTATTTTATTGATTTATTCATTTTAATTTTTTGATGGTAAACCTAACACAACAACAAAAAAATAAAAATAAAAAAATAAATAAAAAAAAAATAACTGAAACTCTGCCATCTCTTCTTGAGCTATAGTTACAGAGGAATACAATTTCATTTTGGACCAACTATAAAAGCACCTAAGTTTCCTAAACCTAATCAATGAATCATTAATTAATTAATTAATTAATAACTGAAATAAATATTAAACAATTAAACAAACAAACAGTAGGTGGAGTTAAGGATCAAGCAGATCTTAGCTTGTGAGACTGATGCAATTAAATAAACACCCTCCTGTGTTTGCATGCAAAACTCCTTTGGGACATAGCCGTCTAGACAAGTCTATCTAAAGATCTCATTAATATCTGCCAACATTCATGTACAAGCACCTGGACTTGGATTTAAATCTGATGACAATTCTGCACTTATCTCAGATTCATAGTTATCTGACAGTGAGAAGTCCCTGACATTTAAACCTGTTCATACATGGAGTGAGAGCTATGGGAGTCGCAAACCTGACAGCGTTCAGATGTCATGATGACAGCACTGGAGGTAGCAGGAGATTTTTCCAGATGTCTGCATCGGTTTAGCAACCAATAATTTACTAAAGGAATTATGCAAATGTGGTAATGGCGCAGCACACTGGCAAAATTGGGGCTGTTGCTATCTCAGTCTGAGTGCATTTTGCATGTGCAAGGCTAAAACATAAATGGATGCCAGGCTACATTAGCATGCAAACTTGGCAAAGAAAAAAAAAATGAAAAGATTAAATGAGAAACAAATAAATAAACACAAAAATCAAGATTTTTTTTTTTTCCGTACAATCCTGTTTTATCCAAAATGCTGTTTTACACATAATGCATATTTATTCTCTCTCTCTCTCTCTCTCTCTCTCTCTCTCTCTCTCTCTCTCTCTCTCTCTCTCTCTCACCAATTTTAAATCACCAATACATTTTTAGGTTTTTTCTTTTTTTACCAAACTTTGCATAAAGATGGATTCTCAACTATGTTATAACAAAATTATTAAATATAGCATTTTTTTCTTTCTGCAAAATGTGTGCAAAGTGACCATACATGGGTTTTCTCATTATATACGATGTATCTATAAACAAAATGTGTTTTTAAGACAATTGACAAGATTTTCAAAATAATATATAATATTTCATAGAATATTGAAATTTATTTCCCTATTCATTTGTTATGTCTCCCAAAATGCATAATAAACTAGCTTTTAGTCCCGGTGTTCTCATATGAGGACATGTATGAAATCAACATCCTGTTTCCTAACAGAAAGGCATATTTTGATTTGAAACCCCATAATATTTTCCTGAGATGTTGATTTATGATACACAATTTAAAAATTAGACAGATTACAAAATATTACCATATTTCCATAATATGTGTCACTAAATTAATTTCAGACATTTTTGATGACCAAGGAGAGGGAGTGGTCATGGTGAAACATCCTAACATTTACTATCTCTGAAAAACCCTGAATGCGATTGGTACAGAACATCCAGACTGTGGCATAGGAGAAATTCACAAAAATATAATGTCCTCATATGAGGCCACGGGGTTTTAATAAGTTAAGGTTACTTATAGTGCATCTGAATATATGTCAAGCATCTAAAACATTTGCAAAAGACCCACACTACACACACACTCAATCTATTCTGCTTCAATGATTGAAAATGACTCCTTTAAGTAAACTTTTATTTACCTCCTGCCTTCTGAGCCCAGTAATACCACATTTATTGTGAATCTGATTCATTCCATAATGAGCCTCATTTAGATTTAAAAGAGACTGAATGTTTGCACTGAAGACTGTTAGTGACTCTATGTTTACATATACACCAATAATGCTATTTTTTTTATTATTATTTTTTCATTCTATTTAAAAAATGACAGTATGTCAGCAATAACTTGCTGTTTTTTTAGCACATTATTTCCCCACACTTCAAGCTATATTATTTCTGATTTTTTTTTTTTTCTTTTATAGCACACAAGCAAAAACATTAGCAAGCACCTGTAAGACATATGGCAGCTAAAATGAGGTATTAAACACTACTACGCCAATCATTAAGTATTCATGTCTCTATTTCAGAGAAATAACGCAGAATTACTCTCACTTAATTAGAACAGTTTTCTCGTTAAGAGGACATGCATTTTTAATTCCTGACATCTCGAGTGTTGTAAGTGAAATCGACGCCCTGCAGTACCTCATTATGCTGCAGTCAGAGAACGTGCATCTGCGCTTCTCACCGTACTTCCGCTCAAGATGCTTTCTTCTGCTGCTTTTTCTGGAATAGGCTTGTGCGTGCGTGTGCGTGTCCTCTCTTCTATCATTTTGGCAAGATAGTCTTACCACTTCGTTTAGTATCCAAAAACATTGTTTTAACATATAGCACCACTTTTGTACAAAAGGGCACAGATTGGCATTAGCCAGTCTCATCAGCACCTTTAAAAGACTTTAATTCACACTGCTACTCATCGGCATTTGCTTCAGCCGCTGTCTACAAGTTCTCTGCCTCATTCAACTAAAATTGTGGCCTAATGGTTAGAGAGTTTGACTCCTGACCCTAAGGTTGTGTGTTTGAGTCTCGGGCCAGCAATACCACGACTGAGGTGTCCTTGAGCAAGGCAATGAACCCCCAACTTCTCCCCATGTGCCATAGCATAAATGGCTGCCCGCTGCTCTGGGTGTGTTAATGGTGTGTGTGTTCACTGCTGTGTGTGTACACTTTGAATGGGTTAAATGCAGAGCACGAATTCTAAGTATGGGTGCTGTATGATAATGGTATGTTCAGCAGAAGTAGAAGTCAAAATGTTCTTGGAAAACGCCTAAATATGGTATATCTGCTGCACAAGGTTTGAGAATTTTTTTTTTATTTTTTTTTTTAATATATATTCTGCATATATTCTTTTTGAACTATATCTTAACACATATCATACGTATAACACAATAAGACCAATAATATATTTTTAACAAAAACCGTAGTAGAAACCCTAAAATTGGATTGATTTATCAACTGGCATTTTGTACAGAGAGAAAATGACCTGAATGAAACTAAAGGTTTGTAGTTACATGTGCTAAAAATCAAATGACTCGCTTCAGAGAAATAACTGTTAATTGTCCAATAGTATATGCGCATTTCATCTCTCTCATATCCTAATAACAGTTGTGTGGTGCCCTTTTATAATACTCACATGTGTTCAACAGACAAACTGCCGTCTGCTCATGCCATGGTGACAAATGACGCACATTAATATGACGGAACAGAGGACTCACAGACCAGATTGTGTTATTAAAACCTGGAGAGAGTTTCAGTAGATAGAGATGTCCCTGTTGACAATAAGCCCTTTAATTGGAGGCTGTCAAGCTTTTCAAAAATGCACACTAATAGGCCAAAATCTCATTTGGCCTATTAGACTGCTCTATACATAATAATGATAAATTAACAAACAGGCTATCAAACTGGATCTCAGACATTATAGAAATTTATCTTACCATAAATTTGCTTGGAAGGTGCTGTCTCCCAATGTTAAAATAAAGATAAGTTAAAATGAAAGAGGTTCTCTCCATCTCAAAAAAAAAAAAAAAAAAAAAAAAAGTTGACATTTAAATGAAACATCTAGAGATTTGTGAATAGCAAAAGGAGTACTACCAGAAAACTTAATATTGAAACTTAACAGGTTTCATTTCTGAAAATTAAACAGCAACTGAGTCACCCAAATATCTGCACTGATTTACATCATAAATCAACATCAGACTGAACATTATCATACAGATATCGGTGTAATACATCACTCTATAACGTGTATGCAATATATTACAACATGATCAATATCAAGCAAATATCAAAATAAACACTTAATTCAAGTAAACATTATTTTATTATTATTATTATTATTATTATGCACAGACACAAACATAGGCAATCTTGTTTATTCCATGCTCATCAGTAGTCTTTCATCACTTTAAAAGAAACCAGAAAATAACAGGTTAACAGAGCTACATCTGTCAGCCAAATTATCTTTAATCATTGGCAAGTGGTGACTCACTACACATAATCCACACACACAAAGAGAGACACACACAATGGCCATCAAGGATTTTCATTTATCAGGTCATCTGACTAATATGAAAAGACAGGCATGGCTAAAGCAAGGTGTGCATGCTTATTTAAGAAAGACCTTCCTGACCAAGGTCAACAAAGGCCCATTTATTTGCATGATGCTGACATAAACGTTAAGGGCCGGCCTCTGTGGGTAGTTGGAGGAGAATGAATGTAAGAAAGAGAGGGTGAGGAAAAACATATTGCATTTGAATAAGAGCTGAGTTCTTGTATTCAGCCATTGGTTGCAACTCCACACAAGGTCGGATTCATGTAATTGGCTGCATGGAGGATTTCACAGCGTCTACTTTGCAAACGAATGAAAGTGAAGCAAGAGCGACTGCAGCCTATAGCTGGAACTTAAAGAGCTCTTACAGATGCATCTGATGTAGGCCTCAAACGTTTCACAAGTGCATGTTGGGTTATCGGCAAGTCAGATCAATATTGCAGTCCTGAGCGCTTCATGCCTGAGCAGAATAAGCCGTGATGTGTCATATCTCGCTCACCCTCAGCTACACTTAATTATTGATAGCTTCCTCGTCCATTCAAGTCAATCAAAGCACAGTGGACTTGCAGTGACACAGCACTATGTGGGAAATAGCAGGAGCCACGCCCAAGGAAATCATGTGTCATTGTTCACACATGGCCACCTCAATATCACACCCACCATATTCTGTTTGATATACTGATCATGTCGCTCATGGTGCCGAACTCCGTGGTGGCTTCTATTAAGTGTTCTGGATCCAATTTACACTCTTGTCTGAGCCCCTCACATGGTAGTAGCACTGCACCCAGAAGCGTGGCTACGCTAGCACAGATTTTAAGATTATATGAACACACCTGTGAATGCTAAACATGAATTCACACAATAGAAAGCAAAAACATCATTAAGAAAAGCTCCTGTGAAGTACAGCTGTGAAAAACTACCTTAAATAAAAGCGGAGCATGCCGAATGGCACATTGATGTGGAGACATGGTTTTGTTGGGAGTATCACTACAGAATGAAATTATAGGATGGTGCTATTTTTTTCATACTGTAGTTGGCTTAGGCCTCACAATGGTCACGTCATTTTGCTGGTTTTCCTTTCTTATGTATTTTACTTTCCCTTTATTTCCTTTTACTTTATTTGTTTTCCATTCCCCTTTCCTTCATTTTTTTTGTTTTACCTTTTTGCATCTTTTACCTATTTCCTTACAGACTCCTGTTTTTGTTTTTTTTTTTTTGTTTTTTTTTTTACCTGATTTTCTTTTGCCCTTTCTTTCATCCACTTACTTATGCCTATTTTGCCTCTTCATTTTCATCTTTTGTTTTTGTTTTACCTCATTTTGCTTTTCATAATTTTCTTCATTTTTCACTTTCTTTATATTTCCTTTAACCTTTCTTTCATGCTGGTTTCTTTCATTCACCAAATTACAATATGAAAACTTGAGGGAGGCCAAACACACACACACACACACACACACACACACACATATATATATATATATATATCTTAGCATTTAATTTAGTAACATGTTGGCTCATATCTATATGAGCAGATGGACCAGATCATTGCTTCACATTTATGCAGTCATAGTTTCATTTGTACCAGAAAATTCTTAAAGTGTAAGATCAACCAAACATTTAAATGGTCATTATTTATGCAGCTTCATGCAATTTTAAACCTGTATGACTCTATGGAATGACATGAGGAAATAATAACAGAATTTTAATTTTTAACTAACCATCATCACTCTAATGCTAAACCTGAGTGCCATAACTGGTGTATCGGAGGAAGGCCATATGAAAATGCCTGGTGGGCCAGATTTGGCCAGTTAGCATAGGGAGCAACCTGGGGCGAAGTACTTTGAATGACAGCACACTGCTAAAAGTGCAGTAGATGCATTTAAGATCACAGGTCAACCCAACCCTTGGATTTGAGAGTTTACGTTTCCAGAACAGACTTCCAGAAACCAAATGTACATAAGTCCAAAAGTACACAGAGAACAGTACAAAGCACACCTTGTTTAGAATAAGGTCCTGGAGGAACATTCATGCACACACAAGTCTACAGCACCTGTCCTGCATTTTCATATATTAGCCTTGAATGTATGAAAAAAGCATCTACTCCCATGCCTCATGAGAGAAGTAAAGCGAGACAGCAGGAAACACAGGGGAGTGCACTGAACAGCAACCAGGCATGAGAAATGAGAACCTCTGACTAAAGTAGGGAGGAGGGGCTCAGAAGGGAGGCTTCAGATGTATGAGAGAGAGATTGATGCGAGTGGGCCCATGTAATATCTTTAAAGTGGCAGGCGGAGGCCATTCTTCATTTGTCTTCCTGAGAAATGCTCTGTCAGGGCAGCCAAAAGGAATTGGAAATGAATGTCAGTTCCCTTCCCTTTCAGACACGCTTGTGTTATGACATCCCGTCACACTCTATTTTATTATTATTATTTAGGATTTAGACTGCTTTGGTTTACCGAGAGTAGCTGGGGCTGCCGAGAAGGGGCATTCCCTTAGTTTGCGACTAAGTGATAGGGAGAACGACAAAAAGGGAGGAGGAAAAACAAATGGGATGAAGTGGGGCCGTTGAGCAATATTGCCGAGCAGCTCCCTAATTGGTACTTGAATGAGGTTGGAGATATTGTAGGCGGTGCTGAGAGAATAAAAGGTAAAGGAGCAGATATTTCACTTCACTTCATTCCCCCAGACTTCATCTTGACACTTCATGAAAGTGTGATGTTTATCTCCTCTGCATAAATTCACATTTCTATACACCTTTTGGTTTATTGTCTGAGCACAGGTGTTTGAAATGTGCGTTTAGGGCTCCCGCTAAGCATGGGATTATGGTTTCTTGAAGAGGCAGGCAGTTTGACACCACTAGAGATTAAAGGCATGTGTCGTATTCCTCCCTCTCCCCGGGGGCCGACTCTGTCATTCAGAGCCGTTTGAGATGTCTGTGTTTACAATACAGGGACAAGAGCATCACTCAGTCACGGCGACGCCGTCACTCACACTTTACAGCCGAATAAATCTCCGCCGTGCGGCCTGGGGTGGCTCCTTCGAACCTATTATACAAAGTACCTCCAGAACGCCGTGGTCTGTGCCATTGTGTGATTGATTCTCTAATCAGAAGCTGATTATGACGAAGCCCTCCCACGGAGAGCCATTAAAGGAATGAAGAAAAGCACCTATGATGAGAATCAATAAAACCAAGCTTAACATAATGCAGTGTTATGATGTTAGATGACACTCTCCTTTGCTTCAGCTAAGATCGGATGGTCTCTTTGTCACCGGGGTTTAAAGGTAATAAGTATGGATTTGCACTTAATAGCTGGCTAATTTCTCATGGACTTGAGAAACGCCACATCTTGGAGACTCTATAGTGATGGTGTGCATCAGGATGACGTACTTTTGTCGAGAAGATATGCTGTGTGCGGCATTACCCAAACTAAACACAGCAGAAGTGGTGGCAATTGCTGATACACCCAAAACCCATTACCGGCATACCATTACCATGTCTGAAGGTTATGATATCTGGTGGCCGCATCTAACAAGTGTCTGCAGATGCCTTTCTGGTTGTTGATTCATTAGCAGCTTTCGTGGTGGTCAGATGGATGCTGATGGCTGCAGTTCTGTCACCGGCTGTCATCCCTGGGCCGTCTCCGTCTGCTTAGAGTGGGGAATTGGGAGGAATGAGCTGGGTATAGTAGGTGAGATGTGGCCCTGCGGTTTTGGCATTTTGTCTATGTTTATCGTGTTCCCACGCTGTTCCTCCTCATTGCCTCTCTGTAAGGCTCTCCCTGGTGGCCTTGTCACTCTAATTAGGTGACAGACGGCAGCAAACAATATCCCTCATTACTGCTGACATGGGCAACGCACAGTCACACACAATTGTTTTCCCTTCTTATATACACAAACACAGAAACACATACACATACACAGAAGAGGCGAAAACAAAGATATGCACAGTGACAAGCATCAATCTTGCGTAATGTCTCTCTCGTTCTCATCCTCAAACAATTGCCCAAGAAGCTGAGCCCTGTCCTTAGCCAGGGTTAAGCAGATGTTGGAAAAGCTGCCTATTATTTTGGTGCGCGCCCCAAAATAAATGTGAGAGGAATGCTGGTCGTTCTCTTGTCACTATGCTGATTGGCAGCATCGCAGCTACTGTGGTGCCTGTGGTATTCCAGGAAGCTAGTTTTTACGTCACGTACATTAAAGGAATAGGTAAAATAATGGAAGTAATTATATAATAATATAATAATAATAATACCAATAATAACAACTGTTCTTCCAAACATGAAGGATTAGTTTTTATCAATGCTCTTTGACATACAATGAAACTGACAGTGACAGTAACAGTCAAACCACTTCTGGCTGTGTCATGTGTGACCAGTTTCCAACATGACTGCATAATGCAGGAAGTTGCATTGCACGCAAAACAAGCATTTGTGGGTAAAAAAAGTGTATAATTTTATTTTTAGAAAATGACAGATAGTTTCACTAGATAATTTCGTCATTGCTCGGCTGGGATCATGCAGAGCCCTTTGAAGCTGCATGGAATCTGCAATTTTGACCTTGAGCCCATTGGTCCCTGTTAAAGTCCACAGTCCAGGAATGGTTTCCTCAAATTACTTTTTTTTTTTTTTTTTTTTTTTTTTTGACTGAAGGAAGAAAGACATGAGGGTGAATAAATTATCAGAAAAATGTTATTCTGGAAGTGAACTAAGTCTTTTGAAGACACAAAATAAGGAAAAGAATCTCACCCTCCTCTACAGCTCTCAAATCTTATTTGCACTTGCATTTAAATAAATACATTCAAGAGTCCACATCGTGTCATGACAAAAGATATCCTATGCATTACAATGATGTTTAGTGTTAAACATGATATGTCAGTACAAGTGTGAATCAAATGGTTATTTTAAGGTGTTTATACAGCAGATAAGTTATGGTAAGCTTAACTAAACTAAAATATTATTAGCCTTGGTCTTGCCATTGCACAGTCTGTCAAAATAAAACCGAAAATACCATAATAACAACAAAAACAAAAATAACCAAAATCGAAATTGAAA